>NW_011888820.1:1264986-1286410 GCF_000151845.1 Pteropus vampyrus
TCTACACATCTAAGCTCCATTCTTATTTTCCTAAAATACAGCTGCCCTTGGCCAACCCATGGATAAACGTAGATTCTCAAATTCTAAAGATAATCTCATTGCACATTAGACATAAAACACTTAAGATCACTTCCATATTCTCCCATATTCTCAGGGTCTTCTCTAAGTCATTGTGGGCTGAATGAGAAATGATAATGATAACTAGCTACCAGTGATTATGCCAGGCATAGGTATAGGTTCTCTGAATATTTTGTATAGTTATCAGCATTTTTTCTTCTTAGAGCCAAGTATTTCAGTAAAGTAGGACTCTAAATTTATATACACACACACACACTCATACACACACGCAAATTTTTTTAGCTATTGAATTTAAAGAAGTAAATTTTCAAAGTTACCTTTCTTCCTTTTCCTCAGTGTAACATTTTAGGAAACACTAGCTTGAAACAAAGCTAAGTAAAATTCAGGAAACAAGAACCTAGTTGGGTAACAGCAAATCCTTATTTAGTGTTTTCACTAAATAAGGATTTGCTGTATTCACTAAATAAGGATTTGCTGTAACCCAACTAGGTTCTTGTTTACATCCTTATTTAGTGTTTTCATAAACTTTTCCTTCAGTCTCTCCTAACTTGGCCTGGCTAAGAGTGAGGTACATGCGGAAGAGAGCAATAAACTTGCCTTGCTTTTCCCTAGGGGAAACCTAGGCCTCTGCTGGGAGGAAATATAGGACTGCTAGATAATGCTGATTCAGCCTTTGGAGGTTTCATGATATGTACCAATTAGCCAACTAATTTTTCTAAAACAATTTGAACAATTTACAGTTTTAAATTATTCCTAAAGGATGAGACTTTAAAGAAGACAGGCTTCTTCATTCATTTTAAAGCTGAAATACTTAAGAGGTATTTAAAAGAAAATCAAGTGTGGAATTTGATCCTCTGTGTTTAGGCTTCATGAAAAGGGAGGTGCCGTAGCTCCATTGACTCTCCTGGAGTTAGCTGGAGATAACTCGTTTTGAAAATGTCGGCTTTCTAAATAGAAATGGAAACCATTAAAACAGATAAAACAAAGAAAGAACTTCAATATAGAAACTGAGAAGTAGAGTTAATAGCATGTTGGAAATGACCACAAGCAATTAAGTACCTGAATCAATGTTTGTTTGCAACAGTTTTCCACTTATTCACTTCATGGTGCTTATTTTATGTCATGTGAGCATGACAGTGTGGTCAGAGCAGGCAGCACATTCTTTGCAATCTCTCATTAACTTTTATTTCCCAAAGTTACCTTGAACAAAATAGATGTGTTTGAACAACCTCAGAAACTAGTTAAGTGTTTTCTTAGTTTACTAAATCCACCCAAGCAGGTTGGAGCGGATTGGGTTAATGTTGCACTTTACTACACCAACATGCAGATATGCACAGTATTACTTAGCATCTGTAGCATCCGTAAAGATTTCTCTATCGCATGTGAGGTGAAAGAAGAGTGTCTTTAAGTCCCAGCTTTGAAGCTGTTGTGTTAATTGTTAACTTTTGCTGAGTCTGTACATTAAAAAAGGTAACAATCTCAGCATGTTAAGATCATAACTGTTAGATGCTTGGAGGCAGCAGCTGTGCTGATGTGAGGCATTAATGGCTGGATAGATTCAATCAGATATGCCGCCTCCAGTGTCTTTATGTAATGGTATTTACTAGATTTCAAATGGACTGCTGAGAAAGACAGAATATAATCTCATGTATTATCTCTGTCTTGAAAAAATAGATAATGAAATAGTTCTCTTGCCAGCATATATTTTATTAATCTTTGTGGAGTCAACTTAAAGAACAGATATCACTAGTTGAAACCTTTGGCTAAAGTGGAGTGTTATTAAGTGCATTCGTGAATTCTAGAAACAATGGAGCAGGTAAGTATTTTTTAAAAAACCACTCAGGATAATATGGTATATTTTGAGGCTAAGTAGAGAGAAAAAATTGCAATGTAAATTGTATACCAATAAATTCTTTTTTCTTTCCTTTTTTTTTTTTTTCCTTACAGAGTCTGGAGAAAGTTCTTATGGAATTCAATCACAAGGAGTTGTTTGATTTCTATAACAAGGTCTATATTTTTTAAATAATTTTCGATAAGTGCATTTTTTCCTTAATTTTATGAATTTTTATTTTTAAATGCCCTATTGTAGAGCTAAGTTCTTTAAACTTCACTTGTAAACACCTTATGTTTCACAGTAGGAAGCAGTGCCGAGATGAAAAGAATCCGACAAACTAAATCAGGAAGAAAATGGAAATTGTTTTAATTAAAGCAGTAGGATTGTTGCTTTTAAAGCATTAAGTAATGAACTATGTGGTACCTAGCCACACTGGCATTTTAGATATAAGTAAGGCTATATATTTTAATTTCTGGGCACACGAGGAAGGGAAGATACCCGTCCTTTAAAGATTTATCATGAGCATATTTCATGATTCTTCCCAAATATTGATTTTGTAAGTCAAGAAACCACCCCCCCCACACACTTTAAAAATCTTATATAGTGATTATTTAAAATAAAAACAGTAGTATTTAGAAATCCTAGTTTACAAATTTGAAAATTTAGCAAGCATAAATTCTAATATTTTCACATAAATAGAAAAAAAATTATGGTATATTTATTGCTATGTGACTGGATTTAATATATATAATTGCTGCCATTCTTTCTCTTCTATTTGCATGTTTCTAAACAACGCTTCATAAGAATCTCTCTCTCTCTCTCTCTCTCTCTTGTTTTTTTGTCTTTGTAAATAGCTAGAGACCATACAAGCACAGCTGGATTCCCTTACATGATGTTCCTGAAGACTGGTTTCTCCATCACACTCCTGCCACCTCATTATTTTGCTTTGAAGATAGACTGCCAGGTTGTGTGTTCTGAAGGATTCAGTAGTTTTCTTCTTGTAAATTATACGGTTTATCACTTCTTAGACAAATAACAGCCAAGGGAAATCATTGTTCTGAGAACTGAGGTTCTAATATACATTCTCTAGTTCTGGGAGCCAACAGCCAGCAATTGTTAAGAACACTTTTGCTTTAAAGGAAACAAAAGTGAATACCGTATTGTTTTTACTGTCCTGTTTTTGCTTTATTGCCTAACCAGTTTATTTTTCACCCATGTGACTATATATATATCAAGGAGGGTCCATGGATACAAGGTATAATGTATACCTTAGAATACAGAACTCCAGTAAGTACATTAATAAAATTAAGAAAGCAGTCAGATGCAGTCAAATACATTACGGTATTTTTCTTTGAATATAATGAGTATATTTTGCTTTGGAAATAATATAGGAAAGAAATTTAAAATAAAGCTAGTAGTAGTATATCAGGTAATTCCAGTGTGAGCTTCTCTTTATTTTTCTTCTAGTTAATGCTTTAATAACAATTCTGGTTTTTGTATGCCTTTCTTTGTACTGCAGATTAATAATGGTTCAGTTCATACTGTGGGAGACAGATTTAGATCACGAATAAAAAGAATTGTAATGTGTGCTAAATGGATATCCTTAAAATTTCAAAACACATACCTTTTACATTCTCTTTCTGTAAATGTTATTTAACTTAAGTCAATAAAATTTTTATGTCTAGTTGAACTCAAGTGCACAGTGTTTTATGCTGTCAATATGTATATAAATATGAGTATGATTGCCTGTAAAAAATAATATCAGTTGATTTTTTTATAAATGAAATATCTGTCCTATATTGTTTCTGGAGAGATAGAGAGGGACAGAAGGAGGAAGCAGGGAGGAAGGAAGGGATGGGGAGGTAGGAGAAAATGAGAGAGAGTAGGAGAGAGAGAGAGAGAGGAGTTGATTCAAACATGACTTTTTTTCACATGGAGGAATTTGATTTTAGAAATGCCCTATAGTTAAACAGAACCATTGATATTAAATCACATTCTTTATATGTTGTGTCTCCCAAATAAACATCTAATATATAGAATTTATGCCCTTACTTATTTATATGTGTGCTTCTGTGGGGAGTTTGGCTTATTTCAGAAAGTAAATGTCATAGTTGCTGTTCATAGTCGATTAAAAAGTTTTTAAACTCAAACTTCCATTTGTAGGATATCTGAAAGACATATTTATAATATAATAGGATTTGTTTTTATATGTGCCTTGTGGGAATCTATCTTCTTTCTTTTCTTTTCTTTTCTTTTCTTTTCTTTTCTTTTCTTTTCTTTTCCTTTTTTTATGCTCTTCTGCCAGTCCCCAGAAAGAACTACCTGATTACTGTAAACATTTTGATAAATATTCTTTCAGTCTTCTTATATACAAATAAACATATATCATCTCAAGTTGAATTTATTAGGCCTCCTGACAGTGACCATGTAGATAAGTAGAAGTTTTTATTGGTTTAATAGCCAACTTAACTCCTAATGTAGAAATCTAGATTAAATGCGACTGCTCAAAATTGAATTTTCTATTAGTAGCTCATTTTATGCCCCCTAATAGAGCTGGTTATATATTCTCTGAGTATATCTAAACCTATACAAAAATGTGGTAAATAATTCTCTCCATTAGACTAGTTCGAGAAAGTCTAACAAAAGGCAATGAAGAAAGGACAAGTAGAAAGTCTAATTACAACTAAGAACATAATTATTCCTGAAATATACTTAATTGCAGATAATTTTATTATGTAACTGTTGTTTCAATTCGCAAGTCAAAGAAAATATCATTCCCAAAAAGTATTAAATGCATGTTACTTTTTTATAGAAAAAGATGAGTAGAGGGATAAGTGGGGGCTGGAACCTAGTATCTTAGCGATAAACGTGTCTTGTATGAGTGCTTGACATGAGGATTGAAAAAAAAAAGAATTACTTGTTTGAAAGGAACCAATGTACTATTTTTATACCTACTGCAAATATCTGCAGTTCTTCAATGATAAAATATGATTATTTTTAATAAGGAAATACCAAAAATCATAAGCAACCTAATTAATGTTATTTTGGTAGATTTTATTGAAGTTCTTTTTCTATCTATATATCTTTCTCTTTTTCTTTTTTTCTTCCCAACAAATTGGACTAATGCTGTAAATATAGTTTCCTACTATATTCGCTTTGCTTATACGACATTCTAACATCAGCATTTTTCATGTCCTTATTGTCTAAACATAATTTTAATATATATTAAATAGTCCATTATTTGAATGAGCTATACTTTATTTAGTTATCCAGTCTATTTTTGGACATTTGTATTATTTTCAACTTTTTAACTTGCTAAAGAACTCATAGGTGAATATCATTATATAAAAAACCCTAGGCCTCATCTCTTGTTATCTTATTAGTATAGATTTCTAGGAGTGGGATTATTATGTCAAATTATGAAAATTTGTTTTCTATTTTTATGTTTAATGGGATTTGATTATAAAAATAATAATTGCCCATTGTAAAAAGAAAAAAAAGTTCCTTCATTTTGCCATCTCACTCTCACTCACCAAAAGTACCTACTAACTACTCAGAAACATTTGGTTTATATAGTTTCAGATATCTTATGTAAATGCAAACACACACACACACACCTCTTTGTATATGTTTTTATTTATATTTATTTTAAGGCCATGTTTACATATTGATAAATTGTTTCCCCAAATGTTCATACCAGTTTATACTCTTACCAACAGTAAATGAGTATTCACCTGCCTCAAGCCGATTTCCTCAGCCCCTTCCTTCTATTGTGCATTTCATTCTTAGTTCTTTTTAACCTGAGGTCAGGTTTTGGGAAGAGTATAGGATGAGAGTGGGTTGAAGACAGGAACATCTCTAATTACTTTGGATATGTCTTGTTGATAACTCCAGAGGCATAGAAGAGGAGATTTCCTCTAAAGTCAGCAAATGTGAAAGCAACAGCACAGTATATAAGTATAAGGGCATTGAAGTTAGACACTTATTTCCTCAGCACATACTCATTGAGCGCCTGTGGTGCTAGGAACTGTGTACTCAAAGCACCATGTTAACAGTAATGAGCAAATTAAATATAGTTCCTTGTTCCTTGAAGCATAGTGTGTCAATTTTTTTTTTAAAAAAAAAAGAAAAATATAATAACTTGTGAACAAGTATGGGATGAAAAATTATTGAATTCTATTAAGAAAACAAAAGTTGGGAACTTGGGGCATCAAGGAAAGATTCTCTGAGGAAATGAGATTTGAGCCAAGTCCTGTAGGATGAGTTAGAATGAAGCAGTAGAAGAACAGAGTGCCTAGCATTCTAGACAGACAGAATGGCCCCGGCAACATCCAGAGATTGGAAAAGGCTTAGCACATTTCAAGAACCAAAGAAGATCAGTGTGACTAGAGTGTAGTAATGAACAAGGGGATAGCAGAGGACGAAACAGTTGGAGAGGTAGTCCTGTTACTTCTACCAATAAAATATCTTGTAAATATCTCTCCAGGACACTACCTTTTCCAAGCTACCATCATCTGTGTCCTGGACTATTCTGCTTCCACTCTAGCCCCCGCTTCAGACCAGTCTTCAGACAGAGTTAGTATTTTTGAAACAGTAGTCACATTAATTATATTTTTTCTCTGCTTAAAATTCTTCAAAGACTTCCCATTACACTTCAAATAAAATTTAAGTGTCTGGACCATCAGGATAGACTGAGAATCATATGCTAGTTCTACTACTTTTTGTGTTATTTAGTTTTCTAAAGTTCAGTTTCCTCATCTTTAAGATGGAAATCATAATCTAAATAACATGAGAGTATTACGAGGATGCAACCAGATAATTCATGTTAAAGACTTAGCATAATTATTGATTTGCAACAATCATAATAAGTGTAAGTTGTCATCTTCATAATCACTTGAAAAAAATGACCAGGCTTTCTATTAAAATTATTTCAGGTAATGTTTGAATTAAAGTCAAAATTGCAAAAAGCTTGCTATGTAACCCCTTCACTTTGAATTTACTTGGAGTTCCAATAACTCTGTCTTATGATCACTAGATTCAAACATAATGCCAATCTATCCCACTCTTAATTTTTTATTAACAAAATAAGGTAATAGGTGTATTATGAGATGAGACTAGAATCAGAATTTTTTTCTTTTTTCTGTGACTCCCTTTCTACATAACTCTCTGGCTAGATTAGAAAAGTCTATCTTTTCTCTAATTCTATTCATTGAGTTTCTGTCTCTTCTTACCTTAAACAATGTCTTCTCCTTATTCATTATACCTAGGGTCAGCAAACTATGGCCTGTGATCCTAATTTAACCCACCACTTGCTTTTACAAAATTTTATTGGAACACAGCTATGGCGGACAGACTCCCGATCATTCCTGCCTTTCGATATTCACACCTTGGTATAATCCTCTCCACTTGAGAGTGGGCAGCACTGTTACTTTCTTCTAACCAACTGAATATGGTAAAGTAATAGGATATCACTCGCATGATTGTTACATTATGTAAAATTCTTTCGTACTACCAAACTCACTCTAGAGACTTTCTCCCTTCTTGGCTTTGAAGAAGCAAGCTGCCATGTTCTGAGAGGGATTGTGGATAGATCCACATAGCAAGGAACTGAGTGACCTCTAGGAGCTGGGAGCGACCAATTGTCAGCAAGGAGCTGAGGTCCTCGGTCCTCGGTACTATAGCCACCGAAAATAAATCTTCAAACAACCCGAGTGAATTTGGAAGTGGATTCTTTCCCAGTCGAGCCTCCAGATGAGAACACATCAAGAACCCAGACTCCTGACTCAGAGAAATGGTGAGATACTAAATGTGCGTTAATTTAAACTTCTAAATTTATAGTAATTTGTTATGCCATAATGGATAACCAAAACAATAGCCATGCTCTTTTGTTTACGTATAGTCATGTAGTCTATGGTTCCTTTTGCACTAGGACAGCAGAGTTGAGTAGTTTCGACAGAGAGCCCATGATTCAGAAAGCCTAAAATATTTACTACCTAGCTCTTTACAGGAAAAGTTTGAAGACCCATGTCTTATTACCGTACTTCCCTGGGGCATCCTTAGCAGAATATAGCACATAGGGAATACATAGATCTACAAGATGGATGTGGTATATATTGCCATAGCATCACTTTTTAATTTTTGCCAGCCTTATGGAAATTAGAAATTGTATTTTCCATCCTCTGTAGCCACTGCAGCCATGGACTAGGTCTCATCTATGAAATGTAAGTGGAAATGATACTTATCCAATTTTTCTTTCCCTTTTCTGTGACCAAAACATAGATTTGGAGCTCAGTGAGCAGACAAAGATAATGCCTTAAGGGGTAAGAAGGAACAACGTGGAAGGAAGCTGGGTCCTTGAATGTCCTCATGGAGCAGTGCTGCCAATATGCCCCTGACAAGGTGCTGTCTCCAGACCATTGCATGAGAAATAAAACATCTAGTTTGAGCAACTATATTTGGGATATTATTAATACAGCAGCTTAGCCCTTAGCCTAACTAATAAGGGGTAATATGATTTTAATTAGCCAGCAATTTAGAGCATTTACATTTTTATAGAGAGATGAATATTTTATATCATATAGTTCAAATCCATATAAATATTGAAGAGAAAATGGAACACTTAAAACAAACAAATAAACAAACTTTGTTCTAACAGTATGCAACTTCAGGCTAAATTTCCAGAGCTACTGGTAGGATATATTCACCCTACTTTCCCAGTGTGGCTTCTTGGAAGGAAAAGTTGGAGAAAACATAGGAATATATTGTAAATTTCTCCCCCTAAAGTCTTTACATCATCCATTTTCCACTGTTGAAGAAGGCCAGGACGATTCTGACTTGTTCAGCCTCATTATTCAGAAGCTGCTCAGGAATTAGAATTTAAGTTTTAGATGAGTCAATTTTGCTTCCCTAAAACTTTGATTTTTGTCATTATTATGCAAATAGTTCTACTCAATATACCAGCCTCATTTAATGCTAAAATTAGGAACACATTAATTTGAGGGATTTTATAGTAAAGTTTAATGGCATTTATAAATTTGGAGAACTTCAGGGATTTTATAATGGCTTCCTCACATCCCACCCCCACCCCTATTCTTGAATCTTTTAAAATGTCTCTTGCTTTTCTCTGAATTGTAAGGTTGTAATATAAGCTGACTCGAGGCCTACGATTCAAATTTAAATGATAGCACTTTTCATATCCTGATTTATTTGTTTTATTTGAAATGGAAAGTTGTTAGTTTTTGTTCCAAAAGTTGTTAGTTTTTGTACCTAAGTTAAGGAAAAAAAGAGGAAAGCAGCTAATAGTAAATTTAATAATTGCATTTATTTTGAAACTGAGTTTTAAAGAATACAATACATCCTACCTGAATTGTTTAAGGAAAAGCCAGTAATAAGGTTTTTCTCATGTATAATAACTGTGGATTTGCTGTGAGGCGTGGAGCGCAGTGATTTTTTCCCCATGTCTCCTTGTTTCTGCAATTGCTTTATTTCTTTTGTGCTGTTTCTAGTCCACATCTCAGATTCTTCCTACAGGTTCAACCAGTCTACCTGTTAACAAAGCAAAAAGCCGTCCCCAGAAACAGGCTGCTCTAACACTTCAGCATTGGAAGCTTCAGCATCCATCCCTGTCCAGGAATATGGTTATGCTTTGGCAGCAGAGCACAGTAATTTTCCAAATGATCAGAGAAAGTAGTGACTCATGCATCCCAGACCATGTGCTCCACTTTGTAATCCAGCTTCTCAGTCTATTACATGCTGATATAAGTAGTCCTGTGAACATCAGGGTACTTAAAAAATATTGGCTGAATGAATTAATGGAGTACATAAATAGTTTTTCTCCCTCTGCCTCCCTTATTTGCACAGTACCATCTGAATTCTTAAAAACAAACAAAACTATCATAAACTTTAGATTTACGAGAGTAGTTTTCAAACTGCTTTAGCTAAATACATTGGTAATCCCACTAGAGAATAGCCACATCTCTTTTGGGGAGGATCTCCTGAAGTCATTGATCCTTTCATTCATGGAGCAGGAGATATACATGAAGAGAATAAAAGCCTGATAAACTGTTAGGGACCCAGATTTCTCCCATTCAGAATGCTAGAGCAAGTTCTCTCACTGCTGTGAGGAGATTTATGATAGTCATGCTGTTGACCTAAACATGCTTCTGGTACTAATACCATAAAGACTGAAAAACAATTGCATTCCTACCAAATTCATAAGTAATTTATATGACAGGGATCCCTCAGGGCCTAGCATCTTTCCCTGCCTCAGCAAAACATCATTGCTTTAGTTTCATGCCATGTGACAAGGACTAGTTATAGTCAAAAATTTGAGGTGAATCTGAGGTATGTAGGTGAGGAGGGCAGGAGGCTCCTTCTTACTACTTACTGAAGACTGAGCCATTGCTCTAAAGCTAGCTTTTGCTAAAATTTCGGGTTCTTAGAAGGTTTCGAGCCCTGAAAGGCAATGATAAAGTGTCATTTTGTTTACCATTTGATATTAGTCTTTCTGTATGCAGCTCCCTTGGGAATGACAAGGGTTAAGGAGTGATTGGCGGGACAAGATTTGGGCATCTGAAGATTCTCTAATCAAGTGCCATTAAATGCAATCACAATTTCCCCTTCTTAGCAAATCTGTCATATTTTTCAGTGGTAAACGTATAGAGAGCTATGGACAAAAATATCAAAGACATCATTCATACCTTTCAGCTCTCAAGTGGGCATTGAGTAAGAGAAGGCTTTAAATAAACAACTCCCATTCCTTCTGAAGAGCAGCTTGACACTTCTAACCGTCCATTCTAAAAAAGCAAAATATCCACTTCTCTGAAAACGGGGGAGATGTTGCTGAGTCAGTTTCAAAGATTCATTGGTTACCTACCTGCCACAATCGACCAGTGAGACCAGTTCCTGGCAAGTTGGAAACTAACCTCATCCTCTACATTTCTGAGTGAGAACTTGAACTTTAACATCTCCTTCCAGCTCCCTAGGAAGCTAAAGAGATATGACTGTACATTTGGTAGCCTGACATGGTTCTCTCTTTTGACTATTGAATTTGTGGAAGAAAAAGAACAATCACAAATAGTGCTCCTCCCTTCCCAGACTAAGTGTTTAGAATGGAACATGGCTAAGTAGGAAATTTAGAAAAGGGGGAGTGATATATTAAATGATATGTTATACCCTTATATGCTCCAGTAACAGACATCCAAGCCCCTTCAGGGCTACTTTTGTGCCTCCTTTTCTAAAAATGTTTAGTTACCTGCAAGTGGGGCTGATTTATATTATATGAAACCCACAATATTTGCTTCAGACAGAGGAATGAATGAAAGTCTTCTTCCATTCGTTAGTTTCACTCTGAAGTATTTACCCACCACAATGTCTATCAAAAACAGAGCAAACTGATTCTGCAATGCCAAGTTGTTTATTCCTCAGTTAACTACTACCATGCCTATATCTGTGTAAGTGCTTATTGGCAGAACTTTGTCCACAAAATATGTTAGAGGCCAGACAAAATTAAAATTTTTTCTAATTATATTAGCGATGCTTAGCTTTAAAGAGCATGCAACATTTCAGTCCCCTGCAGGGAGCTCTGCAATGTCCCTGAACATGTTTCAGCATAATTAAACTTGCTCGCCTTTTTCCGCTTCTCCTTCAGGACTGACATGGTAGGAAAGGAGAGCCAGATGGCAGAGGTTTCCTCTCCCAGACCAATCAGCATGTCCTCAGTTTTTGCCCTCTGCAGCCACAGCTTGTTCCCAGCTTCCTTCCTACATAAATTGGCAGCCTCCTCAGGACAGGCAGAGTGGGAACCTAGACCATTAGGAATTTGCCCTTCACACAGACAGATTCTTCAGATCTCAGGCAGCTTCAGACCTTAGACATCAGTGCCCAGGTTGCCCAGACAGCCCTGGCAATATCTACTGTGAGATTTCAGCTGTGAAAATAAAATAAATTAATAAATCAGCACTTGCTTTGTATTTATACCCAGATTTCTTCATTTATTTAAAAAAAAAAAAAAGGAAGGGAATTTTGGAGAAAGGAATGGGCAAATATTGTTGTATGTTTTTTAAAGGCATCATATTTAAGGAAAAAGGAGTTTTGGTAGCCTTTTGATTATCATATTCAATGAAGATGCTGGATAAGAACTTAGCTGAACAACTCTCTTTGCTTATTCATTCATTCATTCATTCATTTATACATTTATTTATTCATCAACTAATATGCCAACAAGTGAGGTCTTTCTGGAACTTTCTTGTTCTGCTTGAGTATCAGATCTACATTAAAGGCATTGCCCCATGTTCTTAGGAAGAGCCTGATCCGCAGACGAAGAGGCTCTCCCGACTGACTCCTCCAGCAGCTTTTTGATGGTAAGAAGAAAGAAAGGGAAACACCAGTGTGGGCCACTTCTGAGTAGCTACAGTGGGTGCTTGATTGGTCAGGCATAGCATTACCTTCAGCTCCTCAGTTAATGAGACAATCAGTAAGTAAAAGAATGTAGTTCTGGTAACAAAGACTAATCAACTGCCTGCTTTGTGCCTGTTAGTGTGTTAGTTGCCAAGAATTCCAAATAAGACAGGCTGTCATCTCTGTGGCCTTAATATCTGGCTAAACATCACCCTCTTGATGGAGCAGCAGTTGTAATACTGAACAGAACAACAATGACCCATTGGAAATGTGTAGCACTTTACAGTTTACAAAGCCCTTTCATGCTCCTAATCTTATTTGATCCTCACAATATTCTTGTTTAGTAAATTGGGCAAGTGTTATTTCATTCCATTACAGATGTATAAACTGAAACAGAGACACCAAGTCACTTGCCCAAGATCCCACAGGTGTACTCAGAATTTCTGAGCCCAGTTTAGGACGCTTAATACCAATTTTTGCCTCCGTTCCGAATGGCCTTTTGAACCTGCTCTGCAGTAATAGTTGGAATCTGTTCAAGCTCTTCTTTACAGTGAGCACCATGTTAAACTTTCTCATGGAGGGTGCTGGAGGGACAATGCAGGAAGAAAGGGCTTGTCCTGCAGGTTCCACCAGCTGTCCTGTCAGTTACCGGTGTGGGTGTGAGGGCATGTAGTGGTACTCTTCTTCAGCCATGGGTCCAGAACACACAGTCTTTTGACTGCCTTATAGCCCTGGCCTAGTGTGGCAAACACTTTGCTGAGGCTCTCCCAACACAGACACTGCATACTGCAGGCCTCCTGCCCAGACCAGAGCCTCTAGCCCCTCTGCATGCCCACTCCCCCACCCACCAACTATGACTCACTTGTGTCCTGATTCCCCTGCTCATACACCCCTCGCCCCTCAAGTTTGCAGTCCTGACACAGACACTATGTGTGCCAAGCTTCCTACAAACAGTGGCATTCATTGGCTGTGGCTTACCTACTTCCTAGAGGTTTGTTTCCTGCTCACCCAGCGACCGTGGACCATTTCTGGCCTGGGCAAACCAAGAAATTTCTCTTCCATCCAATAGTACTTTAGCTATACCCTCTCCAATCAGATATAAAACCCAGCCTTGAGGAGGGGGATCCTCTTCCAATTTCATTTACCTTGGACACTCTCCCTCAGCCCTATGGTACCCTATAAAGTTCTCATATATCCTGTATAGTTACTGTTTATCATAACAATAATTCTTTATGTTAAATTTCCCTTATTTAAATCTCTATATAGTCACAGACTAGGTTAAGGAAATAGTTTAAGTTTCTTATGGGCAAGGATCTTGTCATATGTCTTTCAGCACTGCATGTACCTGCCTTCTGTGATGCAGAAGGTTCTGAATAAGGACTGTTAACTGAGCACAGTTTAATTTTAACATCCTGTTTAATGGGAAGCAATAGCAGCCCACAGAGCGAGCCAGTGTGCAAGAAGGAGTAAGGAGTTTGTTTATGCATGTGGAATCTGTTCATTTGTTCATTAAAGTTGATCAAATGCCAATTGAGAGCAGCAGCATTTGCCCCACTGTCAGGTCAAACAGCAGCACTGGCCCTCGAGGGAGATGGTTGCTACAAGAGGATGTTAAAGTGACTTTCTGAAAGACAGAATGGAAACAACATGGAAAGACCCAGAAGGAACTGGGGAAATACCAAGTAATCTTAACTACTCATGAAGTTCAGAAAAGGTAAGTGACTTACCTAAGGTCGTGTGGCCGCTCCTTGGTAGAGCCAGGAATAGAAAGCAGGTCTCATGATCCTCTCAGTCCAGACCCTCACCATTGCATTCCAGTGAGTCTTCAAGTGGGTGCGAAGGGGTGGTGATGTAAACTGCCATCTCAGGAAATGGGGTAAAATACCCCCAAACATGGTTATCCCTTAGCTAGTAGTTCAAAAGAGTCTATTTGGAGGATCCAAAGAGTACCCCTGCTAATGCTATTACCTTTGGGAAAGCAACTAGTGCCTATCAAATATGTTGAATTTGGGGTTTGACTTCCCTGAAGGTAACCGGCCACTTGTTAATGCACAGCATCGCAGGCTTTTGGGGCAAAGCAAAATGTTCCCTGTTCTACCCGCCTCAAAGCATCACTGGTTTCTCTGAGGTGGTCTTACACCCCCACATAAAGCCTCTCTGTCATCCTTTCCAACATCTGCAGCTTAACTGTGCTAACGATTTTCCTTTATCATGTTGGTTTACTTAGCAGGACATTTTGCTATTTCTGATCAGATGTTTTCCAGGGAGCCAAGGCATGGAATCTTTTAGTCAGTGGGGAGAGCCAACAGAGCTTGTTCATACACTTCTCTGAAGCTTCCCCAAAAGCATGACTTCTAGCTTGAATCGAACAATGAACGTATGGGCATATGTGACACCCTGTGTGTCATTAATATTTCATTAACAGATGGGTTACATATGAGCCAAGGAGGAATGTAGATGAAGCAAGAGCTGTGAGAGCTAAGTCAAGCCATGTTTAGAATGTCTTTGTTGGCTGTCATTGAGAAGGAACTCATGCTGATTAATTGATTCGGGATGTGCATACACCTCTATGGTAGGAAGCAAGAGACACATGGGTCCAGAGAAAATAGACCTGCCTGTGAGCGTCCTGGGAGAGGCCAGATGCTCTGCAAGGAGTTTTAGTGAAATGAGAGTTGCACTTTGCAGGCTAGCCCTGGCTGGAAGTGCAACTTATTAGGAGTTGCAGGTGCACAGGAAATAAAATTTCCCTCACTGGGAAATCTGCTACAGTGGGGATTGCTCTATTTACCTGGCCAGTGGAATCAGTAAGGAAGGACATTGCCAGGATTTGCACATGCTTCATTTGCGCACTTCATAGGCTGAGCTTGCTCTAAGAGCCAGTACTGAGGCTCTTCCTGGCCTAATGGTTTTCTTCAAAGCCACTGTTTCTCTACCTCCCCACCTCTGACTCTCTCACTGTTCTAGAGATCTAAGGTTTCCTCTGGGAATATGTGTCTTTTACTTTTGTCTTCTTTGTTCATTCAAAGGGCACTGTGCCAAGCTCTGGGAATTCAACAGTTCTTCATGGGACTTCTTTGTTAACCAAGACCTTATCATCCTCTCCTAACACCTGTAAACAGAAACATGCAAAATAGTGTGCTTCTAGACCTAGGATATCATTGAATTTGAGAGGAAGGCAGTCCCAGGTCACTGGTCCAGCATATGGCTAGAGCTTAGGCCTTGGGATGTCATAGCTTGCTCCATTGCAGTACATCTACCCTGAGTGTTAAGATCTAGCTGACTCTCTGAAACTAAATTTTTTTTCTTTTTTTAGAAAACTAGGATTGTTTTACTTTTGATTAATTTTGTTGAGATTGAATTTGCATGCAATAAAATATACTCATTTAAATTATACAAGTCAATAAATTTTGACAGACTTATACAGAGATCCATGTAATCTCCATTACAGTCAAGATATAGGATACTTCCACCATCCCAAAAGCTCCCAAGAACTCCTTTACAGTAAGTCTCCTCCACCCCTGGCCTCACACAACCACTGATTTGTTTTCTACTATTATAGATTAGTTTTGCCTATCCTAGAATTTCATGTCCATGAAAAGCGTACACTGTGTACTTTTATGTCTGGCTTTTTTTGTTTAGCATATTTTTTAGATTTATCCATATTGTTGTATCGACCCAAAGTCTGTTCCTTTTTATTGCCGAAGAGTATTGCACTGTATGGATATGCTACAAAATGTTTATCTGTTTATCTGTTGATATGATTTTGGATTATTTACAGTTTGAAGCTATTATGAGAGTAAAGCTGCTGTGAACAATTGTGTCCACAGCCTGGGGTTGAAGACCCCTGCCCTAAGTCTCAAGACATGAGGATAGATAAAAACAATAAGACTTCACATTTTGGCAATGAAGGTAAAGGATGAGTCCATCAAGGAAGAAATGTCTTCAAGAAGAGGAAGAGTGAGCTCCATCTGGGTCCATTTCCTTCATTTGATCACTGCTTCAGCAAGGAAAGAGGGAAAGGCACATTCTTTCGAGGGCGGAGGGGGGAGGGGTGGCGCTCTCTCCAGGTAGATCAGATCTACCACTGATCATGTATCACATGTGTTGAGCTTCTGCTCTGTCCGGCAGTGCACTAGGCACTGAGGAGCACAGGAGTAAAATGGAACACACATCTCTGCCCCAAAGGAGATCCAACTCATCACCACTTTTCTGCATTTTTGAGGGCCTAGCTAGCAGTTCCTAAGGGAAGCACTTTAGTACTGTGCTCAATGAGATGTCTTTTGTTTCTCCTTCCTGTCTGTATCTTCTGTCAACTTATCTCTCCAGTTCATGCCAACCAGACAGAAAGCTGTAAGCAAGAGAAATGAAAAAGTTTTGTGCTTTTTACAGCTTAAAAGTGATCCCAGAGGCCACTGTCTTCTGCTAAACACATTAATATCATTCTCAGAGCTTTGCCACTATTTTGAAAATGGTAAAGAAAATCTTTTATAGGGATTATTATATCAACCAGATCAAATCATGCCTTGGTCCTTTTTGATAAGGTAAATAGGGAGATTACTACCTAATGGCTTTCAGACAGTAATAGTTGAACTATGAATTCCTATCTGAATAAAACGTTAACATTACTGGCATGCAGAGATTATAGAAATGTAAATTGTCTCATAAGAAACGGTTCCAATCGTGTAGCTTAAAAAATACCAAATTCTATTTGCAATTATTGCCAGAGACTTAAAAATTAAGTTTCCTTCCCTGGAGTAGTTTAACTGTCAAAATGATTACTTCTATTATCTGCCCATCCAATATTATTCAGTTAATTTAATCCCCTCAAAATTAGTGGATTTTCACCACGGATTTAGCCAGGGGATTTTTCCAGCTCCGCTGATACCAACTTTTAAAGTGATTATGTATAATCTATTTCTTTTCCACTATTTCATCTTAGCAAACACTGCTTTTCCTTCTATATCTTCAGAAAAGAGGTCAGGATTAGCTAGGTATACTATCAGGATTCAGCACTATGCCATTAATTGTAAAAAAAAAAAAAAAGGCTGTAAAAATTGCTGCTGGGATCCCTGGGGCAGTGGATTCTCTTTCCAAAATCCTGATATGCCTAGCCAGAGCTGTTCGCAGGTCAGAGAAGAATAGGGTATTGTAGTGTTGACATGACAAGGGTAGGACAACACAGGTGACATTTGGAGATATGGTTATAGGTCTTTGTAATAATATATCCCTTGTGAGCATTTCTGTTCAGAGTGACAGGAGACAAGAGGAGGGGATGGGAAGTGTTTTGTTATCCCTAAATTTCTTTCATTGTCATCAGGTAGTGGGACTTGGCCCAACTACATTATGGAGGTTTAAGTCTAAGCCCTATTCACTAAGGCATAGAGTGCACAATAGATTTTACATAACTTTAAGAAGCTGAGCCATTTGTTGTGCTCAAGCATTAATTCCCTTCACCATGAATTCTTGCTTTACAGAGAGCAAAGACCAGAAAACTGATGTCGGATATAAAGCCATTTAGATATGATCACAGATGGCTTATTTTTAGGAATAAGGTCTAAATCTTTAAGACAAATATTTTGGAGAATATTTATCAGAAATAAACTTTGGTCCCTTGAGTCTTTGGGAACTGTGAATTTGAGAACAAGAACATAGTACATTTCTGTGTCTCCCTCCATCTCCATTAAACATAGATAGAACTTCAGCTTCTGTTCATGAGGGATTAACTGCTATAGAAGTCTGCATAGGGGTTCCTTGAGTCTTTGGTTGATTACCAATCTATACATGCACAGAATTAAAGGGAAATAGGAATATAATAAGGAGAAAAATGGAAAACATCCCACAAAGTTGGACAAGAACAACTTTCAAAGTAAAATAATTACAGGAAACTGTAAAATAAATAATTCCCAGAGCTCAAACGGGACCGGAAATTGTTTGACTGATGTCCAGCTAGAGTAAAGATAGATTGTTAAATTGGACATTTACTAGAGACCTCAAAAGGGCCAAGTCTTAGAAGTGGGGCAAGATAGCTCTAAACAAGGGCTCCTCTAGGCCCTCTTAAAAAGAGCTTTTAAAAATACTGCAAAAGGGGTCAAATTAATGGTGAAAGCAACTTAACTACCTGCCAGAAAATGTTTAACACTATTTAAAGGAATACTACAAAATCAAGGAATCGGCAATGTTAAATTCACAAAGCCTGAGCAACCAATAAAAAATTACTATACATACAAAAAATCAGAAAAATGCAATTGGGAGAAAAAGCATCAATAAAAATAAACCTACAAATGATAGAGATGATGAAATTAACAGGATTGTTAAAACAGCTATTATGAGTATGTTCTGTTCAAGTAATTAAAGAAAAACATGGACATAATGAGGAAAGAAATGGAAGAAATAAGAACTAAATAGAACTTCAATGAAAAATATACAATCTGAAGTGAAAATATAGCAAGTAGATTTAAGAGCAAATTAGACATTGCAAAAAGAAAAATCAGTAACTTAAAGTTATAGAAATGTAAATCCAAATACAGAAAAAATGTATCCAAAATGAAACAGAGAAAACAGACTTGAAAATAATGAACAGAGCATCCATGAGCTGTAGGGCAATATTAAGCTGTCAAACATATGTATAATTTGAATCCCAGAAGTAGAGGAATAGGGGGAATAGACAAAAATGTTTGAAGAAGTGGCCAAATTTTTTTCAAATTCGATAAAAATGTTAAACCCATGGTTCCAAGAAACTCAATAAACCTCAAGTATAGGAAACATAACAAAACCACACCAAAGCACATCATAATCAAATTGCTAAAAAGCAGTGATAAAGAGAAAATCTTAAAAAGTATCCAGGCTTCTGGTTTGGTTTGGTATATAAGGAGCTTGGAACTCATTACTCAATCTGAACAAAAAGTAAAAAGTTGAACAAACTGAAAAATCAACAACTTCTTAAATTTGTCCAAGAAGTGAGGTTACAGGGCAAACCATGGTCCCCAAATTGGAGAGACACAGTTACAGGGAACCACAACTAATTGGAGTAGAGAGCTCTGTAAGAACCAATACCAGGTAGAAAATCCAAATTGTTATTGACATATTGTTGGAGGCTCATTGCGGACAAGTGTGAGAGCGAAAAACTCCAGAGGGGACTCGTCATAGAGGACCCTCCACACTTTGGTTGAGTTTTACCTCTAGGAGCCCTACCAGGGTCTCATGGTGAATATTGGAGAAAAAAAACCCTTCATACTTCTGGCAGGGGGAAGGGAAAAGAACTATTTTGAAATATGCTAGAACATTCTGTTCTTAAGAAGGCCTGCCCTTAAGCTAAACTATTTTAATATGAAATAATATTGAATATCAATTGTAATTGAAAAAATAATAATTAATTTTTAAAAAAGATAAACTATTTTACAAGAAATAACCAATTGAGGTTTTATTAGAGCCCAGCCAGGCTGGGGGAAGGGAAATTCCCAACTCCAGCCCGCTCTTGCCATTCTATCCCACCTAAGAGGGGAAAAAAACTGACAAACTCTTATGAAGTTCACAAGAGCCTAGAGGCACAGGCTCACTAAAAGACTGAGACAAATCATAGAATTATAGAATGCTTCCACTTTCCTCACACCTTACCACTACATAACAGCCTATTTACCTGAGTCTTTTTTTTTTTTTTGACCCAATACAGCATGTAAAATAAAAAAAATTTAAAAAAAAAGTTTTAACAGATAAAGCAAGCATTAAAATTAGACTAAGATATAACAGGGAAGTTGGAATTATCAGACTGGAAATTTAAAACAATTTGATCGATATGCTAAGGGGTCTAATGGAAAAAGTAGACAACATGCAACAACAGATGGTAATGTAAGGAGAAAAATAGAAATCCTAAGAAAGAATTAAAAAGAAATTCCAAAATTCAAAAACACTAACAGAAAGAATGCCTTTCATGGTGCTCATTAGACTAGATCTAGCTAAAGAAGGAATCTCTGAGCTTGAGGATGTGTACATAGAAACATGAGAAAATGAGAAAAAATGGAACAGAATACCCAAGAACTGTGGGATAACTACAAAAGGAGAAAAAAAGCAGAAGCAATATTTAAAGCAATAATAAATGATAATTTTCCCCAAATTAATATCAGACACCAAGCTACAGATCCAAAGCTCAGAAAATGCAAATAGGATAAATTGAAAGAAAAGGAAAAATAAACTATTCCTAAGCATATCATTCAAACTGCAGAATTTAAAAGATAAAAAATATTGAAAGCAGAGGGAGGAAAATACCTATAGAGGAGGAAAGATAAGAATTATATCTAAAATTTCCTTAGAAACAATGCAAACAAGAAGAGAGTGGAGGGAAATATTTAAGTATTGAGGATGGGCGGGGGGAACCACAATTCTGTGTGCTGGGAAAATATCTTTAAAAGAGAAAAATAAAGACTTTCTCAGAAAAAAAAAAATGAGAAAGTTTATTGTCAGTGGGTCAGCCTTGCAAGAAATGTTAAAATAAGACATTCAAAGAGAAGAAAAATTATGTAGATCAGAAACTTGTATTTACATTAAAAAAGGAAGACCATTAGAGAAGGTAAAAAGCATCCAGAGTAAAAATAAACATTATATATAGAGACATAAAATAAATATGACCGCAAACCTCAGGAATACATTCAAATGGCATCTTTCAAGTCCAAGGGAAGAGGGAGAGAGCTGTCGACCTAGAATTCTAAACCTAATGAAAATACTATTAAAAGATGAAAGTTATTTAAAATTAAAGGCTTTCAGAAGAATGAAAGCTAAGAAAATTCAATCTGTACTAGAAAGCATTGTTGAAGGAAGCTTTTTAGACTGAAGTGAAATGGTTTCTGATGGAAATTTGAAAACACAAATGAAGAGCACTGGAAATGGTAAATATGTGGATAAATAGATATGATATAATTTTTCCAATTACTGACTTGTAAATATAATTGACTGTTTAAAACAAAAATAGTAACAGTGGTCTGTTACTTATAATATATGTAGATACATGTAGTAATAAAATATATGAGAACAAAGGATAAGAAGAGGGAAATGGAAGCATACAGTTGTAAGGTTCTTTAACTATATGCAAATTTGTACAATGTTATGTGAAGGTGACTGTGA
>NW_011888820.1:1286685-1294935 GCF_000151845.1 Pteropus vampyrus
AATGGAGTACTAAAAATAGTCAATTAATTTAAATAAGGCAGGAAAAGAGGACAAAGAACAAATGTGACAAATAAAAAACACACAGGAATAAGGTAGCTAGAAACCCAGCTGTACTGATAATTATATTAAATATAAGTCGTCTAAGCACTGCAATTAAAAACAAAGATTATAAAATAAAAAATAAGAACCAACTTTGTAACAGTTTACAAAAACACACTTTCAATATAAGGAAAGAAATAGATTAAAAAAAAAAAAAAGGAACGATATCCCATATAGACATTAATAAAAAGAAAGCTAGAGTGACTATATTAATAGAATATAACATAGACTTCAAAACAAGTAATATTTCCAGGAATGAAGAAGGCTACTACATTATGATAAAGAGGTCAAAATATCAAAAAGAAGTGAGTGTTGTATATGTATGCACCTAATCACAGGCCTTCAAAAAACACGAAAAAAACTGATAGAACCAAAAAGAGAAAAGGACAAACCCACATATGTTATTGAAAACTTCAATTAATAGGACCAGCAGACCAAAAACAAAACAAAACAAAACAAAACTGTAAGTTTGAGATTTGAGCAGCGTTATCAACAAACTTGACATAAAAAACACTTAGAGAATGTGCCACCCAAAATGAAACAAAGGAAAAAAATGTTTCAACAATTTTATGCATGAAAGATAAAATTATAAAAGTCTGACAAAAAAGTCATATGAGAATTATTATGTTTTTAATCATAGAGAAGACCTAGCTATAACATGCAAATCAAGTAGCTAAAAGAAAAGGATGATAAATATAACTATATGGAAGTAAACATTTCTTCATGGAAAAACCTTCATAAGTAAATTCAAAATTAAATAAACCAAGGAAAATATTTGCCACTCCAATCATATGAGAAACTGACAACCATTGTATAGAGTTCTTCCACAAATAAGACGAGGACCACTAATGCAATAGAAAAATGAACAAGACATTAAAAGCTCCGAGAAAAAGAAATGGTCTTAAATATATGAAAGTATACTCAGTTTCATGCACAATATCATTTTTTTCAGTCAAGTGATGAAGACTGAAATGTTTGCTAACACTCTGAGGACAGTGTAAAAGCTAATTGTGGATATCTTTTCCCAACTCCACATACAGGGATTTCATGTCGATAGCTTAAAATCAGCCATGATCGAAAGTATTTATATCATGGAAATTGGCAAATGCTACAAATTAAGTTTTTTCTCTCCCCTGGAAGACGGTTAATCATTAACCAACATACCACCAGGGGAGAGTGGGGGTAAATAGTCCACTCATACCTTTGTTTTGAGTATAAAGCAGCACAATCTCCACATGGCATTTTAATATCTAGCAAAGTTATTGATTGCACACTTTAAAGCAACAATTCTACTCATAGGAACATGGCCTAGATATTTTTGCACACATGTGAAATGGTATGCATTCTTTTCTGGTAATATCACGAATGTCTGTTAATAGAGGATTGGTTTAAAAAATTGTACATTTTATACAATGGCGTGCCATGCAGCTGTTAAAATAGATGAGAACGTCCTTTATGTCCTAACATAGAATGAGATCCACGCAATATTTTTAACTGAAATAAGCAAGATTTTGAAGAAGAGAATATATTTACATATATTTGCTACCATGTGCACAAAATATCTTTGAAAATATTCAGAAGAAGTATCAGTTGTCTCTGAAAAGTGGAATGCCTGGAGGATAGGAGTGGGAGAGAAATTTCACTGCATTTCAACACTTTTTTTTGAATTTTGCATTATGCACAGTAATGCAAAATTTAATAGGTAAATAAAAGTTAAATCTAAAGGTCATAAAAATATCAGTGTATTGTGAGATAGGCTGTTTTATATAATGCTGATGATACAGTTGGAATAATCTTTCTCAAAAGCAATTTGGTAATATGTAATGAGAATGTTTAAGTAGCTCTTACCCTTTAATATAGCAATTATACTTTTTGTATCTATCCCGAGAAAATAAACAGAGATAAAAACAAAAATTTATATACAAGATGTTCAGCATGGTGTTATTTATAACAGTGAAAAATTAGAAATAACCTGAATGTCAGTGAAATGGAAATAGTTAAGTAAATTTGGTTCAGTCATACATCTGAAAGAATAGACATTAAAAACAAAGTTTTGAAAAATTTTAATAACATGTTAAAAATATTATAAATAGAAAAGTAAAATGCAAAGTTTCACACATGGAATGACCCTTATTTTGCTGAAAAGCAACGTGTACACATTAACATGCTTATATACACATACAAATACAGGAAAAATAAGCAACCTATTAAGAGGATTATCTCTGGTTGATCATTTAATATCGTGGAATTTCACTTTCTTGATATGATTTTCAGTATCTTCTTGATAATTAACTATATTTTTCAAATTTTCTATAATTAGCATGTTTTTTTAAAAAAATATATTTCTCTTTATTCATTCATAGATACCAATAAAGCAACTGAGAAAAATATATCAATGGAAAGGGAGGAAAAACATGAACTTTGCCATCCCTTTCTTTAAATGAGCATTTTTTTAAAAGTCAGCTTAAGTTATATTTAGAAAAATTGAACTCTGATGCTTTACAGCATCTTAAACAAAGAAATACCTTGCATCCTATTGTACAGTCTCTTCCCAATCACTCTATACATTGTTGCCAAATAAAACAGAGCTATAAAACATCTATAAAAATAAAGGCAAAGATACAAATATATCCACTCTTACCAAATTATGTTTTTAAAAGTGGAGGTTCTAGAAAGAGAAAATTCTGCGGTCAAATAAAGAAACATTAAGCTATATTTTATGGTCTTTTCCTCTTAGGGATATGTAATTAATATTACCACATTAAAGTTTCTGGGTAATCCTGCAGTAAAGAAAATTGTTTAAAAACTGTTTAACCTATAGTTTCTTTCTCTTCCTCCCTCTCCCTCTCTAAATATCTAAATATGGCTTAGTGTTCCAAAGAACACAGTTTAAAATATGATGATCTCAGGAGCTTTTGAGGCCCCTTTCTCTGATCTCTAATATTTTGGGTTCCATGTCATTGGCTCACTATAACATCAGTGACAACTAGTTAGGGGCTGTCCTAACTCTCCTCTCTTCCCTAAGGCCATAAATCACGGCTGATCACCCAGCGGTAGGGTTTACCTGTAAACTATCACTCCTGCCCATTAGCACATCAGCAGGAAACGTACTAGAAAGTACTTGGATGCATATTAAAACACTGTGCACTTGTGTTTCTGATAGAACTAAAATTGTTTCCATAAAATTTTTCTATTTCCCAGCATTCGCATTTCCTTTAGAAGAGGTATCTGCCTTTTCAGTTTTTTCTGCTCAGTTTTTTCTTCTCCCTCGCTGTCCAAGGAAGTCTCTGCCATTTTTAGAGGTATTCTTTGAGCTTTAGAAATGCAGATTTGGGAGGAGGGGGTGTGAGGAGAAAAAGAGGTGACTGGCAAGCTGTAGAGGGGAAATTTGGAAGAGAAATACAAAGGGGAGAGATATGGAATATAGGAGAGAAGTAGAAGGAAGAGAGAGATAGGGTTTTAAGAATTATTCCTATGGAATGTGTATTATCTTCATGGCATTCAAGAAACATGAGGAAGGAAGGAAAGAAGGAACGGAGGGATGAGTTACTTTGAAAATTCTGCTTTGGTTGCTAGACCGAAGTCCTTCAACCATAAAAGCTCTTAGATGGACCATAGGAGTCACCTTCAATAGGGTAACGGGTTTAAAAACCCATACCATGAGTAGAAGATTATATGGGCTCGGAAAAAAAGTGCTGGGATACTGCCAATCACTCAGCCTCTGTGATTAGAAAGGAGAGGGGAAGTTGAACAGCTTCTGGAGCATAAAGAGGGAAAAGAATAGCAGCTCTGAAATTAGTCACTCAGGTAACTGCATCCTAATTAGAAAACATGATTTAGGAGAGGCCGAATGATTCTAAATCCTGAAGACTGCTTTCTGTTCTGAAAGGAAACAACCAAAGAGCTGAACTTTCCACGGGACAAACTGATGAAGAGAAAAAAGCATAATCAAAGCCAAGGCTGAACAGAGGAACTGCAGCAAATGGGAATCCAGAGAGCTCATTAGACAGTAACAGTTCACTAAGCACAGTCTGAAAATGTAATAATGAGAGACCTGTTTTTCAATGCTCAGAGCATTAAAACGAAAATATTGACAAAACTCAGTGCTAAAAAGGATGCCAATGGCTGGGCACTTTTATAAACTGAAATGCAAGCAAGAAGACCATGTCAAAGGGTAAGGTTAGGCTATTCAAACTAAGCTGCATAAACAGATCAGTAGCCAGGGAATGGAGGCAGGTGACACTCACTGATCGAGAGGGGATCAAGGTGACTGAATAAAAATGGATTGAAGCGAGAGGCCCATTTCTGGATTGGTTTGGTTTTGTTTAGTTCTTGTTTTTGCCACATACAAGGGACAGAGAAAAAAAAAAAAACAGGCTAAAGGAGCCTTTGGACATTACACAGATCTCTCATTACTGAAGTCACAAGATATCTGTGGATAATTATGGAAAAACAAGACACCAGATTTTAAAATACAAAGTTTTCTGAGAAGATACATGGAAAAACATGTTTTATATTAGAAAACACTTGTTTGTACCTATGAATTATTATTACTAAAAACTGCTGGATATCCATGTTCACTCACTTCTTAGAGATTAAAATTAGCACTAATTTATGCATTAGCTGTTAAAGTAAGGTAGGTTTAGAAAACGCTGCGCTAGTTGGGAGTAAGGGTGAGATAAATCTCATTTTAGTCCCATGTTCCCTTGGGAGCAGCTACTCACCCTGCAGGCATATTGGTCATGTTGAGGATTTGATAAAGACTTTTCTTGTAGAATTTATTGCTAAAACATGATACTCACGTCTTGGCTTTGTAACTTAAGCGTTTCTTCCCTCATCACCTGCTCTCTGCCTCCCCCTACCAAGTTGTGGTGGTATTACTTTGTAGCCTTCAATAGCAAAGAATTCCACCTTCCAAACAGTTTTACTTGGGGAGAATTTCCTTGAAACACATGTGTTAGTGCACGTAATTCTAGTAACAAGTAGATAACTCTGCTAACCTGCATTCAACAAAAAATTGAAATCCAGATCAGAAACCAAAGTAGAGGCCCAGTTAGGAAATGGGCTGTGTATGCCTGGCATCAGGAAAGGAAGCTTCATGCCTTGGGGCTCAACTTTTTCTTCTAACACAGAAGCAGGAACCACAGCAGGCTACACCCACCAGTGGGGTGGGAGCGTCCAACATACTGCTCTGCTGGGTGCCCAGTTGGTAGCATCCCGGGCAGTATTAAAGTTGCAAGCAGCTGTTCTTTCTTAGCAGCTGGATTGGAAGAGCTGGGATAAGCTAGGTTGATAAGTAATTTTAGTGGAATTTCCAAAATTGGAGGTCACCCCTTCCTCTTTTTTTATGCGTGGAAAGAATCTAATACCCATTGTCCGAATCATGACTGTTTTTGTTTTTATAAAGCTTCCAGGTATTTCTCCTTTCATGTAGGGCTTTCAAGTATTTCTCCTTATCTAAACAAGTGAGCACTCTAGCAGTTGAGATCGCCTCTCCACTCCATGCCTTTTATCAACTCCCTATCTCTACGTACCTTCCTGTACACAGCTCTGTTACTCCTTGAAGCCTCGTGGAACAGAGATGAAAATGTCTGCCTGTGCAATCTCTTTTCTCGGAGCTGTCTGACTCACAAGTGGATCCACCGCAGACCAGAGGAGTTCAGTCTCACATTTACTGAGCACCTACTCGGTGCCAGGCTTTGGGGCAGATACTGGAGACATAATCATGGACAAGACAGGATAGCTGCCTGCCGTTGTGGAGCTTTTCTTCATCAGCTATTGTTCTGAAACAGGAGGCAGACTTTACAAGGTTTGGCAAAATTCTGCCTTGAGCACTGGAGTAACTTAAAGATTTAGAAGGATATGCCAGCCCAAAATGCAATGTGACTGTGCTTTATTCAGTCAAATGTGACTGGGTAAGTGATGCAAAACACAAGCTCTGTGGAGTGGCAGACCCTCGCCTGATTTACCCAGGTTTCAGCCACATGGCTCCCTGCTCCAGCTCTCCCGATGAGTGCTCAGAGTCCATAACTCTGGTCCTCTCTGAGGAAGGATTCATAGCAGTTGCTGGCCACACTTGAGGGATGTGGGGTGTCAGACCCATGGGCAGAGGTTGAGGTCAGCCAGAGCTCTGGGCTGGCAGGACCAGCTCCTGGGACTGAACCATGAAACTGAGCCTCCTGCAGAACCCTGGGACACCTTCCTTTCCAGGTAGAATCCACCGCATTCATCTGGAATCATTTCTGTAACAAAGGGAAGCTGTATAGGAAAGAGGAAAGGCAGCCCTTATGGGTGAAAGGCTTGGGAAAGGGGTGGGGAGCCAGCTCAGGCATCACACAAAGCTTTGCAAATGGAAAAGAAACAGCTGGGTGATAATTTCCACCATGTTTGATACCATACAGTTGATGTCTGCTTCGGGCTGGTTTGGTTTTTAAAATAGAACACTTCCCCCGCTAATAAGCTGGCATAGCTCTGTTCTTTTCTTTTCTTTTCTTTTTTTTATAAAATGGTGTGGATGATGTAGTTTTATCAACACTTTCTTGTTTTCTTCAACTATAGTTCTGTCATCTCCTTATACCTCTCAGCTACAGATGTATTATTCGTATTCACTCCTCTCCCTCCCATCTCCTTTTTTCTATAGGTATTTAGGTCCTTCTAATAAGCTCAGCACAAAGCTGCCGCAATTTATTGAATACCAACTGTGCGCCAGGTATGTGTTTAGCACCACATATGCACGTCTCATTTAATCTTCCTAGTAACTTTAGGTGTACATCTCCAGTTTACAAACAAGCCCAGAAAGGTTTAGTAACTTGCTCAAGGTCGCACAGTTTCTTGTAAGTGGTGGAACTGGGATTTGAAGTTATGTCTGTCTGATCCTAAAGGTGTGCTCCCAGCATTGCCTCCAGGCTCTGCGCTTCTCTGTTAGGTAAGAGGCGGCTCTTCACATCTCACTTCAATCTCAGTGATTTTGGCAGAGGGCAAATGGGCACTGCATTCAGCTGCTGCTCCCAACGAGTGGCAGGACCACACTACCTAGCGATCCGGGTATTTGCTGTTGGCAGAAGCCCCTCCAGGCCGGCCTCGTGCTCCAAGCAGACCATCAGAGAGCCCCCAACTCCCCCATGGGAGCAGCTACTATTTCCAGCTCGGAGGTTTGAGCAGGCCTCCCAAAGAAAGAGCTAATGCAAACTCGACCTTAACCCCTCCCTCTTCCAGCGATTGCAACTCCTGGCTCTGGCTGGAGGTCTAGATTGCCAGATAAGGAAGGAGCTGAGCCAATTTTCGGGTCACTTCTTGGCACCGGGCACTTGTGTTTTTACAGCAGCCGCAGGCCCTACATCCTTCCTGGAGACTCTATAGTGGAACACAAGCAAACTCACCTCTTCCCATTTCCCCAGTTCCTGGCATGGCATCTGTCTGGATTCGCTATGCTCAGAGATTCCCTTTTCTGGTTGGGGGCTTCTACATGACTCCCATCAGAAGAAGGTGGTTTTTGAGGGGCTCCTGAAAATGCCTTGCAGGTGGGTTCCTGGCCGTTTGACTTGCCTGCTGCCTCTTCAGCTGTTTGCTTTGCCTAATTGTGTTTTCTTTGCTGATTTGTCTGAGTAAAGTTTTTCTTCCCCGTTTTGTCCAAGGTCTGCACGGTGCATCTGGTACCCATTTGGCTGGGGAGGAGGCAAAAGCAGGGTAGTCAATGGAATGCTTGGCACGGGGCTGCAAGTAGTAAACTGAGGAGCAAGGCAAGGACTGTGAGAGCTTGGAGAACGTGGTCGGTTGGAGCCTTTGCACAGTGCAGAAAATCCACAACCTCCCTCTTTCATTTGGTTTCTGTCCAGAAACTGAGCCTCGAGAAGGCCAAGAAAAGAATTTTGATGTGATTCTGAAACTAGATTTCATCTCATCGTGTTTCAGTGTAAGCTCCAGTGGCCCATCTTTCTTTCACAGTGCCCATGGCTTCTCGGCAGGTGGCCAGGGTACCATGAGGCCCTGCCTGCAAGGAGGGGAGATGGAAAGGACTGGAAAAGATCACCTGTGTCTCTACTTTTGCATTTGTCTAGTTTGGAGTCGGCCTCTTGTTCTGCAGCAGGAATTTTGGCTCACCTCTCTGGTCTTGTTCCAGGAGGCCGAGTAGAAGGAAAAGTGAAGCAGCGC
>NW_011888820.1:1298675-1307291 GCF_000151845.1 Pteropus vampyrus
TGAATTTCAAAGAGTCTGGGAGTTTCGAAGGAGGAGGGAAGAGAATTGAATTGCGAGTACAGTGAGACATCCACCCCACCCTAGAGCCCTCTGATATCCGGAGAATGGAGGTGGGGCCAGACTGGCCTCCACTGGAGAGGCTGCATATGAGGTGCTATTTGCAGGGACTGTCAAATTTTCATTAGGGCAAGATATGAAGACATAGGAGCACTTGCTGACGACAGACCCCAAATGTCAGGGCGTACGGTATGTAAAGGTTAGGAACATGGACAGAAAGTGAGAAATGGAGATGATACTTGCCTTATAGGATTACTGCAATTTTGAGAGATAATTTTATGTAAAGAGGATGGTGATAATGGTGAGAGTGACTGCCAGAAGAGCAAGGATTAAAGATGAATTATAGGCAATGTCAGAAGAAGTGCTGGTGTAGGAATCAAGTGTTCTTGAGTCTCATCCTGGCTCCATTATTAACTAGCTGTGTGGCCTTAAACAAATCAATCACCTTTCCGCTCTGGGCCATGGTTTCTCCATCTATAAAACAACAGGGTTAAAGAATAATATTTAATATATCTCCAAGGGTTAAATAATAATATTTAATATCTCTCCGAGGTGGCAGAGTGGTCTTACATAAAATATAGATAATTTCCTGAAATGCTTTTTCAAAACATGAGTTTTTGCTGTCCCTTCCACCTCCCCTCCCCCACACCCAAGAAGTCAAATCTCATTCTCTGGGGGGTAAGGCCCCAGAATGTACATTTTGAAAAGTTTCCCCAGGTAATGTAGCAGATGCTCCCTCCACCGCCACCCCTATTTTCTTTCTTCAGGGAATCGTTTTCCCAAGAAGCTAGTTTTTCCTCTCCAACATGTCATTGCTCAGAAAGTGATAGTGAGAAACATATGATCTGTCAGTGAGAGCTGGGTGAGAGCGTTTATCAGAGGGGCCAGATGCCCAGAGCTCTGCCCTTAGTGGGCAGATGGCCAAATAGGAGGCAGCATTATTTTTACAGCTTCATTCTCTGGCCATTTCCCCATTCAAATGCATAAGAATAGGAACTGAATCAGCACAGCTCAAGTTTGTTGCTGTTATTTATGGGGGTGTTTGTTTGTTTGCTTGCTTAATATCAGGCCACACCATGCTGTTGTTGACCAGCCTAGGCATTGGCTACCTTGAGAAGGGTCGGCCAGTCTTTGTGGGGAAGTGCAGGAGGCCCAGGTGCCGTGGTGGACAGTGAACCCAGCACACTGAGCACAGGCCTGCATCTTAGTCACCCCTCCGCCCCCAGCACCTAGAAATATACTCTGCACATAGTAGGACTCAACATGTACTTGTTAAACTGAAATCTAAGGATAGGTAGCAATAAACCAAAAAGATAGCAGTTTACGGAAATCGATTGGTTTTCACTTGCAGAAAAGAGAATGACTGCGGAGAAATACAATTTTATGCTGAGCCAAACAAGCAGTACAGTTGAAGGACAAAATAAAATAAATGACATGCAAGGAATAAAAGATGTCCACCCACAGACCCTCTTTGAGCAGATATACTCAATGGTTTCTAGCAAGAAGAAAATGAACTAAAGAAAGTGATCGACTAACAAGAAAGTAGTAAACCAGTAATAAACCTGCAAAATTAATAATTAAATCTAAAAAGTTTTTGGTAGCACGATGTAAAAAATTAGTGGAACTAAACTAGAACTAAAACCCCAAATGATTTGGGAAGGAGAAGACAGTTGAAAGAAGAGTAATTTTGGAATTGTATCAAATCAATAGATAACTTTTCAGGGAAAATATAAAGATAGTGACAAGTGCCAGAGATTCATAGAAAAACATATGCTTACATGTGCATTAAAATGTAAGGATAACCACCAGAAAAAAAAAAATATGGAAAAAGGGTGTCTAATGTCCAAACTACTGGAGAGAAAAAAATTTAAAGAATTCAAAATCAATTTTAAAAGATGTCAAAAAATGGAGAACTAACAAATATATTTTTTATATTTTCCATGTAGTCTGCATGGAAAATATAAAATTATGGAAGTATATAGGATCATGTTAGTAATCATAATATATATAAATGAATTAAATGTCCCCTAATGAAGGACAAAGATTCACATATTAGGTAAAATCCAGTTTGGGCCACGGTCTGAAAAGGTTGGAAAGAATTAGTTCTAGAGTATATACCCAGGAGTAAAATTTCTGAGTCAAAGAATGTGCCTATTTGTTTTTACTAGACATTTCCTCAACGCTCTTCAAATTAATTTACCTTTAGACTGACGTTAGAGTTCCTACTGCCAAATAGTGATAAAATCAGACTTAAACATCTTTGCCAGTAAATCAAGAAGAAAATTATCTCATTGTTAGTGTATTTTGTGTGACTTTGCTTACTAATGTGGTTGAGCATCTTTATGTGTGTTTTTTGACTTTTTCAGTTTATTGAGTGAATGGCCTGTTCATCTGTCTACACATTTATACATTTTGGCTTGTACTTATTAATTCATAGAATTTCTTTATAAATTTGGATAGTAATCTTTTGTCAGCCATATGCATTACAATATTTTCTCCTTGTCTCTGATTTGTCTATAGTTTGTTTATGGTATTTTTGAGTTATACAAGTTATAAATTTTAATGCAATCAAATTTTATGATTATACTTATTGTGACTTGTTTAAAAAATTATTTTGTACTCTACAGTCATAACCAAATTCTCCTCAGCCCAAATATTATTTCCTTATAAAAAATATTCTCTAATCTCTCAAAATAGAGTATGTCCCATTGTTTTCTGTTTTCTCTCTTTTATTATACTTATCCCATCTTAATTATACATTTTTGTGTGTGTGATTGAGAAAAGTCTGACTCCACTGCTTTGTAAGCTCCATAAAGTCTCAGATCATGTCATATATTTTTTCTTTCATCATTACATTTCCTGTAACATAATAGCTAACATTTATTAAGTTCTTACTATATGAAAGCATTTATACTAGGACTTTACATGTACTCATTTAACGCTCATGACAAATGCATGAGTCAGGCACTATATTATTCACACTTTAATGCCATAGAAACTGGGACACAGAGAGGCTAAGTGGCATATTCAGTGTCACACAACTAGTAGATAGCTGAGCCGGAATTCAAATCCAGATGGTTTGGCTCCATATCCTCTGCTCTCAACCTTTGATATACATGTTTCTCCTCAAAAGGTAGGAACTCAAATGTTTACTGGATGAAATGAGTGACAAATCCACAGTTTTAGTATTGGTCTCTCAGAAACAGAAATATTAATTTTAAAAAAGGAAAGTAGTATATTTGAACAACAAACTACAAGCTGCATCTTAAAAAATAAAGTTATTTCTATTGGAATAACATTCTTTCAAATACTCATGGGGCAGTAACCAAAATGTGCTATCTACTATGATTTAAAGAAAAATCTCAATAAATAGTAAGAAGCTGAATGTAGTCAATAAATTTACTGGCCAAATGCAATAATAGTATAAATTAACAAAAGAAGGGGGGGCATTTTGTTTTTTTGTTGTTCTTCTTCTTTTAAGTATAATATACATAGTTAAATGCACAAGTATTTGGTGTAAAGCTCAAAGAATCTTGATATGTATACCTAGGTAACCATCATTCAGACCAAGATCCAAAACATTTTCTTCACTCCAAAAAGATTCTTCATGCCCCTTTCTAGTCATTCCCCCACCCAGACATGATCATTGTCTGTTCTTGAACTTTCTGTAAATAGCATCATAACATGTACTCTTTTGTGTCTGGCTTCTTTCACTCAGAGTAATGTTTTTGTTGTGTGTAGCAGCAGTTCATTCCTTATTTCTTTGTTTATTTTCTAAGTAGTATCTTTCAGTATGGATATATCACTATCTGGTAACCCAGTTTTCGGTTTTGTGTTATTGTAAATAAAGATAATGTAAACATTCTTGTACAAAGGTTTTTCTGAACTCATGCATTCATTTCTTTTGGGTATACTGCCTAGTAATAGAATTTGGTTTGTTTAGTAGCGGTATGTTTAATTTTATTAGAAACTGCCCAACAACCACTCTTCAAAAGTAATTTTGCCGTTTTGTACTTTTATCGGCAACATATAAGAGTTTTTACTCCATTTTCTCACAAACATTTGATATTTTACATCTTGTGAATGGGAGCCATTTGGTGGATGTCAAAGGGTATCTCACTGTAGTTTTTATTTGCATTTACCTAATGACTATTAATGTTGAGTACCACTTCACATGTTTACTGGCCATTCAAATATCTTCTTTTGTGAGTTGCCTGTTCAATTTTTTGCCAACTTTACAATGAGTTATCACTCTACTATTGATTGAATGAGTTATCATTCCACTATTGAATATTCTTTATATAATCTAGATATAGCTACCAGGAAATTTTAACACAGACTTTTAAATAACTCCCAGTTAAAGATAAAATCAGATTACAAATAACTTGGAAATAAATAAAAATGTAAGCAGAGTATTAAAACAGAAACCTTCTGGGTTACATGCAAAATGATATTCAGAGGATATTTTATGGCTTTAAATGTCCTAATTAGATAATGAGAAAGAGTTTAAAAAATGAACTAAACTTATGAATCAAGAAGCTAAATAACAAATTACAAGGTAAATCCCGCAAAAAGTAGAAGGAAAGAATTAATAAACGTGCAAATACAGGGGTATTTGCAGACAAATTGAATAAAAGCAAAAAAGAAAAACTGAGCAAGGCTTTGAAACTCTAGTTATGAACAAGGAAGAAATTAATGAAACATTAGAAATTAGAAAGAATATATATTCTGTTAAAGTATTTAAAACATAAAAACATACCATATCCAACTTCATTAAATAAATTTGGAAGTCTAGATTTAAAAATGGGTAATGTCCTGGTAAATATAATTTCTAAAATTGACAAAAGAGAGATAAATAATTACAAAAACATTTAAAAGTCAGTCGAAAAGCTCAGATCACCAAGGAACAGATAATTTGGGAGTTATGTCACTTTGAGAACCACAGAATAAACTTAAAAGCTTCTCAATTCCTCTATGAAGTTTGCATAACCGCAAACCAAGACTAAGCAAAGATATTGTGGGAAAAGAAAAAGAACTGTAGATCAATCACATCATGAACAAAGATACAAAAATCCTAATTAAAACGTTAGCAAATTAAATCCATTTGTATGCTAAAAGAATAATACAGCTTAACTAAGTAGGGCTTATCCTTGGAATGCCAGGATATTTCAACATTAGGAAATCTATTAATCTAATGCATTTGATCTAAAAATCAAGAGGGAAAAATTATAACATCATCTTGATAGATTTAGAAAAAAATTAATGAATTCAACAAAGACCCATTTATGGTTTAAAAAACCACTTAACAAAATAGAAATTAAAACATAAACAACTTCGTTTTAGTAAAGGAAAGGAGCCCTACACAAACATCATATTTAATGATGTATCACTAGTTTGAAATCACAAAAACAGGACGCTAGCACTATTATTCTATATCCTAGCTAATGGAATAAAACAGCGAAAAGAAATAAAACATGTAAATGTTAAAAAATAAGACACAAACTTTTTACTTGCAGACAATATCTGTTGAGAAAATCCATGCAAATCAACTGAAAAATGATTCGAACTAATAAGAATTCAGCAAGTTGGCCAGATACTAAATCCCATTAATAAGCAATTGCAAAAATGTCATGAGAAAAAAAAAAAAAAAAGAACACATATAAAACTCTAAGCTACCAAGGAATAAACTAAATAAAAAATGTGTAAAACCTACATGGGAAAAAAAAATCTGAAACAATTTCCTAAATAAATAAGGAAACCTCATTAAGAATTTGCTTAGTTATTGGCGTAGAGAGAGTTACAATGGGACCTGTCTGGGTGAGTTGGGTCCACATTCTGATATTTGACCAATGACTTCTCATATGACTTCTCAATGACTTACTTTTTCTCATATAGGTTTTCTAAAATTTAAAGTAACAATTTCATTCACCTGTCAAAATTAGTTATTATTTCAACTCCTTACCTAGATGACTCCAAGCTGTTTTGTTTTTTTTTAATTTGATTTATAGAACCTTGAAAATGACCTCTGACTGTTTATTCACTGGTCGGTTCAAGTTTTCAGACTGTTGTAGTTTCTAGAAAGAAAATAAGTTGGAGAAGTGAAGGCAGCTCTTGGCTGATCTTCAGGCAGCAGGGAAAGGCTGGGATTGGCTGCAACATGATTTGGTAACACCAGTAATCAGAGCCAGGGAGTGGGTGTTTAGAGGAATATCTGTTCTTTGGTTATACTGAGATATTTTCTCAACATCTGTTGAAGCCCGAGTTGATGTGCCAAGTTTTCCACATGACAGAGCAGGCTGGCATCCAGAATGGCAGCTGTCAAGCTCTCATTGGTTTATGTGTGTGCCACCCGTTTGAAACTTACTTCGCAGACTAACCAAGGCCTAATTTTTCTTTTCCAAGCTGGGAATTCCAAGACATCAGGACAACCTTGGGGGTCAGTTTTCACAAGGGCTTTGAAGTTTGGGAGGAGAAATAGTGAAAGAGATTTTTATATCTAAGGTTCTTGGAGAACTGAGAATCAAGCAAAAAAGAGGTAAATGCCATCCCTAAACTTTGGAAGTGTTAGCGTCAGTATAGAGAAGTTTCCCAAGAAGTTGTTAGCTTGTCTTGAGATAAGAGGGAGTCATAAACACACGCCTTTCTGGGACCGGTATGACTTGAAAAAATCAGGATAAAATAAAACGTTCTAATAACTTATCTCCTGATTCGAGGGGGAAACTAGTAGACATGTGATTGCAGAATCACCCTTTATGTTTGTTTTTTCATTCATGGGTTTGTCCAGTGAATTTTGATGGTGTGCCCACCAGGTACCAGGACTAGGCGCAGAGTCCAGGCCGATGAGTCTAGAAATAAGGTCCCATCAGAGGGAACAGTTACAACTACTTTTGCAATTCGCTCCTCTCTGCTAAACATCTTTCTCTACATGGATAATGGAAACTGTGTAGCTAAGGTGATTTCCAGCTTGGGAGAGTTCAGGAGAGCTATCAACTCCACTTCTAACCCAGAGCCAAGCAGGAAGTCGCCTGCCTACTGCCTTCTGGCTCATTTTGATGTCTGGCAGATGAAAGCAGCAGCAGCAGCAACAACAGTGTAGATAGTTTTCTGATTTTAGAGCTAAGAGCAACAAAATATCCTGTTTGACTAAGCTTGAGGGAAGCTGGCCAGCTCTGGAACAGGTGGGCTGTTAATTTTTCTCCTTTACAAGAATGAACTGAGTTGTGTTCTGTTCTGCAAATCCCACATCTCCTGCCTCGTCAGGTGTAGCCAACATCTCTGTCTGTCACTCGGGCAAAGTTCTTTTGAGACACCATTAAGTCAGGCACGATTTTTGCTCTATGTTAGGTTTTGCATCTAATTTCAACTTTATTGCTTAGCTCTTCCTTCAATCAAGTTAGGATAATGACATTCATTGTCTCTGCTTGAAAGTACCTTGCACAGTGTGGAGAAGGAGGCTGAATGTTAGTTTTGAAATCTGTCTACTGAATCCACACAACGAAAGGATGAGCCCATTATTCAGCTGTCCAGATTCCTTTAAGGTGAAAGGGAAACCTCAGCCACAACTCCTCTAGACTTTAAAGCAGTAACATCCAAGCACTCAGACATTTTAAACTCACAGTTTAAAATTATAATCATTTTTTAAAAAACCAACAGGTTTGGCAGTAATGAGATTTTTTTTTTTTTTTCCCAGAATTCTTACTTTGCATATGACTCTTAATGTGCCTGCTTCGCCTCCTTGGAATATAAATTGTCAGATTGTGGAGTTTGATATAAAGTTCACTTGGCTCTAGCCCCCCTGGAAAAGGGAGATTTTTTGTTTGGTTGGTTTGAGGGGTCTTTTTAAAAAATTCTACATTTTCTCTGGGGCATTTAGAAAGGGTACTTGAGTGACATTCATTATATTTATAAAACTTTTAAAAATCAAATATCATAGGATGAAAAGGAAGGCCACAAAAAGGAAATACTGTTTGCATAAAACTGATGTTCCTTGACTTTGCCAAATTTTGTTCCAGAGGTTAGTAACCTTCTGTTTCAAAACAGGAAAGAAGCTGAATCACAGGGAGTCACCTACACACAGGCTTTGCTAGATAATTATTCGGCTGACAGTTCAGAGAGCTTAACAAACCATCCTCCGTAGTCTGTGAAGACTGAATTCATTACGTCTTAAACAAGAAAAAAAAAAAATTCCCATTGGGATTTTCAGATCTTAGTACTTTCTTTAAATATGTGGTTTACCTGTTTAAGGACTTGACAAAGAGGATAAAAATGACTTTCTTAACAGTTACACCTCAGACTTTAATTATTCCTATTTTTGATCTTCTAGCTGTAGATCTAGAATTAAACGGTCTTCCTTTAATGTGGGTAGCTGCTTTTTAAAAAGCCTTTTTCAACTTGCAGACTTTAAATATTTTTATTCTGCATGAACAGCTTGGGTGGAGAGAAAAAAGAAAGTGCCAACTATGGCCTTTTTGTTTTACTGGTAAGATGATGGGCAATTATCAGGAAATGTTGGAGGTATCCTGTGCCACACAGACACTTGGGAAAAGTCATGAGGCATGC
>NW_011888820.1:1309371-1314140 GCF_000151845.1 Pteropus vampyrus
TTGTTCCCAGGCTGACACTTGTGGACAACAAAGAAACGCACTCTCTTCTGGTGCTGGATTTGGAGTCTCTCGGGGCCATACAGTCCTTCCTGCGAGTCGAAGACGGGTCCGGAGGGAGGATGAGCTGCCTGCTTGTGGTTGCGGTTGATGAGGAGATACCAAATGGTTAACAGAATTGCCTACCAGCCATCGGTGTGTCTTGGAGAGAAGCCCAGCGGACTCAGCAGTAACAAATGCTTAACTACACAACACTGACTCCAGCATGACCCTAGGAAGGGGTTATTACGAGGCTTTTACCTACTCCCCTTGTAAAGGAGGAGGCGCCAGCTCAAAGAGCTTCAGCGACTTGTCCACAGCTGTGCAGCTGGCGAATGGCAGAGCCAGAATGAGAGAACCATGGCTATGCCCTCGATCCTGCTGGTTCAGCCACAGGTGCCGCACTAAGACCCTGGCTATTTCTCTTTGTGTGAGAATTATATAACCTCTTCTAATTAAGCTTGGGTGCATTTGAGTACCCAATCCTCAACTAAAAGTTATTTTATTTTTCCCATGGAACACTAATAAACATAGGTGCGATTGAAATTATCAGGGCTTTGAGCAGGGTGGCAAAAATGACTCATTTCTCACCTCTATCTACAAATGGCAGAGGTGGTGCTTTGGGACTGAATGCAGTGAAATCACAGGTGCAAAACCAGAGCTGTTGGCTCACAGTCAGTGAACTGCTTCATGCCTACCCCAGCCCCCACCCCTTCTCCCAGATGAGGCATGTAGGTCATATCAAATTTAGCTCCTGTCATACCTTGTCCTCAAAGGAGACATTAGGAGGACAAAGAAGGAGTGTTTAGACCTTTGAGCTACAACAAAAACCAGAGCTACATATTACTAACTGCTTTCTACATGCCAGGTCCTTGGCATGAATTATCTCATTGAATTAGTACACCAACCTTATAAAGTGGGGTTGTTTCTAAACCCATTTTACAGATAAGGAAACTAAAGCCTAAGTAAATGATGTCACTTGTCCACATTAGGTGACCTCAGAGCCTAAGAGGGTAACCATTATTAATACTCTCTCTTTGACTTTGATTACATGAGATTACACACATCTGTTGCAATGGATGGAGTTTGGAATCAGACCCCCTGTCTGTGGTCTAAAGGGAAACTTGATTCCACCCTATTTCTCAGGTCCCTAACCCTTGGCCTCTGAGGCCGTGGGAGTCCTGAAGAGGGAGCTCGCTCAGCCCCAGGAGGAAGGAAGCACCTCATCATTTCCCCAGATGAAACCTCCCACTTCCTCACCTCCAAATGGATTTGGAAGAACTCCTGAGTTTGGCCTGGGATTAGGGTATAAAGAATGGAAAGTTTTCAGAGCTGTATAATTTGGGGTCTGGTCAGGGATTCTCCCTGTGGGAATAATATATCTTTAAATGCTAAATCTGAGTGATTGGCTAGAAACTTCAAGATCTTTCTGTATCAAGAAAAGAAGTTTCTGAACTAGAACTAACACTGGATATGCAGGATTATTATCCCAGGTGGAGTTTCTCTCAAAGGGCAAAATTGTAATGCAAAGCATAGGATTTAGTCAAAGGGATCTCCTCTGCAACTTGCCTTGGGTTTAGGGTTGAAATTAAGACAGGCATCCTCTAAATTTTCTCTCCAAATAGTAATATAGAATTTGCAAGTGAGATAATCTTTGGAGATAAATAATTTTATACATTAATATAATCCCTCTATTTTACAGCTGAGGAAAATGAGCTCTGGGCTTTCCCAAGGATATTCATTGACTGACAAGGCTGAGATATGAACCATGTCTCTTGACCCCTTGTTCAAATCTCAAGGCCTGCTTATGTCCAATGGCTCTGTCATGTCTTTGAGTGTGTGAGGCCCTGGTCTAGGTCAGGGGCTTTTGGACAAACCCATTCTCAGTATCCCTCTTCTCAGAAGAGAATGTGATGTTTAGGCTGTTATAATATAGTCATAAAGACTGATGCTTAGACATTGTGGGCGGGCATTTAATATCTTATTCCCTGCTTTTATTTGAACAAAATAGTTACTTCTCCTTGCAGATCTTTCCAAAATATTTGCAGCCACATCCATGCATTAGTAAGTAGAGTTTAATGAGCATAACATACATTTTACATGATTTAAGATGCTACAATATCTCAAGGTCATCATGCTAGAGAGCCCTGTGAGTAGTTTTTAAGACATAACCTAGTTTGACATTTTTAATTTGTTTTTGTCCTTTGACTTTTTATATTTATGAAAGTAAAAAGTAAAATGTCTTTTTAATCAAGAAGTTTGGTTAGTTGAATTCTGATTAGTTGAGGTCTTTTTATACTATGTGACCTGCTCTACCTTTGTCCCCTCAGCCTCTTCGAGCAAGTTTTGAAGAATATTTAATGGCGTAGATATTTATAAAAATATTGCACAGTCCCCCTAGCCTGTTTATTATAAACCAAACAGAAAAAAACGTAAAACATCTAAGTGATTGACATCCAGCTTAGAATATGAATCTAACTCTCCTGTAGCTTTCATCTTTTGTCAGGTTCTAAACGGCTAAAGGAATAAGGCAGAACAGGGTTTTGACCTTTTTTCAAGCCATGTCTGCTGTGGTGTGAGCATTGCTGGCCCTGCCCAGAGAGAGACCTGAGAGCTACCTGGCATGACTTCAGTTTCACGAGTCTCCGATGGACAGCTGTTCTGGTGGGAGAGATCAGACACGCATCTTTCTCCCTCTGAGGCAATCAGATTACTCAATCTGTATAAATGGCACTGCCTTTGGCTGCCTGGATCATCATCTCTGGACCTGGTGATTGCTTCATAAATCAGGGCTTTTCTCCTTCCTTTAATCAAATAGAATAGCAACGATGAAATGTGTTCTTAATCTAATTACTCTTTTCTTATAGGGCCCTGAGAAACAAGCCTCCCCAAGATATCTGTCTTTTTTTTCAAGGTTTGTTTTTAAGGTAGGAATAGAGACTTCTTGAAGATAGCCTAGTAAAGGAGAATTAATGTTAAGGTATATGTGGAGCAATGAGGAAGACCAGAACAGAAACCAAGGTACAGCTGGGCCATCTGGAAGTCGAACAGAAGAATTCAGGAGGGCTCTGGCAGAGTCCTCATTCAAGCACTCTGTCATTAAAACCAAGTACCTACATTCTGTGTGATGGCCTTTCTCTCTCAGTCCCAATCAGAAGCTCCTTGTGCTTGCTGATGGCCCCAGCTCACCCTTAATTTTGGCTTTTTTTTTTTTTTTAGTTCTAACTTTACTTAATGACTGTTCAGAAGTAATTTCTCTAGCCAGTAGGAAATTCTTCTTTGATTAATGGTTCTTATGAGAGACAGAATTCAATTGGTTCAGTTCTTTCTCCTTCCCCCGCCCCCGGAAACATACGGGTCATAGGACCTTGGAAAGGTATCAGCGGTTCTTTTTGTAGGTTAGGTCTCCAACTCCTGGTTTACTGAGCAGTGCGGGAGGGGTGTGGGTGGAGAGGAATGGTTGAAAAGTAGACTACCTAACCAGCAAGAATCTTATTACATGGGTCAGCTTTCCCTTAAATAGAATGTGGTCCAAGTAGGCATAGAGTACCCACCCGCCAACATAGCCAGCATATATGGGCATTTGAGAGTCTTTCTAGAGGAGTTATAAGCTATCCAAAAACTATCACTTCCATGGAAGACCAGGTTCCATAGGAAACCGTAAAAGCTGGGAGAAGGTGAGAAATATGCCTTTGGCTCCAATAGTCCAACACACGTTCTCCCATTCAAAGACAAAGCCAGGATAGATCTGGCTATTTCAGAGCGGAATGAAAGAGACACAGCCACAGCCTCTAGGCCTAGCCACTGCTCTAAGCTTCAAGCCCTGCTCTGAGATCACAACCATAGATCAATCATGAGCGCATGCGTGCGTGCGTCAGTGCGTGCGTGCGTGCGTCGTACGTGTGTGCACTCCGTGCACCAGGACGCCGGGGCAGAAGAACAGGTAGTGTTGGGGAGGATGTGAAACTACCCTGCAACTTTGGTGGGAAATCTGATGACCCTCTCTCGTTGGCCTGACCCGAGAAGCTGGTTACAGCTCCTGCCCTTTCGACAGAAATGCCTACAGAGCTGCTATTGTTTTTCTCAGGTAACAAATGCCAGTGGCCTGGGCCAGCTAAGCCATCCTGGAGCCCAGCTGCTTCCGGGCCATCAATTGAGAAGGGTGCTTTGTTTTAATTGTCACTTTTGTTGTTTGGAAGGATGCTCTTTGTCTGTGGCATTTTCTGGGTAACCTTTCCTTAAGAATTGCATGCAAATGTCCCAGCAAAAGGTTGTGATTGGTCTGGAAAGGTTATCTCCATTCGTCTAGACTGCTGTCTTTACAAAAGAAAGTTCAGGCAAGGAGCCCAGGGCTGGGGTGCGCAGAGGAGAAAGGTCATCTGGTCTACACACCTGCGTTCATGGGGCCCCACCTGCAGGTGGCTGCTTCCTTTTGCTTCTGGCCTCCCACATTTTACCTTGGCCTAGAGTAACCCTGCTGGCTGAGGCTGAGGCACCATCCCAGAGCTTCCCCCAGATTGCCTGTTTCCTCAGAACAGGCTCTCTTTGAGCAGATCCAATACATCCTCCAGTTGCCCTGAGATAAGCCATGCAGAGGAATCACCCCTCTGAACAACTGAGGCTCTGTTAATAGGTTCTTAAAGGGTTTGTTGAGAGGACAACGTATTAATGATTCACCCTCCAAACAACTCTATTTAAATAACTGCCTTTTCTGAACCAAAAAAAAAAAAAAA
>NW_011888820.1:1314960-1335593 GCF_000151845.1 Pteropus vampyrus
AGGTGGGACAGGCCTCTGATCTGTTTGGAGGCAGCCGTAAACTGGGCGCTTAGGTGATGATTTCTCTGTGCACACATATTTTCAGTGCTAACATTAATGAGTACATTTTAACTTACAAACTGAAAACATTTTTTACAAAAGAAACCTATAACTACAGGGGGAAACCCCTATAAGATGAAAAGTAAAGAAGTGCCAAGTGTTTATTCTAAGATAAATACATGTACCACAATGTAGGCTCTCTCCCTAATCCATCCTCCTGTGTAGAGAGAACCACCTTGTAGGCAGAGGAATTCTCTTCTAATTTAGCTGGTTTAAAGTCTGGGGTGTTTACTTCCCTAATGAAAACTGAAATTAAATGACAGAAGAAGGCCCTCATGAGTTTAGCATTTGATTGGTTGCTTAGCATTGACAGCAACACCTTCACCACTAGGATTTTGAACTGCAGACCTGACTGGGCAGTCTTGAAGTAGTTAGGAAGGAATTGTCACTGACATGTCTGTGCAGGTAGATTGCTTATAGACGGAGCTGCAGGTGCAGGCATGAATTCAGATCCCAGTTTGGCTACCTTCTGGCTGAGTGAACTTGGGGGAGGAACTTTATCTTTCTTAGCCTCAGTTTCTTCATCCATCAATGGGGATAATAACTACCTAATGTTTAGTTTGGGATTAAGTGATGGCAATAACAGCAATAGCATACTGTAAATTCTTAGTGAGTGTCATCATTTAACATTTTTAATCATTGCTGAAGATCAACATGATCGCAATTTCCATTCTCGATGCCGGGAATGCTTAGGCGGTTGAAGAATCATCCTTGACGTGAGCTCCAACTTTCTGTCTTCCCATCCTCTATACAAAGTTGAAAAGCTGTCCAGGTTGGGGCCTATCAGCTGCCCCAAATGGGCCTTTTGAACTTTGACTTCTGCTCCTTTGTTAGTGTCTTCCTCCTTCTCCCTCTACTCCCCATCTATCTTCACACACTGGCTGAAGTCTCACCTCCTCTGGGAAGCTTTCCCTAAAGTGTTACCCATAAGGATTCCTAGAGTATTCATTAGCACTCCCTGACTTTTACCAAATGTAACACTGGTATTTATTAGCTTTAGATGAATCCATGTCACCTCTTAAGCCAGATGGCTACAATTTTCAGGGCATGAATGTGGGTTTTTTTTGTTTTTTTGTTTTTTGCATTTTCCTCAGTACCAGCACAGCATCTGGTTCAAAATAGGTATTCAGTAAATGTTTGTTAATTCATAGACTGTTGTAAAAATACAAAGCAGGCTGAAGACTTGTGCAAAAATCAGAATTTGTTCTGATTGTCTTTGGCAGTGAGTCATTCAACCAAAATTGACTGACCACCTATTATTAGCACAGGAATAGGGCGGTGAACAGATCACAAGGTCCCTGTTTCCATGGGCCTTACAGTCTCATGATGGTCATTAATGAATATGAATGCATTGCTTTGGGATTAGTATTTCTTATACAGGTCGGAGTGAGGGACCTGGAGATGGAAGGTCACAGATCTCTTAATAAGTGTTATGGTGGTTTGTACTGTAGCAACTTAACTAAACTGGAGCTACAGTCCCGAGCTCCTGTCCTGCATCTTTCTAGGTAAGCCCTGGCTGCACGAGATAATTTAAATACAATTTGGAAAGTGGAGATAAAGCAAGAGCAATAGGTCTTAAGCTCTGAATACGGGTGCAGGGCGCCATGTACTATAGCAACTTGCACACATCGATGCTACACTGCTGGCTCACCCAAGTGGCTCTGGCTCTGCCGATCTTCCAACTCCCTCAGATTTTCTTCAGCTTCTCCAAGTCCTGGGCCAGGTGTGTGAGCAGCTCTGTAGCATCGGGTACCACCTTCTCCTGTTGGTCATGCACAGCATCAAGGTGGTAAGAGACAGAAACAGTTTCCAGTTTTATCCTTAGGTTCCATGTGAGTCTCAGTTCATCTTTGCATGTTCCATCTTTTCCTTTCTTTTATCCACATCCTGCTTCCTTCTCAACTGATGGTCTGGCTGGCCTGTAGAAACTGCAGCCTTCATAGACTGCATCATTAGGTAGTCTGAAGTCTCCATTTCAGAAGTTCTAACTCCTACAAACTCTAACAAATCCTATTTTTAAATCATCCACAGCATTTTCGCTTCTCTGATCACACTCTGCCTGATCCATTGAGTATAGCAGATAACACTGTGTGCAGGTACAGACCGTGGTCACACCTTATCTAAGAGAGTTCACATGCAAATGATGAGGTGGGGACCCTTTAAAATCCCCATTTCAGAGAGGAGGGACTGAGGCGTTTACCACTCCCTCTTTCTCCTGGCCTGTTTAGGTTGGGGTTGGGGTTGATGTAGAGATGATAAGATTTGTGTACCTGACCACAACTGGAAGAACAACCTGTTCATCACAAAATTGGCATGATGAAGATGCAAAAGCTGCTTCAGGTTGCCAAGGCTGGAAGTGAGAGATACAGCAATATCCTTTCGATCCAGCAGATATTTATTGCCTGGCTTCTGTGAATTGGCAGTGAGAAGAGATACTGGAGATTCCCATTTCCCAGATTCGGGGTGATGCATTTACCTTCAAAGGGGCAGCAGCCATACTTGGTTTTTTTTGTTTTTTTTTTTTTTAGAACACCCGCAGCACCTGGTCTTCCTAGATGGTCTCCAATCCAAGTACTAACCAGGCCCGACCTTGCTTAGCTGCCGAGATCAGACGAGATGGGGCACGTTCAGGGATCAGATGAGATGAGGCATGTTCAGGGTGGCATGGCCATAGACCGTACTTAGTCTTTGAATGATGTGGCCCATGGGCCAGCGAAGGCTACAGACATTTCCGTAGGAGTGGTGACTTGAGATGCAGCTCTGGAAAGCCATTCCTGCACTGCGCAGGGGCAGACACACAGCCATCACTGAGCAGCAAGGCTGTGTGGATCTGAAGTGGGATGATTTGAAGAAAAACATCCAAAATTGAAGTAAAATATGCGACAGTGTACATATTCATGTGAGAAAAACATGGGGATGAGGAGAAAGAAAATGGAAACAGCAAATCTCCCAAGGCGCACTTTTATAGAGTGATAAAATGAAACCTCAATGTCTATCACCATTCAAAGTGCCATAATTTTATCATCCTTCCCACGCAATGCTGTGCTATTTTGGGTTCTGTTATTTTTTTCCCTCTCTCACCTCGGTATGCCCAAGATGTCTGACAAATGAACGTGTAAGAAAATGCTTTATTTTCCCCAGCACGGATGGAGAATTTATTACAGGAAGCGCATCTCAGAGCCTACTGCCTCTGTGTCATCACGCTCTACCCTGCAAAAGATTTTGGCTGAGAGCAGAAGCCCAGTTAATTTTCCTGATATGGTCTTGTGCCCAGGAACTGAAACCCTGTTGCTCTTCGCTAGTGTGATTCTTTTCCTTAGCCACAGATCTAAACAGAACAGAAAAGAATGCCAGCTACACTTTTACAAAGACAACATACCGCCCCTCTCCCTCACAGAGTGTGCCAAAGATTTCTATGTTCTGCTTTGTCAATTTCCTTTGTTAAAAAAACAAGACCAAAAAAACCCCCAAAAACCAAAAAACAAAAAACCCAAAACAAAAACAGAAAAAAACTTGGAACTCTTGAGGATAAGGAAGGAGAAGGTGGAGGAAATGGAAGCATCTGATGTTATCTTAATACCATCTGTTCTCTTAAGTTAGATATTTAATCGAATGAACAATTGAGAGCCTGTATAAACGAAGAGACTGATGATCACCTTCATACATCCCTTTCCTTCTCTCACTGTCCTTTCTAGCCAGGCCTCCTCCATTTCAGGATAGCTGAAACCTTCATCTCTTGTACACACCTTCCCACTCTGGGGGAGGCCAGAGCTTCAGGCTGGGTCCATGCAGGCCCTGATGTTGCCTTACCTCTCAACCTGCGTTGTCCAGGCTAGTGAGGTGCCAGCTGTCCTTGATGTAAGTCATTCTGCCTCTAACCCTGGGGCTGGGACATCCCTGAACAGAGCACACCAACGGCCACGTTGTTTTGAGAATGGTATTTTCAGCAATGGGTCAAGCCATTAAATTCGAGGAAAGAAGCTGCCATCTCTCTCTGGCAGGGCTTGCTTTGACTGAGACTCAGGGTACAGGACGTGGTCGTAGACTGGTCACTAGCCAGCTTGAGCAGCCATCTGCAGAGATCGAGTCATATCTCTTTGGAACTTAATGATACTTCACCTTATAAAGAGAATTGAGCCAATTTAGGGCATCAGTTTAGGCGCATCCTAACTATGATAATAAAACTTTGTTTTTCTAGGAGAGTTTTGCAGCAACGGCCAAAGGGCTACTGCCTGGCTTTAATATTTCACTACCAGCCCCTTTTATTTTTCCTAGCAACCCCTCCCCGCCCCTCCGCCCCAGGCAGATGGTCCTACATCCTGCCATTTATATATGTCTTCGTGAGAGAATCAGACCTAAATGAGCCCTATGCTTGCAAGATTTATTTTACAATATAATATGCATGACTTCCTGTTTCCAAACCATTTTCAGTTCTTCCTCACATGATTCTCCTTTGATTCTTTAGCTGGATGTTTTACTCTTCCTGTGCAAGCCATGTGTTTCTCTGTCGCTTCTAAGACCACATCATTTCTACCTGGAAGGCTTCTCTGATAGTTTGAGTTTTCCAAACTCATCCATTCTTGAGTGATGGAAGTGTCATGGCAGCTGAGTTATACAGAAGCGCTCATAGTTCTTCTCTTTCTTGATGAAAAATTTGCAATTTTTACACTGTGACAGAGCAAATGGAACTGTGACTTATGATTCACAATTTATGTAGTTTGACAGTTCTATCATGTTTCTCACCAGCACAAAGCTTTATTGCATTCAGCTTCATGGAGGGAAGCCTGCAGAGGTGAGGATAGGCACTGTGCCCACTTTATCTGTGAAGTCATGTTTATGGCAGATGTTTGTTTATTTAAATTCATTCACTCAACCAAAAAGTATTCTTTGGGTGGGGCGGGAGTCCCAAGTTGCTTACAGAACTGCAGGAAAGACTAGGTCGACTCAGGGATTTGACTGGGAAATGAGGAGGGGAGGAAGTCTTGAATAAATTAGAAGAGTCAAAATCCTGCCCAGCAATAGCTTAGATGTGATTGTAATGAAGCATAAAATTTCTGTATTTTGTGATATATTCGACCTCAGTTAACAAGCACCAGAAAATAAGATGCGTGCCCCTGCTGAGCTGACAGCCCCAGGCAGGGATCCAAATAGAGCCCAAAGCAGCAGCCAGCCACACAGGGGCTTCATTTAGTTTTCTTTCAAACCTGTGAATACAGGAGATTTCTGTTGAAAGCAAGTATGATTACACTGGTTTAAATCATTTAAGGACCCAATAAAATTTTGCAGAGTTGGTTGGCCAACTACAACTTGACTTCTCTACCTGGTTAGGACAATGGGAAGGGATCTGTGTCAGGGGTTGAGTTGTGTGACAGAAATAAGTTCCCTAGCCAGGCCCTTTGCTCTCAGGCTAGAAAGTTAATGTTGAGTTGTGTTTGGCTAATACTGCCCTCTCACAAACTGGAGGTTCTAGATTATGGGGCTGGGGGCCAAGTCTCACACCATAACTGAGGTCATCCCAAGTGGTGGTCTCTCTCCATGGCCTGAAAGCTCCTCATCCAAAATGTAGGGTCTCCTTCCTTGCCTGAAGTACTGTCACAAAGGACCATCTCTCTACTTAACCAGGGGGCACACTGGCCCTCTTCAGGGCTGGGGACACCCAGATCATAGCACAACCAAGAGAAGACCCCAGACCCCAATGACTACCTTGCCCCTAGCCTAGCAACCACTTACATGACCCTCAGGAGGTGTCAGACTAAGCCATTTAAAGAATAGCTAACCTATTTCTTACTTATTGGATGACAGACTTGGTTGGGAGATCAGAATGAAGGGGCATCTGGCCATGTCTATCTGCATTTTAAAGAAGTTTACCCTTGGACCAAGGAACCCCTACTTCCAGGCATCTATATCCAGATATACCTGTGCATAGCCAATGATTAGAATCAACCCAAGTATTCATTAATAGGGAACTGGGTAAACAAATAAGGGTACAGCTACATAATAGAATACTATGATTCTATAAAAAATAATAAAGTAAATGTGTATGAATTTGTATGGAAAGATCTCTAGAAAATATTGTAAAGGGAAAAAAGCTAGGTGCAGAAGAGTGTACTATATACTACTTTCTATAACAGTGTTTGTCAACCTTTTTTTAATTATCACCCCCCCAGAAGCCTTTTTAAGACATTTTTTTCCTAATTACCTCCCCCCATGAAATTTCAATACTATGTATACTTGTTTATGTGCTATATATATAATATAAATCTGTGATTTATAATAAAAAGAGTAAGAATTTTTCACTTCCAAAATCCAATTTTCACCCCCTTGGGGGTGATATCACCCCTGTTGAGAATGTTTGTTCAATAAGAAAAGGAGAAAATAAGTATATTATATAACTGGAAGAAACATAAGAAACGAATAAAAATGGTTGCTTATGAGGAAGGGAGAGATTGGGGAGATGAGGACACACGTGTGAGCAGAATTTCTCCATGTATTCATTTTTATGTTATTTTTGTTTTTGAACTGTGCAAATATACTTCCTATTCAAAAAAATTAAAGTGAAGGACATATAAATTCATTTTTTCTAAAGTCTAACCAACAAATAAAGGACCTCAGAGGAAATGCCAAACCAAACAAGCGTCTCCGTTAGCACTGTTCTCTAAACTAAGCCGAGCCCTGCCCAGGCTGGAGGCCGCCCGGCAGAGCGCAGCATCCGGCAGTACCACCCTGGGACCGCCACCCCTTAACAAGAGTCTTTTGTCCTCTCAGGTTTATTTTTCAGCACAAAAGGAAACCGAGAGTATATTCTGCACTCTTATAAGGGGTATTTGGGCATGGGATAGCTTTGAAGATTGTAGCTTCTACTTTAAAAGCATCAGGGTGTTTCAAAGCTGGAGGAAGAGGCTGCACAGGAGCTGTGAGGAAGCATACACCAGCCTTTCCCAGAGAATGTGAAATGAAGGAGGAAATTAGTTCTGCCCTCTCTTCCTCCCGTGATACACACAGGCTCTAGCCAGGAAAGGACCGGGATGGGGCAACACAGCTCTAGCAGTGAGAGGTGAAAGGGCAGAGATCCTGGGCGCACTCAGCTTCCCAGTCAACTGGAACTGGCCAGGTCAGCTTCCTCCAACAGCCTGCTTCCTCCTCCCAGGGAGATTGCTCTAGAGGAGGAAAGGCCATGCTTAAGGTTGATTAGTAGATCAGAAATTTCATTGTGGTATTAACAAAACAAAACAAAACAAAAAATTGGGTTCACACTTCAGTGTATCAGCAACTTTATTTGACTGTGTAATGAGGCAAGATGATAAATAAGGTTTGCACAATTGTGCCTTTTCCTTTGCTTAAATATCAAGGACTGCAATGCATGTTTAGAATAACTGGCTGCTTTCAACTGAGTTTTGTTTTTTAAATGCCCTAATAAGTTACCTAGGGAGGAGAAAGTCAGTACATTTAGCTCAAGTCCTGGTTGTTTCCCCTAAGCCTCAGTTTTTCCATCTATAAAATTAGTACAATAATACCTACTTTATCTACATGATAATGTTGTTGTGAAGAGTGAATCACTGAATGTAAGAAATGTTTCATAAGAGTAAGATATTGTCATTGCTAACATTGATGTTTCTAGAAGAAGAGGGAGTCTTGTTTTTGAGATCTCAGGAGAGGACACTGAGCAAACTCGTTGAGCTAAATTGAAATGTCTGCTCCATTGAAAGAGATTCTAGAACAAATATTTCCCTTCCGTGATTTGGATTCATTTCTCAACTTTTTCAGAAACACAGAAGACACTTATGAGTGGATAGTTTAGATATCTAGGGTGTTATCTGCAAAAAAGCAGCTTTTGATGCTGGAATTTATGCCTCTGGCCACTATCTTCCTTTTGGGCCTCAGGTTTGTCACTTAACTTTCCTGTTTTCTCTTTTTATCTGTACCTGTTGCTCTTTGAAATACACACTGGGAAAAGCAACATGTCTCAGGAAGCAGAGCAATATTTCTTCCTGCTAGGTCACACCAATGCTGAGGTCCAGACTGTAAACATAAAGATGTTCTTCTCAGAACTGCCCTGTCCTTCAGCATCATTTTATATCATAGTGAATTTCCCTCACACCTGACCACCTGACTAACATAGGTTTCTGACAGAATAAGCTGAGCTTTTTTGTTTTAAATCTAAAAAATTATATATGCTTATTGTAGAAAAAGTTGTAAACTTAAAAAAGTTTGCAGAAGAAGGAAATAAGCATTACTCAATCTCACTACTTAAAGATATGGAATGTTAACATCTAAGTGTATAGACATCTATGTATTTATTTGTATATATGCATATATGTGTGTGCATGTGTGTGTATCATGTGTGTGTGTGTGTGTGTGTATGTGTGTGTGTGTGTGTCTTACCTATCTACTCATCTATCTAGATCACCGGTGCCCAACCTTTTTGGCACCAGGGACCAACACTCCTATGAGAAAATAATGCCTGATAATCTGAAGTGGTGGTGAAGTGGTGATGCTAGCGCTGGGGAGTGGCTACGGATTACAGATGAAGCTTCACTTGCTTGCCTGCCACTCACCTCCTGCTCTGCGATCCAGCTCCTAACAGGCCATGGACTGCTGTCAGTGGCCTGGAGGTTGAGGACCCCTGATCTAGATGGATGGGTAGGTAAATGTAAAGAGAAATAAATAGAGATGTATGCATGTACATGTATATATTTTTTATATGTTTGTGTATTTGGGTTTATATAGTTTTGTTCATTTTAGTTTTATACATAAATAGTTTTATGCACAATGCAACACTATGGTGTGATCTTCTCTATACCTTTTAAAATTTTTGATAATACATTGCAAGCAACCTTCCATATTAATAAACATATTTCTTATGCATTATTCTTAGCTTTCAAATTTTAAAAACTATTTTAATTTTCCACTATAATAAACTTGATGAATGAAGATACTTGCACAAACTCTTTGTTAAACTCTTAATTCTTTCTTTAGCATAAGTTTTAAAAGGTGGACTTACTTGCTGAATTGAAGATCTGCATACCAAATGCAAGAGGCTGTACCTGTCTGTACTTTCATCAGCAATATGTGACTGTGCCTTTTTGATTTTTATCTTATTTAATCTTGCCAAATTGTATTTTTTAACTATACTTTTCGGGTGAAGTTATGCCTTTTCTTATCTTTTTCTTTTTTTTGCAACATGCTTAATATTGTCCTGTGCCCATTTTTTCAAAGAAGGTCTTTGTTTTTTTCCTGTTGATTTATAAGATCCCTTTATTCTTAACAGGAATTAGTTGCCCAGTCCAGGACTTAGCATTGTTTTGTCCTTTCTGGTATCTGTGTTCTGTATCTGTGTGTTCAATTTTCCTAAACTCCGTGCAAAAAGATGCTGAACTAAATAGCCAATTAATTCCCAATTGCATTGTCCAAAATTTTCTCTGCAACTCAGTCAGAAATTTCATTTCTCCCAGCCAACTAAAACAAGGCCATTCCGAAGGCTTCAGTAAGGTTGTTCCCATTTCTCAAGTTTTAGCTCAAATATCACCTCTTCCAGGAAGGTTCCCTGATATCTCTAGATCTCAATGCTCTCCTTTTGCCTTTTCTTTTGAACTCCCTGAGAATTTGCTGTTTCCGTCCCATATTTTAGCAGTTTAACTCTCATTTCTTTTATATAATTAGTGTACACACACACATATATATACACACACACATATACATACATATTTCATTGACTGATAAAAGACCCAGTATTTTTTTTAAAATTTATTTTTAATTACAGTTGACCTACAATAGTATATTAGTTTCGGGTGTACAACACAGTGATTAGACATTTTCGTACCCTACGAAGTGATCACCACAATAAATCTAGTACCCATCTGCCACCATACATAATTATTACAATATTATTGACTCCATTCCCAATGCTCTACTTTATGTCCCCCAGAATTTTATAACTGGCAGTTTGTACTTTATCCCCTTCACCCATTTTTCCCCTTTCCCTGCCCCCTTTAATCTAGCAGCTATCAGTTCTCTATATCTATGAGTTTGTTTCTCTTGTTTTATTTATTCGTTTATGTTGTTCTTTAATTGCATATATAACTAAGATCATGTGGTATTTGTCTTTCTCTGACTTATTTCACTTACTCTCTAGGTCCACCTATGGTATCATAAATAGCAAGATTAATTCTTTTTTGTGGCTGAGTAATATTCCATTACATGTATGTACCACATCTTTATTTGTCTATCTGTGGATGCCCAGGTTGCTTCCATAGTTTGGCTATTGTAAAAACTGCTGCAGTGAACATAGGGGTGCATATATCTTTTCAAATTAGTGTTTTCATTTTCTTCAGATAAATGCCCAGAAGTGGGATTGCTGGGTGTCAGTGCTGAACTGATCAAGAAGGGAAGGTTTTGTTGGTGAGATGCCCAGTTGAAAGAATGGACGAGGAGCCAACATGAGAATGAAACAGCAGGCACCAACTTTATTGCCGGGAGCATGCGCTTCTACGCTAGGAGACCGCATGGACTTCATATATGTCAGAGAACAATAGTGGTATTCTGCCACACATGCATGATAAACAATAAGCTGAGTCATTCTTGCATAAGTTAGGCACAGGCACCTTACTACATTAATATAACATTTAAAATCGGGAGTCCTATCCCTAGCCGTGAGCCTGGATCACAGATAGACCTGGGACCCACACTGGGTCATATGGTAGTTCTGTTTTTAATATTTTGAGGAGCCTCCGTACTGTTTTCCACAGTGGCTGCACCAATTTACAATCCCACCAACAGTGCATGAGGGTTCCCTTTTCATCACTTCCTAACTATCACTTGTTTTTTGACTTATTGATGATAACCATTCTGACAGGTGTGAGGTGATATCTCATTGTGGTCTTAATTTGCATTTCTGATAATTAGTGATGTTGAATATCTTTTCATATATCTATTGGCCTTCTGTATGTTCTCTTTAGAGAAATGTCTATTTAGGAAGGACCCAGTATTTCCATTATTTCTTCTAAATGTCTTTTAGAGATGGGGACAGAGATGATCAGTTGTTAACTATTGGCTAATTGACTGATTGAGAAAGAAGGCCATGAGCAATATTTCTATGCTCAAAAGCAAAGCTGGAATACATAAGAATATAGACAGTAACTATCAGTTCTGTGTTTTTTCCCCCATATGTTTTCTTGTGAATCATATGTAATATCCTACTAAATCAGAGAGCAATTTACTTAAGGGAGAAGTCGCATAGGCACTCCTAATTGCTATCTGGTTTAGCTTCATATTGTTTATGCTTCTCAGGGAACCACATGAAAGTGGGTAGCACCTTGTTTTTGTCTGAAATACTTCAGAGGAGATGTAGGTACAGTCCATTGCCAGAAAGCTTGTCCCTTCAACAATTATGAGTACTCAAGGGGCCCAGAGGGTTGTGGAGGGTGCTGGAGGGGTGAGTATCTAAGTATCCAATTGGTGAGGTCCTCAGTGTGTTGGAGGAAGAATGAGGCTCAGTTCATTCAGAGTAAGTAATCTAGCAAAACAGCCCTTTCTTTTGCTGCTATCGAAGCCCTCTGGTAGGTAAGACTTCAGTAATTTTTTATGATAAGCCTTTGAATATTTGTTTTCATTTCCTGAGAAGGGGTGCGTGGAGGAAAGAAAGAAAGAAGAAGAGGGAGGGGGAAGTTCCATTCCTGCCATGGGATAAAAAAAGAATGTCCATAGATTTTGAGGGACTTGAGGGGGTCTCAAGGTAGCAGTATTAGGAGGAAATCCTCAAGATCCAAATCCTAAATCTGACTCTGCAATGGGGGCTCCAAGCCTTTTCATTCCTCTTGACCTTTTCATTACTCAGCTTCAGTCCATACAACAGGGAAAATAGAGGCTGTCTCTGGTACTAAACAGGAACATAGCAAGAGTAACATGACATGAGTATTGAAGTTTCATGATGATATCTATAACTGTTATTCAGTATAGTAATGCTATGGTGAAATTTATGATTATCTGTTTTCAGAGAAGATCCAAACGCATCTTAATGTAGACACAGGAGGCAAAAGGTGCCATTCCACCATCTCTTGTCTCAGACAAAGATGGGTAATCTGTTCCAGACTAGAAATGGTGCTCATGGAGGGGCCAGAATTATTGCTCAGATTGGTAGATTCTTCATTACAGAATGAGGAAATCTCTTCTTTAGCCTTAAGACCTCCTAGAGCCAGTCGCTCCGGATGCTGCACAGGCTGTGCTCTGAGAGGCTTCTGGGCATTGTTCGTATAGCTTGGAGGGAACAGAGAGGCCGGGGGTTATCCAGTGTGGTGCCCTGTGGTTGCTCCTACCTACAGAGCAGACAGAGCAGAGCCAGCTCCTGGCTGAGTTTGCCCTACAAATCTACTCTTTAAAATTTTGAAACAACAATTATAAATGGAATATTTTATATAGAAATGAAGATTTCCTGCTTCTCTTGAAAAATGAGCCTATGTAATGACGTTGGACACATATTCTCTCACGGCAACAAGCTGCTGGGGCTGAGTTTGCTCTCTGTTTTGCTTCAGTCCTTAGCCAATTCCAGTCACTTCACATGCCCGTCAGAGCCCGTATATTGAAGGGATGAAAAAAGCGGTTCCCTAAAGTCAGAGATGCCCACTGCTGCCTCACTTCTCATACCCCCTTAAGAAGCAGAGCTGGAAGCAGAGTGCACTCTTTAAAAGAGTTGTTTTCCACACTTCCCCATTCCTCCAAAGAAGCAGACGACTATGGTGAGGATGCACAGCACTGCCGAAAAGAGAGGATCTGGAAGACATCATAGAGATGACATGGACCTGAAGCTTTTCTTGATATCAAAAATTTTCCAGGTTTTATTCCCAAGTGGGACAGCAGCACAGCCCGGATGCTGTCAGCCTCCTGGGCTTTCATTGGAGTGCAGCGTCCAGCCCTCCCTGCCTCTCTGGTGAGTCCTAGGGATTTTTAAGGACCCTCGGGACATCTATTCCGGAGAGACTAGAAGAGAGGCACTCCCAGGGTTCCTTTGTGCTTATGTTGACTAAATCCCCCTGGCTTCTGAAAAAAATTTTTTTTCTCCTTGCATTGGAAATATTTTGCATCTAGACACATCCTTGTGCCGTTTTCTACCAGCTCTTTAGGATTCCGCTGTTGCCGTCTCTCCTGGCCAGGGCCAATGCTGAAGGTTTCTGTAGTTCTTGTTTATCTATAGGGGGTATTCTTTCTTTTAAGACAAATTATGTAGTGTACTCAGCTCAGTGTAAACTGTTAACATTCTTTTCCTGGGGCTAGTCAGCAGCCGAATACAAAGAGGCTCTGGAGTCTCTTTGCAGATTGCTTTCTATCCCGCGAAGACCCCTGTAGTTCTCCAGTTGGTACCTACTCCAGGAGGTAACTGAGTGTGTTTCCACCCTTAGAAACCTGCTTTATGAGGGAGAAGGGCCAGGAAGAATGAGGCTGAGGGGGCAAAAACATCCCCTGTAAATCAGGAAGAAAGTGCTGCCAGTTTCTGAAAAGCTAAATACCAGTTCCAGAGCCTCCTTGTGGCCCCTGTCTGCAGCTAATGCTCCAGGCAGGTGAAAACAGCTCATGGACTTCTGGGAGCAAAAGGTCTTGCTTCTCAGAGAGGAAGAACAGAGGATATTTATCTTCCTGGAGCAACAGTTCTTACCTATTTTTATGTCATGGATCTCTCAAGATAAAGCTACAGTGTTGGTAAGACCCCAATAGAGGACCAGTAGTAATCCTCATTGCCATACACATATGTGATGTAGATATGTTGCAGACAATTTAAGGAAGTTCCCGCTGACACCCAGCCAAAGACCCTGGAGTTTAGAAACCAGGAAAAATTTCTGGTGAGAGTTTTCCGCAGTGGGCAGCATGAAGGCCTGAAGAGCAACTCTCTACCCTGAGCTGAGCAGAAGGCGGAGACCATTTTCTTGATAATTTAGATGGAACTCCCTCCCTTCCCCCAATAGCCTTTACAGTCAAAATTCAACCCAAAAGTTTATGGTTTGCTAGGTAAGTGATACCTTCTCTGATGGCCCTGGACTTGGCCTGGAGAAAAGAGCAAAGGCCCAGAACCGTGGCTGTGGCTTCGTGCACAACTCACACTAGAGAGGATTTAGCAAAGCTGGGAAGACATGCTCCAGCCAACCAGGACTTGTGAACTAGAAAATAAATCCTGCAGCACTGACTGAGTTTGGCCTATGATAACAGGGTCCCCGTATGGCCTCAAAGCTGGTGTCTTAAAACTGATTTATCATGCAGACTGTGGAGAGACACAGACCCCCTCTGCTAGCAGAGAAAGGAATGCTTCTTGGCATCAGTTGGTACACATTTCTTTCTTGGTAGCAGGACAACTTCATGGACCTAGACCAAATCCCTCAGCAGTGTTATTGGTGGTGGCCTTGGCTCCAGCACAAGCACTTGGCCAGAGGCCTGGGGCCAGGCTAGTGAGGACAGATGCATGGGGGCAGCCTGAAGAAGCTGTAATCAGGGAAGGGGTTCTGCGGGCCTAGCCCACACCTTTGGAGTTATACTCAGTGCTTGAGGGCCAGTCAGAAGTACAGCTGGGGAGAGTGTTTCAGTCCCACATGATTAGGACCCAGAGATGGCCTAAGTTAATCTGGAGAGCCTGGAGTTTATTCTTAACTCCTCCAGCTTCTTTCAGGGCCACCTCCTTTGACCGCCGCCTTGAATGTGTGTCTCTCTCTCATTATGGCCCAGCTCTGCCAATTGTGCTTATTTAGTAAGAAACCATGTTTTGCACAGCTCCTGCAATATCCTTATCTCTTAATTAAAACATGTCTATTAATAAAGTCCTTATTTGAGAATTGAAAATGTACTTTTACATTTGAGCTTCAAAATGGTCCTTATTTGAGAATTGAAAATGTACTTTTACATTTGAGCTTCAAAATGGCAGACTTAGTACTGGAGTGTGCCTACTTCTCCCCATCCTTGCTCCCTGAGCTACAAAGAACCTGTAGAACCTGGGGTTTGAGGTTAAAAGGACCTGGGTTCGAATTGAGGCCCTGCCACAATTGCTTGCAAGATTACTTCTTTTAGTCTTTTAGTTACCATTCTGGGCCCAGATTTCCTTATGACATGTATAAAATCGGACTAAAATAATACATGGGGTTGATATGAAAATTAAATGAGAACACATGGTAGGTGTTTAATCATGGCAGAAATACTGGCTGTAATCTATTGAAAATCCATGCACCATGTTTTGTTTTTAGCTTGCTCATATACCACTCACATGGTGGCACCTCTTCAGAGCCATTTTCCATTAGATGATCCAGTGTGAGGTTGATGTGATATTGCCAGGACGTTTCCCAATGTACTCACATTGAAATGACCTGTCCTCATTTATTTTGTTCTTACGCTGTTTTAAATAGCATGAACCCAAAGGGCACTTTCTATTCTCATTCACCTGGTGCACATTGCCAGGATCTCCTTAGTTACTCTTAGGTATGGGTTGGTGGAGCATGCTAACACCAAGGCAGTCAGACCTAAGCTGAGGATTTCACATTTTTCGAGCTATACTGAACCCATGAGTCTCCATTAAAACCTCTTACAAGCCCCATTCCATGGGTTTGTGGCTGTCAGTTCTACCTCTCCCACACCCACTGTTACTGGCTGCTCCTTGGTCACTCCTCTGATCGCACACTTGGTGGCTCCTTATCACAGAATCAAGCCTCAAATCTTGGCTACTTGATTGTACAAACATGATGCTAGAGTGGCTTAACATGGTCCATGGAGCCCACTAGAGGACGCTCTTTCTTCCTGTCATTCATGGCCTTCCTTATCAATAGCCCCCCTTCCCAGATAGAATTCCCTGCTCAAAGACATCTCTCATCCCACAGCTGGAAGCAACCTCCCTCCCACAGAAGCCCCTAGCATTGTCTGGGTCTTTTGTATACCACTTATCACTTTGTACTTTGAAGAATATTCATTTAATCTAATCTCCCTGGCTTAGCACTTCTTCTCATAGAAATCTCTTTAAGGCAAATTCCTTTCCCAATTCATCTTTACAGATATCAAGAACAGTACTTTTCACATATTTCCAAATGAATTAGTGAATTAAATGGATAGATTAAAATCTTTTAAGGACAAATAAAATGGTGGAACTAGTTTGAATTATCGAAAAGTTAGAATGTATTTGAAGCAATGAAGTCATATTACTTTCAAGTATATATCTTCAACTAGGCTGATCTACTCTTGCTTCTTCGGTATCTTTAGGGAAACTTCTTTAATGAATAATTAAATTATTATTAATATTGTATCAATTATTTATATGTACTTGGTACTTCTGAAATACTTCTCAGGTCTTTGAAAACAGTTCTTTTCCTCTTAAGCATTTTACTATTTCTATCTTCAAATCTAGTTATGCTATTAATTTCTTGTTCATAGATGATGCATTGATATATTTCAGTTTCACCCATCTGAATGACCAAAATACATTCTGGGAAACACCTGGGAAATGCTCCATGAAAACACCATATTTCGTGGCCCAGTAATTTTAGGAAATACTGTATCTATTCCTTACTCTTGAAGATTCATAGTTATTAGTTCGTCATGAAAATGCTATATTATCTGTAGGCTTCTGCTTGAATTTAGTCACCATTTGTTGGATCCTCTGCTGGGTGCCAGGCACCCAGGCAAGGTGCTGGGAATACAAAGGTGCCTGAGACACTGTCCCTGCCCTCGGGATGCATCTGAAAACCAATCATTAACAGGCAGCATGACGAAGGCAACACTGGTATGAAGGCAGCACACAGGAATAGTCCCCTCTGTCATCCGCATCTACTACCCAGAAGGGCAGGGGTCACTTTTGAAGCCTACTCCCCCATTGTACAACACCTCTCCCACTATTTGGGACAGACAGAGCTCCCCCTGCAGCTCAGCTTCACAGTCCACTATCCTCCCCATGCCTGCCTCTTACCACAGGCAAACTTCAGGGACCCCCCCCCTCCACACCCCTCTCTCAAGCCTTTCTACTAAGTAATTCTAGGTTAAACCATATGAAATTGCCAAAGGTCAACCATTTTGTACCTAAAAATGGCAATTTCATATGATTCAATTAAACATTTCTCCCTTGGCCTCTATGAACCAGAGGCAAAGAAACTATCCCATTTGGGCCCATCACTCCACCTCTTTAATAATCTTCAGCTTCTCCTCCTCTCCATCCTCAAATGGGAGTGTTTTCCACAGCTCCAACCTCAAGGTTTGGTTACCTCTTAATACTCAGAGCTCATCACTCACAGTTGCAACTAGCCACTTTCTGGAGAGACCCCAGAGCAAACCCTACCCTCTGCCCTGAGATACAACCCTACATATCCCACTGTTGGAGAGGTCCTGCCATCACAAAGAAAGTGATGACTGTGATCCACCTGTGATGGCCCCCTCACCCTAGAGCAAGAATGGACACAGGAGTGTGGATGGACGTGTGCATGCCCTTTCCCACTGCTGGAGACACAGCTGAGGCCCTTGCCTCTCCTCACTTCTGAAGGGCACCATCTGTATCCTTCCTACAATTCCCTCCAAGCAATAACAAGCTGAGGGCAAATCTCTTTGCAAAGATGTACAGCTGAGGCCCTGAGAAGTAAAACTCCCATTTGGCAGAGCAGACAAGAGCCATGCTCAAAGCCAGAGCTCAAAAAAATCAGCCTGAATTTAAAAGAACAGAAAACGAGTTAAAAACCAGCTTTCTTGTTTGTAATGGCATAATTATCATGTTATTGGATGTCAACTGTATGCAATACGATGTGTGGGGTCCCAACAGACAAAGGGAGACTGTGAGGGCTCCCCCAGGGGAGGGGATGAGTTCCATAGCCATGGGAAAAATCATCTTAGACATCAGGATACATTTTGGCTTCAGTGACCTGAGGAATAAAATATTCTCATGTATGTCATGGTCACATTTTATGCAACGGATGCTTTTCTGAAGACCTTGCATAATTCAAGATAAATTTTCCCATAGTAATAAATGTAAAATCAGAGGGATGTGTTCCAGGAAAGCATAAATCTGTAATTACTATGTTGTCTTTTTGCTTTAAACTGCTTTTCCACCCTAGCATTATCTTTAATATTTTGCAGAGCCTTTTTCTCCATTAAGAGCACGTCAGAGTGTGTGGACCAGTTTCGTTGTGGCATTTTACCACATCTTAACTTCCCTTGCAAGGATTTTGATTTTGGGGGGCTTTTTATCTGACTTAGTGTGAGGGATCTTATAGATGATAATACTATCATAGATTTTTAAAAGATATTAAATTATACCAGTGAAGGTTGTTATTAGCAAAATTTTCGCCAAGATACTAACAAACTCTGATATATGTGAACAATAAGAAAGTTCACAGATTATAGATCCTGAAAAAAAGGATGGCAGGCATTTCTGTGGCCTAACATGGGGAAAAAAGTATAAACTGTTTCCAAGGACCTCTGCTGGTTCTGAAATTATTCAATTCTTGATGGACTTTATTACAATTTTGTACAATTCATACTCCAATTTTGTATATAACATGAGACAGTCAAGTTATACTGTGTTATATCACATGGTTCAGATTTGCCGTGCCCATGCTGTGATAATTAAAAGGGATCTCATGTCCCTGACAACTCACACTGGAAATTCTGCAGGCAGAGGGACAGGCCGGAGTAGAGGTGAGGGGAGGCAGAGATGAGATGTGGCTTCAGGGTAGGCTGGACCTGGGACACAACTGGTAGCAAGGAATGGGAAGGAAGTTTTCCACCCCAAGTGCTGCCCTGCTAGTTGGTCTCCTCTGCCAGCAAGGAAGTGAAAGCCCATTTAACTGCCCCTTCTGCCCCAACACTCCAGGGGGATACTCCGGGTGAGTAGTTTTCCTGAATGGTTTTAGGGTAGTCGTTCTCAAAGTGTGGTCCCTGACCAGCAGCAGCAGCACCACCTGGAGGTCTGGTAGATTCTGGTTCAATGCCACTGGGAGTGGCCTGAGCTTCTGCATTCCTAACAAGCTCCCAGGGGATGCAGGTGCTGTTGGTACAGGGGCCACATTTTGAGTAGCAAGGCTGTGGGATCCTGTTAGGGCTCATCTGCCCCCTCCCCCATATCTCTTTACCTACTTTCAGGTGCCTAAAATCCACCTTAATTGTTCCAACTAGAGCAGTAGTCCCCAACCTTTTTGGCACTAGGGGCCAGTGCTCCTATAAGAATCTAATGCTTGATGATCTGAGGTGGAGCTGGGGTGGTGATGCTAGCTAGCCCTGGGGAGCAGCCGCAAATACAGATGAAGCTTTGCTCACTGGCCCACCACTCACCTCCTGCTGTGTGGCCTGGTTTCTAACAGGCCACAGACCAGCACAGGTTGGGGACTTCTGAACTAGAGAAAAAATTAAACATAGCGAAGTGACAGTTATCAGTGATGAATTCTTCCACAGAATGAATTGACTGATGAGTTGCAAAGATCTCTCTTCCTTTTGATGGGAGAGAGAGGATGAGGGCCCTGACTTTGACCTGGGAGAGAAGGCAGACAGAGGAATCTGGGGAAGCCAGAATCACTTTGAAGACTTGACTCTTCTGCACAGGGGCAGCTTAGAGTTCTAGCAGCCACCACCTCTCAGAATGTCTCAGGTTTCTTACTGCTTTTGTTATTTAATATGTCTGACTTCATAGAAAGAAGCTTTGTTTAGGGAGTGAGTTAATTGAGGCATCGAGGTATATGATATAGACCTTGCCCTCTAGGCATATGATACAATTTTTAACTGTTTCCAGAACAAGACTTAAGCAGCCCAACTCTGTGCAGAAACCATTGCAATTAGTTTTCAGTTTCTGAGTATTTTTTCATTCTGGACAGAGAAGCTGAAAATCATGAGGGAGTCTGCTTTCTTTTCCAAAAGCTATGGGTCCATTTCATGTCAGAATATATTCAGCTTCTTGGGGAAATGACATGATAACTAATTTTCACATAAAATTCATCTTGGTGTGCCCACAAAGAACAGCAGGCAACATGCAATAGCTGTGCATGGGATTACTGTGATTTATTTTTCTTCTTTAAACATTCCTTTTACTGTGGTTTTAATGATGTGTATACAATAAAAACATTCATTCTAGAGGTCGAATAGTCTCTGAACTGTTTCTATTGTGCATTGTATTGGTAGGGATAGAATAAGCTCATTATTCCCATACAGTCACGAGAGCGGAAAGTGATTAAACCTTTTGATAAGAAGATAAATGATAGGAAATCCATCTGAAAGCCTGCAGTGCCCTAGTCACAGTTTCCACACTGAGCTAGCACAAAGCCTGCCTTCTGTGCAGGGTGCCCTGGGCAGCCTCATCCTTCCAGCTGTTGTCCCATGTTGGCTGTGACACACTTAGAGTCCTACACCTGGGACAATAGTGTTTCCTGAAAGCAGGACCCTGAGGAGTGGTTAGGCCCCTGGTTCTGAACTTCTGTAATATTCATCACTCTTGGCACCATTTGTTCAGTGTTTGCTTCCCTGATGCTTTATGCTTCCAGATGTCAGAGAGTGTGTCTCATTTGCGGTCTGGCAAACGTGGGTACTTGGGAATATTTGTTGGATGG
>NW_011888820.1:1336848-1351811 GCF_000151845.1 Pteropus vampyrus
GAAGAATACATTTGACTCTATTGCCAGCTTACTCTAAATTTTGTCTCACTCATGTGGAAGCAATGTCACTTTGTAATCCTGAATCAGGAGTTTATCAAATTAGAGCTTTCTCTAATGTCAGAGTAAATTAGAGTGCAAATTATTTTCTTGAACAATACTAATAAAATGAGGCCGATGGTTTCATTTGCTATCTTGTATATGAAATGATATTATTTACATGGGTTTATTTTTAGCAGGTCCTTTACCTAGGAAGGCAGGATAAATTGAGTTTTTGGTCCCCAAATTTACCCTACCACTATTGGTTAATAAAATATAAAAAGAGGGTACATCACTGAAATTACTTTGGGGCCACAAAAATCTTAGGTTAGAAATGGAAAGGTGTAAGTTTTAATTCTGACTTTGACATTTATTCACTGTCTCTGTGTCCAGAGTGGACATCATTTGCCTGCCTATCACCCATGTCCCTGTCTTCAAGTAACAACAGCTCTTTCCTACGTTTCCCTGGGGCTGTTCCTACACTCCAGTCCCAGGGGATGTATGTGCAAGGCCAGAGCATTCAGAGTCATGGTGATTAGTTCAGCACTGGACATGCAGTTTAAACCAGGTCAATGGAATTCAAGCTGTGACTTTTACTGAAGCTACTAAAAAGGTCTCTTTATTTTTGCTGGGGTTGTCCAGTAGATAGACTACCAGGCTAGAGCTTTTGGTGCCATTTTTGCCACCTCATAGAAAAGCAAATGCATTGCTAAGAAATGGAGAAAGATACATTTGGGATAACATTAATTGAGCACCTGGATACAGCCATACCTGTACAAATAATGCTTGGACTTTTCAGATACGTGAGCTAGTAAATGTTCCCCTCTTTGCCTTTTTCTTTTTTCTCCCTTCTCTTCTCTCCTTCCTTCCTTCCTTCCTTCCTTCCTTCCTTCCTTCCTTCCTTCTTCTTTCCTTCTTTCTTTCCTTCCTTCCTTTGTTCCTGTTTCTGGTTTGGTTTTTTTCATTTGCAACCAAAAGAACAGTGACCTTAACAAATGTCTTAACCTCTTTAGTATATAATTGATTAAATGAAGTGGAATGAGGTTCTTTTTATCTAAAAGTACTTATGACTCAGATATACATTCTAGAGGCAATGAAGCACTTCTAGAAGTGTATTTATTCTCGAACACCAACTAAACATTCAGGGATCAGAGAAAGGCAACACATCTCCAAACTTTTCTAAGTTCTGCATCCAGGGAGCAGTGTGGCTTTCTTGTCATCATGGGCCATCCCATATGAATGGCTGGTTTGGTGAATGGTCTATCTGCTCTCACAAAGTCAGACTTGGACCAAAGGGTGGTACCTTAATCCTTGCTAGCACATTGCAGTCCCTGAGGGATATGTAACTGGTACATTGAATGACCTGAACTTGGTGAGATGCAGGTAGAAAATTTTACTCTTTCTCACTGTTGACCATTCAAATCTATTTTATCGATGAATTTTTACCCACCCATGGGATGAATGCTTGGGAAAGTCCCATGGCTTTTCCTGTTATTTTTAGATAATAAAAAGTCTTCTGATTGCTTTAAGTTTTAAAAATAGTTTCATTTCAATAATTGCCATAATAATTAAAACTTCAAACTTAATTCAAAAATTAAATCTTCTCTCTCCTCCCATCTTGGGCCTGAGCAGTATGTGAGAGAGAATGGTTGGATACTTCCCTATTTCCTCCTCCCCACTTCCCCTGGCTGCTTCTGGCTCCTCCAGGGATTGGAGATGGTGGAGAGAGGAGAAGTGATGGTAGGAAAGGTAGTATTTGACTGGCATATCTATAATCACATGGTTGTCTTCTGGTTTGACAGGTTCCCAACTGGGACCTTTTTGTTGGTTTTTGTGGGGGACATTCTCTTCTTGGAAACCTTCAGCTGCAACAGGCATTATCATTTGTTAAAATCTCTTTTCTCCTCCAGTCCCTGCATATTCATCAGTCCGATAGCCCTCTTGGGTCCCATTTCCCTACACGGGCCCATGTGGGTGAAGTCTAAGATTTTGCCAAGCCAGTTCACTTCCTGGGGTCCCCCATCTAGGAAAATTGCCTTTGTGGACATGTAGTTAGCCCTCATGTTATACTTCTTTACTATACTATACTTCTATACTTTACTATAGGCTTTGTCTCTTTATTATTAGAAAATCAAATAAGTCTCTACTGTGCCACCAAGTTGCTTCAGGAAGCCTCTGCCTGTGGACTTCTTGAGATGACACAAGGGATACAGGTCAAACTCCCGAAGTGATTCTTTCGAAGGCCGTCTCAGCTAGGTTGAAAAGAGAGACGTGTCTCCCTTCCTTCTTGACCCCGCTGTAGGAGGGAACACCTGCAGGACTCAGAGCACACTATCACCTCTCTCCAACGAAAGTCTGGCAGCTTCTGTAGCCTCAGCCCTTTTGAATCCTTTAGGCAGATTATGGTTAGGAGACAAATCTTTGCAATGGCTTGCATAAGTGTTCTAGCACCCCACTTCGGATAGGGGTTTTCTTGGGTCTTACTGTTCACTGATATTTTTCAGCCTCTGGGGCTTCAACTAAAACTGAGACATGAGTCCTATTTTAACATCTTGGGCCATACTTGGGGGTCCATGTCAGAATTTTCTGGTTCTAATTCTAACTGTGAGTGGAATCTTCTTGGTGGAGGGGTCTCCCCTCCCATCCTTGGGCTTTTCCTCCAAATTACCTCTCTGTCTAGGAACCAGTAGGATCTGGGCCACAATGGTCCCAGGAGTAAAAGGTGCTTGCTTACCTTTCTGCAGGAGCACTCATTCAGCTGCCTTGTTGCTGTGGTCATTTGGGAAGATTTCAGTGGCATATGATGGGACTTACTGCATTCTTACCAGTAACTTGCATCATTATTTATCTTCTAACAAATTATTGGTCCAAATATCTTTGTGAGTTAGACTCCTAAGAAGAGGCCTGGAGAAGTTAAGTAGCTCATCCATGGTCACACCGCTCTACTGTGGCAAGAACTTGGAGTGTGACCATCAATCAGTCTATTACTCTGGCTTTCAGACCTTCCAAGCGCCTTTATAAGCTCATTATCATCTGTTAGAAATCCCTCTCCTGTTTTGCACACAGCAGCAGAGATGTCTGAAGATTCATATTAAACAGAATGTAAACATTTCCAGAATTCATTTCTATTTCCAGTGCTGAGGAGATGTTAACTTGAGAGTACTTCACTGATCATTTTTCCTCTAGCAGCAGTAATTGTTTTTGAAGAACTTGACACGCATTTCGCCAGGGCTCAGTGCTACTGAGAGGGCAGGGAGCAGTAAGAAACTGAATTCCGAGAGCCAGATTTGCATTGTGCTGTCTGAAGGGTGAGCTGAACACCCCAGTCCCATTAACAATAATGATAGGTGCGTGCTAAGCTCTTTTTCGTTGCCAGAAATATATTTCATCCTTTGGGGATCTGTTCTGATCCTTGGCCCCTCTGTGCACCCAGCCTCCAAAGCATTTGCTCTATAATTTATAAAAGATATGTGTTGCACCTGGGTGCCTAGGAAAATTTAAAATAATTTAAAAGCATCCAACACCAGCCTTAAATTAAAGCTCCCCAAATCCCTTGCCTGGCGAGTGTAATTAAACTCAGATCCACACAGGTGAGTTTTTCAATACATCCTAGGGACCAGGAGGTCTGGGCTGGGTCTGAGGCCAGAGCAATTGCAGGGAAAGGAGGGAAAGAATAATCATACTGCAGACAGCACATGTCATGCTAAGGGCAGATCACAGAGTTCATAAATACAGCTTGGGAGAGCACCATTATTCCAAGATGCTCTACATTCCAAGGTGTTTAACAGACATCATTTTATTCATCTTACTCCACCCATCAAGGAGGATGACTTTTGTCTTCCACTCAGCACCCAGGCTAGCAAGGTCTGGGCTGGCCTGACCCTCAGCAGATCAAGAAGGGGAAGGAACCTCAGTTCTGCTCTGTGCCAGGGTCAGCTTGCTCAACTAGGAAAGGCTTTCATATGCAAAGTACTTGAGGTTGGGACCAGAATAATATGCTAAAACAATAACAACAATACTTTATCTTAGATTTTATTTTCTACAACAGTTATTTTTAAAACCAAGTCCCTGGAACATTGGGTACTATGAAAAGCACCAATTTTGGAATTCGAGGTTTGAATCTTGGCTCTGGTGAGTGGCTTCCAGCAAATCTTGTGACCTCTCAACTTCAGTTTCCTCATTCGTGGAGGTAGGGGGATAGCAGTGTTCACTCTGCAATAACTGTCTTAACAATGAAACAGAGCTGGACACTGTTATATTTCCAGGGTTTCCCTACCTCCATGGTACAAGCTGGATAAGTTCAGATGATGCTGAATCCTTGGCACATTTTTTCAGGCTGGCAAATCATCCCAATCTTGCCCCTTATATCCAAATCTAAAAGCAAGGGTGCTTTATACACCTCAGGTAAATATATCCTTTTGTTCCAAGATCAATGGAGTTGGGATTCTGAAGAAACAAAATCACACAATTTAGATAACAAAGAAAAAGAAGAGCTTAGGACCTGAATGATCCAGGTAATGGCTTTACCTGTATACTTAGTGGGACCAGAGGCCCCCACTGGGATGGTTCCTTAGAGTTTTGCAGTCATATACATATTATTAAATATTTTTATATTGTTTATATATTGAAATAATATTTTGGACATACTGGGTTAAATAAGATATTAAAACTAATTTCACTGGCTTTTAAATTTTTTTTAATGTGGCTACTAGAAACTTAAAAATTACACGTGTGGTTTGTATCGTATCTATACTGCCCTAGAGGTGTTTTTTTGTTTCCACTGCAAGAGGTAGATATACAGCAGGATCAGCTCAAACAAAGGGTTTTATTATCTGGATATATGTATAATTGCTCAGACCCCAACCCCAAACCTCAGAATCCAAACCCCAGTGTTGGTGCAGCTCAGGGTGACTGGATCTGGAAAGTGCTCCTAGGTCCACAGTAGCTCAAAGGCTTCCATCAATGGGGTCAGAAACAATCTTCAGTCTGCATGGTTCAACAACTTCTATTCATGGATCTTCTTTCTCTTCCCACTGCCAATGGATAGCCTCTCTCCAGATTTCCTATTTGTTTTCCTGAGAGAGAGGATCAGATTGGCCTAGCCAATGTCATTTACAAGTCAAAGAAAGAGGCTTCAGAAGAAACCAGCCCTGTGGATATCTTGATCTCAGACTTCTACAGAACTATGACGAAATAAATTTGTGTTGCTTAAGCCACTCAGTCTGCAGGACTTTTTTATGGAAGCAAACTAATACAGCCTTCAAAGATGAACTTGTCCTGGGCCCATTTTTTCTGCATGCTCAGCCTGCCTGGGCTGCAATCTTGTGACTGAAGAAGGCAGCCAATGAGATTTCACCACCAGAAGCCAGACCATCCAGGTGTTCACTCCTCCCTGAAACAGTGGCTGGAGGCCGTGGTGGGAGCCCTCCCTTCACCCTTGCTATTGTGGCACTTCAGCCAGCCACTTCTTTCTGCTCCATTAGCTCCTGGAGGACGAGGTCTAGGTTCCACACTTGCTGTTTACTCTCTTTTCCTCCTGAGCTGGCAGCAAGAATACAAGGACTTGCCCTGGCTTCTCAGCAGTTGCTTTGAAAGTCACAGACCTGGGATCTGCAAGAATGACTACCTCTTTGGTGGAACATGTCTCAAAAGAGCAGATGGCAAGGATGTCAAAAGCCAAGAGAAAGCTTAGTTGTCATCTGAGGCCTCGAAACTTTTAAATGATTCAGCAAAGCTGGATACACAAAACTTTATCGATTATGCATCATAAATAAGTCATTTAATTGCACAATGTACTAATTGAATATTAATTCCTAGCAATATGGAGTAATTACGAACCCCACCCCATCCCCTTTCAAAATGCAGAGGCAAGCAGAATGGACTGGCCTTGAGAGGCCTTGCAGTTGGGGAAGAATGCCCAGATTATGTGAATGGGAGGCACTGGAGAGGTGAGGAATGCTACGGCTCTTTAGTCCATTTCTGTACCTGTCTTTGTCTTCCTGTGACTGCAGAAATCTGGATGCGACAGCCTCCATCCCTTCTCTCTACTGAGTTTTTGAGTCCCAGGAAGGGCCAGCTATTTTGCTTCTAACAGCATGCGACGCCCCTCACCAGCACTGGCACTCCGTCACCTCCAAAATGAGGGGCTCATCCAGAACTGATAGCTTTGGATTGTCTTGGAAACTTCCTTGTAGAAACCACTTGCCAAATGTTGTGTTATCTTGAAAGAAAACTTTTTTTTTTTTTAAAAAAAATAAGAGTGACAGAGTAATTTAGTTTTTAAAAAGGGAGAGTGAGATGCTTACAGATAAGATTCACTTATAGTGGTTATCTCCAGGGGATGAGATCACTGGTAACTTTCCAGTTTTCTGCTCCATTTTTGGCATATATTCATTTTCTAATAATGAAGAGACGAAGCCTATGTATATCTCCTTTCTAACTTAAATCAGATGCCCTGCACCATGGCCGTAGCTGACCATCCATACAAACTGCAGGATCTGGACCAGCATCCAAGCCATGTGACCTGCCAAGTCAGGCCCATCACTTGGAGTCTGGTCGCCAAACAGGCCTGTGGACAGAAAGAAGAAGCATCCATAGGAGGAAGATCCCAAATGTTATCCTCTGGCAAGGGAGAGGCCCCCGGCAGAGTAGGCTGGGAAGCACAGCCTTGGCAGCCTGTCTCAGCCTATCTTTCTCTGCCCTTGCCTGACCTGTCTTTCTCAATGAGGTCTGATCCTTTGGGCGGGAGAGGAGCTGGTTTCCCTGCGAGCCCAACAAAATATTCCTGTCTCTAAGGCCTGGAGGGACAGGGGTGAGAGAAAGTTGCAGCTTTCTGCTGCACAAACCACATTTAAGCATAGCGCCATCCCTGCACCTCCACCCAGCCTGTTCCTAGAGGCAACCAACTCTCTTTCCTCCCACGGGGCTTATGCACTTGAAGGAGGAAGGAGGAGGGAAGTAGGGAATGAACAGTCAGTATTTGCCAACTGTGAGCCAAGTGCTATACATAAAATAATATAGCTGAATTGTCACAGGAACTCGGGGAGATTGGTGTGCTAACCTACTTTTAAACATGAGGAAACTAGGCCTAAAAATAGAAGAAATAAGTCAATGAACATCACGTAGCCAGTGAGACAGTCAAGATTTGAATCTAGTTTTCTGACTTTGAAATTCAGGCTTGTGGTTTTACTTCTGGTGCACCCTCAGGGTTACAACTAGTTCTAAGACTCCAAGTCTATTATTTTTTCTAAAATTTACTTCCGTTGTTGGAGAGGCTCTTTTGCTTGGCTTTGCTATAGGTATAGATATAGAGACATAGATAGATGGTCCATAGAGTGATATCCTGCAAGAGTAACTGAAAGGTGCCCACACTAGGGCTAGAGAACTGTAGGTAAAATGGGTTGTGTGGCGTTGCCATCCTTCTCACTGAGGGTGGAGAGTGTCGTCTCTCCTGCACCAACTCCCCACTCCAGTCCTCTCTCACTATGGTACCTAGCACTTCTGTTCCCTTTAGTAGAAGTTAAAGTGTTGAATCACAGTCAAAATTAAGTTGTGAACAGAGGAGCCTTTATTATATGCCCTACTATGAAGTCTCCATGTGAAGTGTGTATTAGAATCACATAAGACATCACCACTGTGGCACACTTAATAATGTGACTCATTGTTCTTTGAACGTAGTTTAGGAAGTTCTGGTAAGTTCAACTGCCTTGTCACTATTTTTACATAGCCAAATGTGACGCTTCTGGGTTCAGCTGAGGGTCAGTCAGAGGTTAAGGCAAGGAAAGCAAAACTAGATACTCTGAGAAACTGGTCCAGGGAAGCAGACCCCTTTGAAGATGTTACAGCAATAACTGGGGGCAGAGTTTACCAAATTTCCTTTCTCTGCCATCTTTATGATTTTTGACATTATAATAAATCCCTGAGGTATTATTTATTTTATATTTTAATTTAACTTGATTTTTAAGTATTTTGGCCTTATCTTGGGCAATAACATTCATGAAATTACTTACTAGTTATATCTGTTTCTAAAACACCCTTAAATTAGGACATGACAATTACAGAGTGTTTCTGTAGCACTCGTAAATCATCTGAAGTGCCACAATCTGGCAATCAAGGCCCAAGGGGACCAAGCATTCTTTCTTCTTCTGCATGGGGCTCTCTGTACTCAGGGCTCTCAGAGCTGGAAGCTGCCAACTCCTACCCTCCCTGGTGTTGGAAAGGGCAGTGACAGTGCAATGGTCCCTGAGTTAGAGCTGGGCAGTGCCTACCCTCTGTGACGGGAGCTTCGTTTCCCGAGAACACAGACTTGTTTGGGTGCTGCTTTATGAACAGTAGCCATATTTTCAGAATCCCAAATCAAGATGCATGGTTTGGTCACAGGATAGAATGTTTAAGCATGAGACAGTCCCAGAAAATATGGAGAGTGAGGTCGTCGTCCTGTCCTCAGCCTCGTGCTTAGGGTAATGTAGGCCCACCTGGAGACAGCTTGTGCCCTTTGTAGCCTTGCTGGAGGTTTATGGGCTGGCTTTAAAAGTAGCTATACACTTTCCAAAACTTTATGTGTGTCTTATTACTTGACACCCTGAGGCTCTTTCACAAGCTTGCACTGCTGTGGTCAACTCTAACTGTAGAGAGAGATGTGGGGGTGGGGTCAGGGGTGGGAAAGCAGCTAAGTCGATTTGAAGACCAGGAGGCTCAGGCTGAGAGGAAAGTGGAAGCCCAAGCGTCCCCACCATTGCCCTTTTCTGCCTCAGAGAAGGTGGGCAGAAGAGAAAAGAGCGCCCCCTGGGATGAGGATCTTTACAGTATTTCTGAAGAGTAAACCATTTACGTGTGATTTTCCTTCCTCAGTGGCCTCAGGAAATATTCTTTGTACGAGTAGTCAGTTAAGACTATTGATTGCAAGTGACACCAGGACCATCTCAAATTGTCTTTGGCAAGAGCAGAATGTGTCGATTTGTGTGGGCTGCAATGTGCAGGGGTAAGATTGCTTTCAGACATGGCTGGACATGAACCTCAGACTGTCCTCGGGACTCATTTTCTCTTTGTTTTTCAGTTCTGTTTTTTTTCCCCCTGAGTTCAACTCTGTCTTGACTTTCTCAAGTACTAATGTATGTGGTGGCAGTAGCACCAGCGCCTACATTGTTTTTGGTTTTCAGTACGTATATATTTTCAGCTGCAATTCACTCCCCTTCAGCTTTTCAGCAGATCCAGTGTAGCAAGAAGGTCAAAGGCCATTTTCACCAAGTTCAGACCTACCTCTGAATTGCAAAAGAGGAAAAATTAAGGGCAATGACCAGACATTGAACTTGGTTCAGGAAGATCTCTTTGGTGTATTTGTCCTTTGAGGTGCAAAATAATTCATGAATTTCAATCACCAAATTGGCACCTGGATACTAGATTTCTATGTGGTTTATAAAATATATGTTTAAAAAAATGGAGAAAATATTTTGAAAAGACAGCAATACAATAGCCCTTTGGAGTAATTGAGATTTTTGGCAATGCCCTTTGGGCCGGACTCCTTGCGGCCAAGGATGTGCTACCCATCCTCCAGCTTGTCTCTTCAACTGGCTTTTCCTCTGCAGCCAATTCCCCTTAATTGTTTTCCTTTTAGACTTTCTACTTTTGTCCCCTAATTTATCTAATATAACCCAAGGTTACATGCCACATAGGAAACCAGTGGGACTTGGTTTAGAATTTCCTGATGGAATAACTCAAACTTAGTGCTAGACACTGACATTTGTTTCCTTGTAGAACTTTTAAAATAAAGTCGATAAATTTCATGTATCTGTCTGGAGGAAGGGTCTCAGACAACCTCACAGGGTCACCTTTAGCCCTGAGACTTGATAAACTGCAGAATTCTGTCCCAGGTTGCTTCTTCCTCACACCTGCTCCTCTTCCAGCCTGGCTCCTTTGGTCACTGCCATTAGCAACCACCTCCTCTTTCCTGAACACGGGCCAGCTGCTGACTTGGCTGGGAGAACCATGGCTTTGCTGCCTGTTTATCTTGGAAGAATACAAAATAAAGCTGATCTGACTCGCTGGGGTTTACCAGAAGCTTTCCCTTTTCATAATACTTACATGAGGAAGGCTGAAAATATGAATATTCCTTGTTATTGCTGTATAATAGTCTACCCCCCCCCCAAAACACAGCAGCTGAAAACATCCACAATCATTTATTTTTCATGTGGGTTTGCAATTTAGGCAGTGCTTCATGGGGAAGGCTATTCTTTGCTCCATAAGGAATAAGCTGAGACAATTTGAGTGGAAGCTGCAAGGTGAACTTCCGAAACTGGCAAGTTGGTGCTGCCATCCAGCTGAGTCTCTCCAGGAACTATGTGAGTTTCCTCACAGTATGGTGACTGGGTCCTAAGAGTGATCATGCAGAAAGACATAAAGTGAAAATTAGCAGTTTTTTAAGACCTGTGTCTATGTACTGGCATAGCAGAATTTGCGCTGGACTCTACTGGTCAAGCTGTCGCAAAGCCCAGTTTCAAGGGAAGGCACAAAAACCTATACTTCTCAATAGGAGAAGTGGCAAAGAATTTGGGGGCCATGCTTTAAAATTGCCAGATTGAGATGAGGGCACTGAAGAGTCAAGTTTAGACTTGCTTGAGAACACTTTGGTAGACACTCTGAAGTATCTAATTTGTTACCCCTTCTCCGAGATTTGCTATTTATCCATGGGGTGGCCCTCTGAAGCCCTGTTTATACTATGGAACGAAGTACCCTGGATTTCCACAGTCTATGTGAATAGTGCCCCCTGGAGTTCTGCAATGCCACCATCCTGAGATCCCCACTATGACTTGCTCCCAGGATGCAGAAGGATTGGGACTGTGATCGGCTGGGGTTTACATTCCTTGAGTACTGCCTGGGGTGAGGGGACCTGGGGTCCAGAGCAGTGGGCACCACTGGTACATGTTTGATGTAGGAGAAGTTATTTCTCTTTACTGGGCCTCAGTCTCCTATAAATGAGGAATATGAATGACGTTAACAATCTGTGTTCTCGTGATTCGAGGCAAGGCAGCAGTGTCCAAACTTGGCCCCCTAAAGTACTTTTGACATCTTGTGTCCTGGTATTTTGATTCCTGCTTAGCATTGCCAAAAGATTGAGAATGAGGTAAGTGGTGGCTCATTTTGTGATTGATTCACAATATGAAGCCACAGATTGTCTACTTCAGAACAGAAAAGTAGAGGCTGAGCTACTAAGAGTACTGAGATACCCCAAGCAGTTAGGGCAATGAACAACTCCAACAGCGCCCTCTTATCTCACAGGGCTGCTGTGTGGGCTAGAAGAAGTCATGGCTGCAGAGGATCTTCTCAACCATGAGACACTTCACAACATTGTTTTAATATCATTGCTGTATCTGTGGTTGACTGGGGTGAATTTGCCCCAGTGTCTGGAGACATTTTTGGTTTTCACGAATGGGGAGGGGATATGCTACTAGCATCTAGTGAACATAGACCAAAGATGCTGCTAAACATCCTATAATGCACAGAATTATCCAACCCAAAATATCAATAGTATCGAGGTTGAGAAATCCTGCTATATCCTATAACCTAAGGGAAAATTTGAACTTACAATTTACATTGACTCAAAGTTACATTATGGCTTGAGTTTTTTATACCGAACTTTCCTTTGTGGGTTATAACTTTGTAATATGGATGACAGCTGAAATCTCTCTGCATCTTGAATTAATTTCATGAGGTTAATTCAAATTCCCAAGTCCACAGATTTCTGCAGTCTACCATGTGTGAGATTCTGGTCATCTCATTTTACCTGTGGTGTTTCTGTTCTGTCCTGTGACAGCTCATATGTGAAACTCACCTCCTTTCTGTATTTCCATTAGAGTGTGAGTATGTACGTACACACACACACATACACACACACACACACACACACACACACACACACACACACACCAGATACCCTAGACAATTTATGTGTATGTGCAGTACCATGTTGTTTGTGTGTGTGTGTGGTGTGTGTATATCAGAGGGAATCGACATGGAGTAGGAGATTTATAATGCAGCAAAATCCCTATTGCTAAGTTTTTCACCTGTTTGCTGATGGGCCACATGGAACCAAAATGAGCTGCATCAATGGATATATGAAGAGTAGAAAGTGAGAAGATATAATAATAGGTATCTATAAGAGAATGACATTTCGAATATGGAATGTTCCGCAAATGAAAAAGCCAAGGGAAGTATTTTTAAACTTTTGTATCACACTTTTAGAAAAAAAATCTGACATCATAGCCTTGTACATTCATCAATATATATAATTCAAGTAAAAGTTTTCGTGGAAAAAAATACCCTTATTGCATACAATGTTTTCGATATTTTCTGTTTCGTAAAAATGCTGCAGTCCACTAAATTAACTTCATGACTCACCAATGGCTTTGACCTGCAGTTTGAAAATATGGCGAGGGCAATGCCCTGGGGTGAAAACCTGGGCCACGGAGCAGGGTGGATGTGGAGAGAATTAGCCTGCTGGAGTTGACAGAGCTGAGACTGCAAGGCTCAGGTACTGCGTGATCATTCACAGTGTGTCCAACTTCCTCAGAACTTGTGACACTAGTGGATCAGGGAAAGATGGTAAAATATGAGCCCAAGTCATCAGTGAATAGAGGGGAGGATGTCACTAGATGTCTATTTGGAGAGAGAGGGGGCAACCTCAGAGGCAGTATTTTTCTCTGAGTGGAGGAGGTGGTTTAGAAGAAACCTAATCATCCAGGCTCACAGACCCATGACTTGAAGCATAGTAGAGCTGCTGGCACAGGTGGAAAATTCCTGTCAATGAATTCATTCTTTTGACAAATATTTATTCAGCACAAACTAACTCAATACTGGACCCGTATACTTCTGTGTCCTGTTTTGTTCTTCTTAAAGCATCCTAGTCAATCTAAAACTTGATGCTAAGGGAGTCACAGCTACACCTGGGGCACTGTCTGATAATATCCTCTTTCTCTGATACTTATCTTCTTCATTAACACATAAGTCAAATGCAAGAAAGCAGTTAAAAATGTAAAAATCTGATCTTGTTATATGGAACTTGAAAATGCTTCCTGATCTTATTAAAACGTAGGGCGACGTTTTAGGGCAACAATCTGTGACTCACATTAGCTTAAATGCCTGCAAGAGCACTGGGAATAAGCGAGCAGCAAATCTACAGTCTAATGATGAAGGACTCGGGTCATTGGACTCCAATTATTACTTCAAGCATAATGTCCCTGCTTCAGGCGCTTTGGGAGATGCCTGTGTTTGAAAAGATCACAGTTTATTTACCTCTTTCTTGGCTCAATATCCATCTGTAGCTCTGAAAGTGTAAGACACAGCTACAGAATTTGCTATCTCTGACTCTATCTGTTGGCAGAATCTGAAGTTGTTGGGCCCATGTGTAAATCCTGGCTCAGTTGCTCACCAGTTTTCCATCTAGATGTCAGTTTTTCATCTATCTTATAGGGTTCTTGTGAAGAATAAATAAAATTTTGAGCCTGAAACACATAGAGTACCTGGCACAAAGCAGTTCCCTAAAAATAATACTTCTTTTGCCATCCTTCCCTTTTTCCTCCCTCCCTATGGGAAATGGCTTATTCTCAATCCTTTAGCCCTCTCTGTGTACCATTTGCCATGTAAGTTTGATGTTTCTCTCACTAGAGGCAGAATATATTTTTCTGCTCCACTGATATTGGGCTTGACTACTTGGTTTGACTTGGGCTTGGCCATGTGACTTGCTTTGGCCATTGGGGTATCAGAAGATATGACAGAGTGGAGGCTTGAAATATATTTTGTTTTTTAAAACGTCTTTTTATGGTTGAGCTTGTTCACTTGCTTTCCCATTTTTTACCATGAGAAAAAGATGCCTCAAAAAGCTGCTGAGCCAAGGAGGATGAGAGACATGTGGAGGAGCCCTGGACCCAGCCTGCAGCTTGGAGTCAAGTCCAGCTGAGCTCAGCCTAAACCATCTGAACCCCAGCTGATCTTCAGATGCAAGAGGGAGAAATAAATGCTTATGGTTATATGCCTCTGAGTTTATGTAATATTATTATAGCAATAGCTAACTGATAACTACTTTATAGTTTTCACACTCCATAAAATATGTTGCATATATTAAATAGCAAAGAAAATATCTGTTCCAGGGAAGCAGTAGAACAAAGCAAATCATTGGTACATAGAAAGAACTAGAGAGTTATTCTTCTGCTAAGCCCATTTTCTGGTGTTATGTACTGACACTTCCCCTCCATCTTTATTTGTGGATAGGGAATTTCATGTCGAAATGAAACTATTAGGAGATGGCACTATTTCCTTTAAGATAATAGTGGTAGGATTATTGATTCTCTGAGATTAGGGTCAAACGATTGTCAATAGTAAAAATAAGCATACTTTGTGCAAAGCCAGACTCTATTAATTTCAGAAGAAAATCAAGGCTTATTGGGTGAGGTTGGTAGCTTTTCCATAATTATAAGGTAGCCTGAGCCATCAGTGGTGGAGGAACTAAAGTGGATCCCTGTGATGCATGGGACAGAGCCCCCCTTCTACTCTCCTTTGCAGCCAGCAAAGGAAAACAGGTACCACCTTGCACAACTTCAGGAGACAGCATTCACATTGGACCTGCAGACTTGTTTCTCAGGGGTAGGGTTGTGTCCAAGCAGACAGGGGCAAGAAACTGGGAGAAACAGAGCAAAGAGAAGGTCTACAGGAGAAGAACAATGGAGGCGACCAGGAGATAGAGGTAAGAGACCTCAGGAATCCCAGAGCAGGTTAGGCAGTTTGTGACCCAAGCATTAGTGAGCTCATAGGGTGAATGAGGACTAGAATTCCAGCAGTCTCCACTTACCAAGCCAGGTGTCAAGCATGAGGCTGTGTCTGCCTCAAGCACCATTGAGACAGAGTGGGGAGCTCTCTTTATATTTCTGGTTCTCATA
>NW_011888820.1:1351861-1357001 GCF_000151845.1 Pteropus vampyrus
ATAAGCGAGCAGCAAATCTACAGTCTAATGATGAAGGACTCGGGTCATTGGACTCCAATTATTACTTCAAGCATAATGTCCCTGCTTCAGGCGCTTTGGGAGATGCCTGTGTTTGAAAAGATCACAGTTTATTTACCTCTTTCTTGGCTCAATATCCATCTGTAGCTCTGAAAGTGTAAGACACAGCTACAGAATTTGCTATCTCTGACTCTATCTGTTGGCAGAATCTGAAGTTGTTGGGCCCATGTGTAAATCCTGGCTCAGTTGCTCACCAGTTTTCCATCTAGATGTCAGTTTTTCATCTATCTTATAGGGTTCTTGTGAAGAATAAATAAAATTTTGAGCCTGAAACACATAGAGTACCTGGCACAAAGCAGTTCCCTAAAAATAATACTTCTTTTGCCATCCTTCCCTTTTTCCTCCCTCCCTATGGGAAATGGCTTATTCTCAATCCTTTAGCCCTCTCTGTGTACCATTTGCCATGTAAGTTTGATGTTTCTCTCACTAGAGGCAGAATATATTTTTCTGCTCCACTGATATTGGGCTTGACTACTTGGTTTGACTTGGGCTTGGCCATGTGACTTGCTTTGGCCATTGGGGTATCAGAAGATATGACAGAGTGGAGGCTTGAAATATATTTTGTTTTTTAAAACGTCTTTTTATGGTTGAGCTTGTTCACTTGCTTTCCCATTTTTTACCATGAGAAAAAGATGCCTCAAAAAGCTGCTGAGCCAAGGAGGATGAGAGACATGTGGAGGAGCCCTGGACCCAGCCTGCAGCTTGGAGTCAAGTCCAGCTGAGCTCAGCCTAAACCATCTGAACCCCAGCTGATCTTCAGATGCAAGAGGGAGAAATAAATGCTTATGGTTATATGCCTCTGAGTTTATGTAATATTATTATAGCAATAGCTAACTGATAACTACTTTATAGTTTTCACACTCCATAAAATATGTTGCATATATTAAATAGCAAAGAAAATATCTGTTCCAGGGAAGCAGTAGAACAAAGCAAATCATTGGTACATAGAAAGAACTAGAGAGTTATTCTTCTGCTAAGCCCATTTTCTGGTGTTATGTACTGACACTTCCCCTCCATCTTTATTTGTGGATAGGGAATTTCATGTCGAAATGAAACTATTAGGAGATGGCACTATTTCCTTTAAGATAATAGTGGTAGGATTATTGATTCTCTGAGATTAGGGTCAAACGATTGTCAATAGTAAAAATAAGCATACTTTGTGCAAAGCCAGACTCTATTAATTTCAGAAGAAAATCAAGGCTTATTGGGTGAGGTTGGTAGCTTTTCCATAATTATAAGGTAGCCTGAGCCATCAGTGGTGGAGGAACTAAAGTGGATCCCTGTGATGCATGGGACAGAGCCCCCCTTCTACTCTCCTTTGCAGCCAGCAAAGGAAAACAGGTACCACCTTGCACAACTTCAGGAGACAGCATTCACATTGGACCTGCAGACTTGTTTCTCAGGGGTAGGGTTGTGTCCAAGCAGACAGGGGCAAGAAACTGGGAGAAACAGAGCAAAGAGAAGGTCTACAGGAGAAGAACAATGGAGGCGACCAGGAGATAGAGGTAAGAGACCTCAGGAATCCCAGAGCAGGTTAGGCAGTTTGTGACCCAAGCATTAGTGAGCTCATAGGGTGAATGAGGACTAGAATTCCAGCAGTCTCCACTTACCAAGCCAGGTGTCAAGCATGAGGCTGTGTCTGCCTCAAGCACCATTGAGACAGAGTGGGGAGCTCTCTTTATATTTCTGGTTCTCATAAGAGCACAGCATAAACTAGCAACTGCTCTGGGCAGGAACAAAGCACTGCTTGTGTGGTACTGTCCATGTAGCACATCCCTTGAAGGCCTAAACTCTGAAGTCTGTTCTTCCACACCCAACCTTGTATGAGGCCAAGAACAATGTTAGTTAAATAAAGCCATAACTTCTGGCTCGTCTACTGTGTCTGCGTAGGATACCTCCTTGAACCTTCAGTAGAGCATCCTGCTGAGTTCAGAGTGGACTTTATCTAGAGGAGAGAGGACGGTGGTTCTTCCAAAGAGGAAGCACCTGTTTCCTGATCACCTGCAGCACCCAGCCCTTCTGCTTCGGATGCTGGAAGGAGTGTGTTACAGACCGTAGGCAGTTCTTCAAGCCTGAGGGACTACAGGCATGTTTCTCTACTTGCCCAGGGCCCCTATTAAGTAATGAGGGACGTCCTCCCATGGGACAGAAAGAAGGGAAGGTCTGGACTCTTCCCATTGGAATCGTATTCTATTTTAAAAGCAAAAACCATTTTCAGCTTTAAATTTTGTTTACGGAACTGCCACCTCTGAGTTTTCTAGTTTTATTTCTCTTTCCTCTGTTATATTCAGGTTAGATCCAAGTTTTATGGGGCCCAATGCTTATACAATTTGGACGTCATGCTTTATAAAAAAAAAAATTACACCATGGAAATAGATTAAATAAAGAAGTGAATCTTTAATATGAGATTGGAAGAGGCTGGTCTTAGTGCAGGGTCCTGAAGCTTAAGTTTTATTAGCTTCATGGTACTTCTGCCTCTGACCACAGTTGATTTGATTTCTTTCCCTTTGTCTAGGAAGGTGGTAGCCAGCAGCCAGAGGCTTCCTCAGAGGGGAGGAGAGGAGATTCCTCCCATATTCCCTGTATATCCTCCATTTTTAACTCTGCAGTATGCAGCCAGGCCAGGGGTACCCTGCCACTGGCTGGCTACTGGCCCTCCTCTGTAGCCTCAGAGGGAGTCCATCAGGGTGTGGCCTGGCTGCTTGGGTTTGGTCATCCCTCCTGATCATAAAATGAGTGGGATACTCATTCAGAGGTCTCTGCACATGTCAAATGTTACCCTCAGCCCTTCAATCATCCCCTCAGTGGAGACAATTGGTAAAACAACAGGGAGACTGTGATCTGCCAGAAGCATCTACTGGTATTTCCTGTTTTCTCAAGGAGCATACTCAAACCTCTCCAAAGTCTACTTTGTCTAAAATAGTCTCTTCCAAGCCTTCCTTTCTAAAAAGTGTCCATAGTTTGCCATCCTTTTAGGTAAGAAATGGTATTAGGATTTTTTTTGCCCAGCTAAGTAATCTAAAGGAGACGGAGGTGGGGTGTGGGCAGGGGAGGCACATACTCAGGCCTCAGAAAGAACAAGAAGGGAACCAGCCCAGATGTGAGCATATAGAAAGCCAGAATAAGGCACAGCCTTTTCAATGTGGATCAGTTGATTTTAGCTGTTGGTTATTCTCTTGTCACTTCTCTCAAGAAGAGTCTGATCGGCCTGACTAGAGTCATGCATTTACCCCTCGTTCATGACAGACCAGGTCATGCTGATCATCCTGTCAAAACGGTATAAAATGAGATGAGGTTCTGCAAAGGGAATGTGAGAGCTGTTACAAGGAATGGGGAAGAGTGCAGAACGGCACATACACAAAATGTGTATTTTAGGAGCAGAAGCACCTTCTTTAACAACCTATCATCTAAGGGGACTTTTGCAGCAGTGCCACTTCACCATTAGATTAATTAACAGTGCAGAGCGTGAAGAGATAGAGGGTGATTTGACGGGAAATTGGGCTTCTGGAAAGGTCTGGATCGTGACAAGTGATGAGGCAAAAGCCGGGAGGCGGAGAAGACTCTGAGCCCTAGAGAGGCATAGAGTGTGATAAGTTAGTGCCGGATGAAATGGGGATGCCAAAGGGTGATGCACCCTGATCAGAAAATATGTTGAGTTTGCCAGTTTGCTTGGTGAGAACTCTGACTTTCAGACTGGAGTTTTTTTCCTATAACTAAGTACTTTTATGGTAGCCATTTAAAAAACTTTACCTAAGCATCCCAGACCAAACAGGGTAGGAGAGCAAAGGAGACAAGTTCCAAGGAGAAAGCAATTTTGTCTTTTACTAGCTGAGTTCAAAGCTCTGAGGAACATCTCTACAAGGGATTCTGGGAGATTAGAGGTGTTGATGGTCATAGGCAAAGCTTGCCTGAGAGATACTTGTGGAAAAGTCATAAAAGCCATGGCTGACCATGAAAGATTGGTTCTCAGAAAGAGCAAGGGAGAATAAATCACTCCTGGCTTTTAAAAGGGCAAACAAACTTATGACATCATGCAGCCCTGCAGAAAGACTTACTGTATCAAACTGTAGGCCACAATTACTGTTGAGATCTACACATCGAGGTCTTGATAGCCACAAAATGAGAGGGTTGTGGCTGGATTGCAGCCCACTCCTACTACAGCGTTTCTAGTATCATAAATTACTCACATGTTCAAACTATGGAAATATTTCCTTTTCCTACCAGGTTCATCAGGCTCAAAATATATGTAATGAGCAAATCTTAGAGCAGCAGACCTGGTGAGGGGCCATGGGCTCTGAAAGAGAGGCTACTGAGGTTTGTTAGTGAAGGAAAGAATATTTGGTTATTGTCAGAGGTGGAGCAGAGGTGAATGGCCCCATCTCTCTTTCTGCAGACAGCAGGGAGAGCAGTGCTCTGTGGCTTCTTGCCCCTTCCAGTCTCTAAGGCTCACCCTCTCCCCCACATTTAGAACAGGTGGATTTCCCATCCACACTCCCAACAATTCATTAGGCTTTGCCCTGAATCACTGTCCTTGGTCTGTAATCCATTTTGAGCTCCTGTTTCTCATCTGTGCTGCCCTTGGTTTTTATCTCACTAGAAACCTGCTGCACAAATGGGAACAGATCACTATTTTTGTTCTTTTAACTACACAAAGAAGCATAAAGTAAGTACCTGTGTGTCCTTCGCCAAGGAATATAATTTTAGATAGCTCCCAGATGCATCTTTTCTTTTTTTCTCCAAAAACTAGATTTATTTTTGGAAGCAGCTCCCTGCTGCTGACTTTACTTCTTTTCTTGGTTGTCCCTAAGTAGGATCACTGAGCTAGAATCTTTCGTTATCTGTTTTATGATGAGGAAGGACACACAGTCCTGCTTTGCAAAAGAACACCGAGCTTGCATGAAATGCCCTTGTTTCAGCTCCCAGTTGCTCCAAGTGAGGATTCGTTGACCAACTTTAGACTCTCCATAAGCCTTCTAGGTGTGGATTTGAGGATCTTAAGAAAATACACAAACCTTGGACTTAAAAAGGATTTTATGAATTTGACCTCAAAGGCAAGGGAAGT
>NW_011888820.1:1358721-1406245 GCF_000151845.1 Pteropus vampyrus
CCCCTTGCCTGGCTCTCTGCTGGCCAAAGAGGCCAGAATTCCCAGGAGGTCATTAATGACTCTCCTGATTATCTGTTTCCTGTTACTAGCTAAAGAGAACTATATACCATTGTGTCTTCTTTCTCTTCTCTCTCGGAGGAAGTTCGGATCTAAGCCAACGCTTTCTGGTATAATTATTTCACCACCCTCCTCCCCCTATTGGCTCTTGCCTTCTGACTTTACTTTTAGAGGTTGTATGGTTCTTTCGTATCTGTGCTTTTCATTGAAAGCTGTGTCATATCATTCTGAAAGCAGGTAGAGTATAAATAATAAATGAAAGATGAGCATATGATATAGTGCTCTTAAGATGCTTCACAACAGCCTTGCCTGCTAAAGCAAGACGTTTCCCACCCTGTGTGTGGGTGTGTACTTCTCGTCCCCTCATGTGCACACTCTAGATTCTCAGTCATATCACGAGGCACTGGGGGCTTTGTCGCTGTCTATATCACCCCCAGCTGGACCTAGGGAGAGAGTCCTTTGGCTATGTCTTTCTTCAGAGCATCTCTCACAGATTTCAGAGAAGGAGTTCTAGGCATTCAGTGAATTTACTTTTGTTGTAGATGAGCTTAAATAGGATGTTGTTCCAGGTCAGGGATGGCTACATCTTAATCATGGCTGCATCATATGTGGATGAATAAATATGTGAAAAATGCCAAGGGAATGTTAAAAACAGAACAGCGTGATGGTTTTGCTTTACCATCTTTAAAACTACCCTAATACAAATACAGATATTGATCAGTGGAAGAGAATAAGGGAAGGTATCCAAATAAATTTGCAAAAAAAGTATGATAAAGGTGATGATATCAATCAGGATTCAATCATAGAAGTAGAGCCACTATAAATGACATAGAGTGGCAGTTCTCAGTAGAGGACATTTGGGCCCAAGGGACACTTGGCAGTGTGTAGAGGCATTATATTTTTTTTGTAGCCACAAATAAGGAGCAGGTGCAACTAGCATCAAATGGATAGAGGCCAGAGTACAGCTAAGCATCCTACAATGCACAGGACAGCCTCTCATAACAAAGAATTATTCACCCCAAATATTACTAGCATTAAGTTTGAGAAACCCTAATATAAAGGATTTATTATAGGAATTAGACCTCAAGCAACTATGGGAGCTTATTGAGAAGTCTATGCAAGGCCCCTGCTATTAGGGCTGGAGTCACCATAGGTCACTCAGGAAGAAAAGCTGATGCGGAGTTGGTGAGAAAAAGGACAAGTTTAGGTGAATCAAACAGGATAAACTGGAATCCATGAAGACAAACTAGAACTCATCTCTGTCTCTCACTGCCCTGATTCCATGGCCTGCAGGAGAAGCTGGTGCCCTTTGCTATAGAGTTACACCCATACCTGGCCCAAGACTGAGAGAAGCTGATGGAGATTTGGTGAGAGCTAAGGAGCTGCAGTCCTGGGTATTGCTCCCAGCCAACAACATCCAAGAGCACTGGGCATCCTACAATGACCTTCAAAGCATAATAGCTGTTGTGTAACATCCACCTTCTTAATTTTTCTTGTAACCATCTTTAACTTGAACCATATGGGAAAGGGATTTCTGGAAAATATAGTTCCAGCTTATCTCAGTTGACAGTTCAAAGTCACTTCACCAATATTATGAGACTGTGGGGAAGACTGCCTTACATAGGAAATATGATTGGAATAACTTGTATCCACTTGGAAGACAAGGAGCAGAAAGCTTTATGTAGTACACATATAAAAATAAATTAAGAAAATGGAGAGAATCCATGAAGAAAAAGGAAACCTCTTTTTTGCTTTTCCTAAACAAATGAAAAGTTGCTTAACTTTGCTAATATTCAGGAACATGGACACTAAAAACAATGAACCTTTTACCCATAAGATTGACCAATCTTAAAAAGATGGAGGCCCTCTAAAGGTAGTCAGGGTTTGGGGAGGTCAGTCGCGTTTGTCACGGGTTGTTATAGACTGAAAGATTGTGTCCCCCTCAAAGTTCATATGTCAAACCCTGAACCCTCAATGCGATGGTAGTAGGAGGTGGGGCCTTTGGGAGTTGATTAGGATTCTATGAGGTCATGAAGGTGGAGCTGCCATCAATGCGACTCATTCCCCTATGAGAGTCACAAGAGAGCTTTTGTCTTCTCTCTGCTCTCTGCCCAGAGGATACAACCAGAAGTCAGTAATCTGCAACCTATAAGAAGGCCCCCATTAGAACCCGAGCATACTGGGTTCTAATGGGGGCCTTCTTACAGGTTGCAGATTGATCTTGAACTTCCAGCCTCAGAACTGTGAGAAATAAGTTTGTTTTTTATAAGCCACTCTCTTTATGATATCTTGTTATATAGCAGCCTGAGCTAAGACATTGATATCAATGTGAATTATAGGAGCATTTTTGAGTGATTTTCAGAAATAATCATAGATACTGAAATATACATCTTTCGTAATAATAATACAGCTTCTAGGACTCTAATAAATAAAAATAATGTTGGTTTTTAAAGATATAAGTTCAAGTTTATATATTATAGCCTTGTTGACATGAGAACAACTAAATACATGATGCTACCTACTAATGATGTTTATAATATTATGAAATCCAAAACTACTATTAACTTGGATATCTGGTTAGTGCAAATAGTGTGATTCACAATATATGGTTAATGGAAATTAGATAGATTTCATATTTGAATAACATCTTGCAAAATAAAAAGTATATGAGGGCAAATGTCAAATTGTCAACAACTTGACAGTTCTTACTTTGTGCCTGTGTGTCTGTGTGTGTACAAGAGGAGGAGGCTGCCTAGGGAAAAACAGTTGTGTAGTTCTTGATTATATAATATGTACTGACTTCAGAGAACTTAACATCTAGAGAAATGTGTCCATCTTAGACTTGCAGACTGGGTGCTTGCACATTCTTACAGAAGCCACATTCTATCATGTCTTTACTTATATATACTGTTTCTTTCTCATGGAGCAACTCTATATCACGCACCCCCAAACCCATCCACCAACCTCACTCCTGTAGCTAATTCCTACTCATCCTTTAGGACACAGCTTGGGGGCCAGCTCCTCTAAGAAGTCTTCTCAAAGCCCCACTCCAGCCCCACAGTTTGGGTAAAGAGGGGTCTCTCCTCTGGCTTCTCAGTTGACCACAAATACATAGGTCAGACATATTTACTTTTAGAGCCCCTAGAACAGCAATATGAAACATGATGTACAATAAACGTTTGCTGACTAAATGAATCAATTTCAGATTTTGCGACATTTTGAAGAAAATACATTTTTTGTGTGCCATCAGAATTATGACACAATTCTTATCAGCCAAACACCAAAAACAACCAGAGTGAGGCCTGGCCAAGGGGAGAGATTCTATATTATTAAAACTCCATTCCTACCCACTGTACTCAAGCGCCCCACTCCCCCACATATCTCTCAATGTAATGCACTGAGATTTTTTTATTCCCTCCTCACCTGACAGCTGATGCCCTGATAGTCTGGGAAAAAATGTTTTTGTTTTTGTTTTTTAAATTTTAACATCAATGAATAAAAATACATTGAGCATCTATTGAGTCACATTAACCATGTAGGAATATCATGTTTGTTCAAATGCATTCAGGGCCCAGAGACTGCTTACAGTGCTGTCACTCAGCCTAACGGTCTCACATGCAGAATCTGGATGTCAGAGCAAGCTTGGTGAATTTGTATTTATAACCAGAATGGACCTTCAGAAAAGCTAAGAAAAATCCAGTAGTGTGTGAAGGCTCAGGACCACAGGGAAGGGTCCTCTGATCCCCCTGTGGCCTCCTATGTGGCCAGGTAAGACAAGGGAATGGCTGCCATTTCTTGAGAACCAGTGTTTGAAAGCCAGTTTTGTTAAATTATCTAATTTAAGTCTCTCTAAAAAACTTATTTCTTTTAAATGAGCAAGTTGGGGCTCAGAAAGGTTAAGTAATTTTCCCCAAACCCCCCAACTTAAAAGAGTCAGATTCTGCTCCCTCTTTCTGTCCTTAGATGGCCCTTAAGAAATTCTCGAAAGGGCAGGTAATTTCTGTCTGTATAGAGGCTCCACAGAGCACAGGTACGCTATGATCTGGCCAGGCAGGATGGCTGCCAGGCCTACGCTGATATCAGCCACCCTGGCTATAGTCTCTAAACCTCGGGCTCTAATCTCAAGTTTCAAGGCTGATGCTCAGAGAGGCTGGACCATCTCTGCCACGTGTTCAAATTGGGAACTGATATGCTTTGAAAGTCAGCCTGCCTTTCTGGAGTGGCCACTTTAGACCCATGTTTAGAAAGTCAGAGAGGGGCCTAAACTAAGGCGGAGCACCAGAGGCCAGGGGTCCCAGAGACATAGAGCACCCTGCTTTTTGACTTTTTGATTCTGAGTCCCAGGCCCTCATGAGGCCCAGTGAACTTGCAGCAGTATTTGAGATACCTCATATCCTGATAACAGACTCCCATTTTACTTAATTGAATCTTGGCTACATATCATGTTAGTTTGGTTCACAAGTGGTATCCATTGTCCAGAAGATCCAGTGGCCCAGTCCTGTGATTCACCAATAGGGGTGTAACCACCATGCATTCCAGAAGGTCTTTCAGGTGACTCAGCTGAATGATGCAGCCTGTGACCCCACCTGTTCTAGTCAGAGGGCTCATACAGTGGCTTCCACTTCTGTCTCATCTCCTCGTGTACAAATGTGTACTCCTCCCTCAAACAGCACTTACTCTACTCGTTAGAGGATATGAATATTTTACTGTCACTACATCCAGAGCAGCTTCCAGCTGTGAAGCCTGGATCTGGGCTTTCACGGGCACATCCAGTGAATGTCCATCTGTTCGGGCACAAGTATCAACCACTGAGTACATCCTCCTCTAAAGATTGTGGAGAAAAGACTTTGATATAGCATGGGTGACCTCTCTACCTCTTGGTTAGGGGAAGGCAAGCAATCTTAATTTATAGTCCCATCAACATCATAAGAAAGGGGGCATTAACTCTCCAAAAGGAAGATAGGATGCTGTTGTCAAAAAAAAGCAAGGAAAGTGCACCCAAATGTCTACCACTACCTGATGCTTTTATGTGAATCCGTTGCTCATTTTCACCTGTCTCCTTATTATACCAAGGCTAAAGGGAAGGGTTGCTTTGTTCCCTCTCCATGCATCCAATAGGCTGCTTTTAAAATTGAATTTCCCACCTTCAAATAAGGTTCTTATATTCATTTTAATTCAATTCAACCTGTATTAAGAAATGTATAAGGTGGGGTCGTAGGGTCCCTCCAGGGCCTGCCATGTCCTTTGGCATGACCTGGGTCCCATGAAGCCTTAAGGATAACCATCATGCATGCCAATCTGGTTTTGCTGGCTTGGCATTTCATAGTTCCTCATCTTAGAGAAAAGGCTTCAAACTCTGGATTTCTCCCTCTTCCTGGGCAACTCCTCACATAGTGTCCCGTCTAAAAGGCAGTTAGTTACTAATGTGTTTCGATGACCCTAAAGACTTTTACACCAATTCTCCTTCTCAAAGATCCCAAATGAGAAACAATAGTATTGTTTTCAGCTTGAAGAGTTTTCCTCCCAGAATGTCGTGCTTACCCAGATGCAGTGGTTGCGAGGAAAGGCATGGCGTACATGACCTGCTGATGCCGGAAAGGCGTCAACCTCCACCACTTGTCCTCCGACCCCTCTGCCTTTTCTAGGTTCTCCTCAGTCCTTTGCGGAGAGGTGGGGTGAGAGTGCCCACAAGTGAGAAACTTCACGTGAGGCTGCACTCCCCTCCCACCTTTGCCCACCCACCCACACACAAACAATTCCCAAATTTCTTTAAACCAACATTTTAACTTTCAGCCACAATTTTTGAATAAGTGAAAATTATTTATTTTAAAATCAAACTTAACTCCTTCCCACACAGCCCAGATGTTCCTTCACTTTTCCTATTTTGATTTCCTCTTGACATAAGTGATGGATGATGGAAATTAGGGCCAGTGGATGTGTCATGGCAAACAACCTCATGCTCCTTGAAAAGTTCCTGACCTGTAGATTTCCCCAACTCTTCATCCAGAACTTCTTTGCCACCTCTAGACCCTGGTGATCTTGCATCTGAACTTAGGAAATGTGTAAGTCTGCTAAATCAGGCACCCTCTGTCAGCCTGCATATACCAGTGCATCACAGAGATGGATGAAGAGCCAAAGTAAAAATAAACCTAAAATAAATGGTATTTGAAGACCATGAAACAGATTAATTTAGATGTGGTTTGAAAAAGAGTGGGTTGGCTTTCCCCTCGCCCCCCTCCTTAATTTCTTAGTTGGGATTTGGGGATTTTTAAATTTTTAAACGGTAGAACAAAAGGTTCGAATTCTATTCCTTTAATTTCTTCAAATTGCTGCATAGAGTAATGAAGGTTCAACCTGCCTCAAATGTGTAGAGTGGGCACTCAATTAACAGGACACTTGGGCTGCTGAGTACAAGAGAGTGTGTTCTACCCCCCTAGCTCCCACTGCAGTGAGAGGGAGAGGCAAATATTAAACACCGTTCAAAAAAAATTAAATAAGAAAAGTGGAGCCCTGGTCCTTGAACTACTTCTAAGAGATATCGTATTACAATTTTTTTAGTGTTTCCTAGGAAACCAGTTCAGCGTAAAAACCTATTCTTTGTCTTCTACTCTTTGCAAAATTGTTTGAACCATCTCATAAAAGGTTGCTTCACAGGCAATTTGAACAGCATTTAAAAAAAGGCTTAATCTGCAGTTTGCTGCACCAATGAAGGCGGTACACCTTTATCGGAGGCTTGAATGCTTCAGATCGTATTTGCTGAAAACAGATAAGATTATGTCATTATTTCTGAAGCATCTGTGAAATCAAACCTTGTTTCTTTCCCTCCAAATCATGAGTCTTTCCCCTGTAACAGACCTGAGTTGCATTTTAAAAACCTCAAATAGTTTTAGGAGATTCTTATCAGCACTTACAGAGCAGAGCATCAACAAAGAGGAAAATAAAAGTCCCCCCACCTCCACTCTCTGTCTTGCTCTCCCTCAGTCTTCACCCTCCTCTCTTCTGTGTGCGTGGATTCAGTACTCGGTCTCCAGAGCTAATGTCCTTTTTGTCCCCAGTGTCATCACAGGTCAAAATCCCCCCAATGCCCACTCTGCTGGCTTGCGTCACCTCTGATTTACATTCCGCTATCATCGTATGTTCAGTCTTCATTGTGATTTTGCAAATGATTGAGGTATTTAAATTTGCTCTGGGGTAGGGATCTCATGAGGGTAAAAGGTTAGGGTATTGGAAGGTTCGTTCGTTTGTTGCTTTAAACAGTTGAAGTTTCAACTACTTTCTCATATGTGCAAGTCCTTTGGAAAACGGGACAAGCATCTTTAGTCGAGATGTGGGCATGCCCATATGGTCTATCTGTGGGGTGGACCACGTGACATTGAGTGGTTGGAAGAGAGTTGCTAAGGGATCAGTCTGACTCCTGTCTCTTGTGTCATTAATTGCTTTGCTTCCTACAGCGTTGGCTGTTTCTTGATTTCTGATAGGCATTCTTTAACATGTTGGAGAAGCATCCCCTATTTCATCTAATAAGGCAGATGATTAAAAGCACTGGCTATGGAGTCAACCAAATGTACACCCTGGATCCACCAATTACTAGCTCAGTGAGTAAGGGAAAGTTCTTTTATTTTTCTGTGCTTCAGTTGCCTTATCTGTCAAATGGAAATAACAAAGGGTAGGATTCTTATGAGGTAACGCCAAGGAAATGAGCTAATGCCAAGGAAACACATAGGCCCGTGCCTGGCATCTGGTGAGCAAGTGAGCAGTGCCACAGCTGCTGTGACAACTATTGCAACCTACTAGCAATAATTTTGTTTCTGTGTGGAGACTCAACTTTTACTATCTTATGTCTGATGACAACTTAGTTTAGCTACCATTTATTGTGTTCTTAACAATTTATCAAACTCAGTATAGACTGAACTTATAAAGGTGAAAAAGATACAGTTCCTGCCCTTGATATGTTTCCAGTCTTATGGAGAAACAAAGCTTTGTGTATATTAGAAACCTTGATGTACAGGCTGCTTTGGAGGAAGAGAGAAGGAGAGCACAGCCTGCCTGGGAGCTCAGGGATGGCTTGGTAGAGGCAGGGTGCCTAAACCAGGTGTTGATGTTGTATGTGCATTGGTCAATTACATCTTACTTTTGTAAAGTGTGCATATATGCATATACATTTACACGTAGATATAATACATATACATTCACTGCGTAATCAGATTTACATGTTCTTATGTGTACAGAATGTAGTAGACTGTTGATTTTCTGCAGTCTACATCCCCTCTTCTTTTTTAAAAGTACTAGCACACTCCTGAGTTTTACAGAGCATAAGGCACTGAAGTCTACATGCCCCCGCCTCCCTTGCTGGCTGACGTGGCCCCGTGATGATGCTCCTTTCCCTGGCGCTTGAGCTAAAGTGTTCCATGTACCTACTGGGATTAGCCCTTAAAAATGGCTGGGTATGCTCCACCCACTCTCTCCTTTACCCTCCCTGTTGACTACGAAATTGGCACAATTAGAAAAGCTGCTCGTATCTGAAGATGGAAGCCACACATTGAAGATGGCAGAGCTGCTATGCCAATACTGGCTCATGTGCTTTTGGGCTATTACATGGGAGTGAAATAAATTTCCATCTTATTTTCGGCCACCCTGGCTGGTGTTACTTTTTTTCAGAAGTTAGGTCTGTACTTCATGAGTCTGGTGTCATGTAATGAATCAGGAATTGCACACCTACTTCTTGCCTCTAGCTCTGCCATGAACTAACAGTGTGTTACTGAGCAACTTCTTCTGTTTTTATTATGCTTCTCCAAAAGAAGGGAGTTGAACTAAATCTTTTAGCACCGTGAGATATGTAATAATGAGTAACACATTTTTAGTATACTGCTTAACAGTTGTAACAAAGTGTTTTTCTCTTGAAAGGAAAGTCACAAACTCTTGGGACAGGAGATAGGGATAGATTTGGAACTGAGTGAGCAGTCGAACTTCCTCTAGGCCACCGTAGCTGAGACTGAAAATACTGTGGGCCCAGACAGGACAGCATTGCAGGTGCGCTCAGGGAAAATGGCTGTGAGTATGTTGGCACAGAGAGCAAGTCACCAAGGCAGACAGGCAAGCCAAGGCCACTGGGCAACATGCACTGCTGCCTGTGAGTGGAAGCCTCACAGGCAGCAGTGTTCCTTGCAGTGCATTCTTGGGCCCATTCTGGAGGTCAGAGTCCTGCCCAGAGGCAAAGGTTCGGGCCAAGCAGACAGGAAGAGTCTAGGTAGCAGGGAAGGTAGAATTCATAAAGGGCATAACTTATTCTCCCCAGACCAGCCAGCCATTTGGGAATAGAGGAGAAAGACAGTACTAAAGTGTGTAGAGCCCACAGGCCTCCATGCAGGTATCGTGTGACTGAGATGGTCACACCAGTGAAAAAGAGCCAGAACTCTATCGGACCACGCAGGGCTTTTGTTTAACCAGCCCCGCTGACTGCTTTTGTTGGCAGATAAGAAATATTTAGGGGAGAGAAAAAAGAGAGATTTTATTATCAGCAGGATGGGGACTCAAAGTTGTTTGTTTAATTTGAAGATTTAGAAGACTGGGATCTCATTTTGAATGCCAAGTTGGAGAAGAAGGACACAGTGGGATTTCGAGTTTTGCAAGCACTGGTAAACACTCACTTTGTTTGACTTTGACATGCTCCTGTGAGGTAGGCATGGCAGCCATTATTAAGTCTGTTTTGCAGATGGAGAAAATTAAGTGCCAGGAGTTTAACTGACTGCCCCACAAATGGTAAGGTCCTCTCGGACTAGAACCCAACCTCAGACTCATGTGAAACGCTTCCTTCTAAACTGCTTTGTCTTATGAGAGGCAAAAACTCCAAATTGCCAAATTATGCAAATTATGGATAACTTTATCTAAGAGCCTCTTCATAGGGCTGGTCTTGGAGTACCTCCCCCTCTGACACCACCCCCACTGAGCCCTGCTCTGTCCCTGGGCCCAAGCCTGTTTGCTGCTCTGGCCAGGTAATTAGAGAGGATCTTTTTGGGTCACTCTTTCCTGAGGACAAAACAAACCCTTTGGTTTCTTGATTAGAAAGCTCAACAGATTGAGTGACAAGGAAAAGTTTTTGATCTTGCCATTATAGTCGCCTAATTAAAATGAGATGCAGATGCTCCAACACCTAGTAATTTTCACCTCACTTACTTTGGCTCCAATTACAGCCCTTCCCTACTGACTTACACTGTTTAAATTACAAAGTCAGAAGGAAATATGACTATGTACCTGTTTATATTCATACGTATAAGTCTAACACATTATCTTTTCTCCTCAAGCAAGAAATGTGTTCACAGGCCTTCTCTTCACCCTGAAAATAGAGGGATAGATTTTTGATTCTTAAATAAAATTAAATACCAATAGGAATTCAGATCAGTCAACAACTTTGTCAGACTTCAACAATTTTGTTTCGTTAAAAAAAAAAAAAAATGTGTCCTTTCCACAGGAATGGAAGAGGCAGGTCTTCAGAACAACTAAAGCATTTGGTATTGTCCTGGAATGCGGACTTTAATGCAGACTTTAGAATAGAAAACTTCCTTTACAAAGTTAATCGGTATTGACTCTGACGCTTTAGATCAGGTAAAGTTAACTGTTTCAGAGGTTGTTACCTTTATTGAGTACTAAATTAATTAACTAGCACTGTGCAGCAGTTGAAATTATATATGTATATATATGTATGTATGTGTGTGTGTGTGTGTGTGTGTGTGTGTGTGTGTGTGTGTGTGTATATATAAAATACTGGAAGTACCAAAGGTGGTGGCAACCAAGTCTTTGTCTTTACTAAAAAGCATATTTGTGTACTGAGAAAAGCTTTGGACGGGGAATAGGGCTTTAATTGGCAAACAAACAAATAAGCAAGCAAACAAAAACAACATAAGGAGATCAGTGAGATTCTAAGAACAGCTATTTTCTTTCTGAGTGGAATCTGTGTGAAGTTATCTGTCAAGGCAGCAAGTGGAAGATGCTGGCTTTTTCAGAGTGCTGTGAGCTCTGCATGGTGCCTGGCCAGGAGCAGAAGGGAGGCCCCCAGAGCAGAAGGGAGGCCAGGAGCCCATTTCCGGTAAGGTGGTCCTGCCCCCTCTGCACCACATGCATTCACACCATGTACCTTATCAACTCCAGGAGGGCCAGTCTGAGGAAGTAGCAACATGGAACATGGGCAGCAATGAGGAGGGAGAAGATAGGTACCCACGCTGATGCAACCTCTGCCTTTTTTCTCCTCTTGGGGGATTTTTCTAGGCACTCAACCAAATCATCCCACCATTGACATCAGCGATCAAGTCAAATTTTTTAGTTGGTACCCATAGTACCAAAGCGGCCAATGGGGCTATCATGAAAAGACAACAGTGATTTTTCTTACCTCTTCCTTTCATACTTACTTACTTCAGTCTTCTATAAAAGGAAAGGTGGGCAAATCCTTCACCCTTCTAGGTATAGAGCATTTCTTTTTCTTTGTTCCCAATTAATTCTAGATTCTCTTAGGCTTCTTAAATTTCTCTTGTGATCTGTATGGCTTGAGTAGGATAAATAAACTATAAAAGCCATCCCTTCCATCCTTTTTTCTTCCACTGAGGCAGTTGGTGTCACTGCCCCTGGAGTGGCAGGGTGCACCTCAAGAAGGGCAGTCATTGAATTTGGCTGCAGCTCTCCCTTTTCCTGCTTTGTTGACAGTTCCTAATAACACTGCTGGCATCAGGACTTTGCAGACGCAGGAAGGAAGAGATGTGTTCTTTAATGATGGAAAAATATTAGAGCACAATGACCTTAAAATAGAATGTGTGTGCCTAGCCTTTATTTTGGGGACTTTATTGTTGTAACCCTCTCTCCTGGGAAATGCTGTGGGAGGCTTTTTCCCTTTGGTGAGGCAGAGTAATTGTGTAACCCGAGGTGTCCCTGAGAGAGCAGAGGGGATGATGTCAACACACAGGTTTTTGAAACATTACTACATTGTTATGTTGATCAGTGCTCCAATAAATCCCTCCTCTCCAAACTCCGGTTTCTGTAAAATGAGGGTAATCATCTGTGTGCTGCCCACCTCACTGGCTGTTATGAGGATTTAGCAAAATAATGGGCAAGATTATGTCTGCAAACTGTAAAATGTCACTAATGTTAATTGTCATTGTTATTGACAATTGGAAGCCCTGCCCCTCTTGAGTGGTATCATTCCACTTCTCAGTTTTCATGAGATAAATCTTAGCCTGTTGTTGAAATTTATGCTTTTGTACTGGCAGGGACTAGTGTGCAAAATGTTTAGTATCCACACCAGAGAACTAAGTTTGCTGAGATCGGCTCACTTTCTTACCACCTCATAACATGGTAAAGGCAATTGTCATGATGAACAGGAAAAAATAAATCATTTGGTTCTCAGACAAATTTTTCCTCATCTTCCTCATCCTAGGAGACCCCTGGGAACCCTGCCTGAGTTTCTTTCATGTTGGTTTCCTGGCATTTGGTATTCAGTGTCACCTGCATCTGTTTTTTTTTTTTTTTTTTTCTGAAAAGCATCAATGAAAGATGCTTCTGATTTCATGATTACCTCCTTTCCCCCTTCATTAGCATCACCTTATTTGGACCATTATTGCAGCCTGTTAGCAGGACCGATGACTTGCTCTAGGGATGCTGTTAATGATTCTCAAGGGTGTCTTCTATCTGAAGGTGATTAGGAAGAATAAAAAAAGTTGCCACCCCCCTCAGTCAGTGCCATAGGGACCTCTGTCCAGGCTCCTCCGCAAAGATCTTGCTTCCCATTTTTAAGACTGTAGTTTCTGACAGCTCACTTTCGACCAGAAAGTGCTGAGATAGAATCCATGTTTTATCAGGAAAAGGGGTAAAAAACCTCTCAAAGGGTCTACCTTCTACAAACACGGGTTCTGAGCTCTGTGACATTTTTGGTAATAGAGACCAAGAGGAAAAAGACTCCTCATAGCATTTGCACATGTGTGTGTGTGTGTGTGTGTGTGTGTGTGTGCGCGCGCGCGCGCGCGCGTGTGTCTATGTTTGGATGTGCTTACAGAGGGGGCAGGGAGCTCCCTGCTACTCAGCTGCCTTTCTTGATTTGCTCCAATTTCACTTCCATTTGCTAGAAGGACATCTGCACATTTTTCTGCCCAGCCAACATTTAATGCACATCAGTTCAGCCCTAACGCTCTGTTGAGGTCAACCGCCCTCTACCTCCAGGCATCCCAGGGGGTTAGAGCAAAGGATACACAATACTCTAAATGGAATATTGAAGATCCCCATCTGTCTGGCAGTCCCAATCAATAAATGTGAGCCCTTCCTTTTCAGTTCTGTATAAGAGACACGTCACCACCTGGTTTGAAGACAAGCTTGAGATGTGGGTTTCTAAGGGTTACTGAGTCCAAGCACCCAGCTGTCACAGTCCTCAGCCAGGACAAGGATTATGCTCTTAATCATGTTATCCTGTTACTAATAGTTCTTTTAAATTCCCCTCACCCCTTTCCCTCAAGCAAAATTTCAAGCAGTGTGTCTGAAATTGTAGGTGCCTTTCTGACAGTTTTATTTCCTTTGCTGAATGACTTCTTTTGAAAGAGCTTTTGTTCAGGCAGTCAAACCTAGGCACCGTGGTTCTGGGACATCCTGTTTGGCTTCTGCTAACTTATAAGGCTGAACAAGATCGGTTTGTGTTTACAACAGAGCATTTAAGGAAAGCAGGCAGATCCAAGATGCCAGCTCTGGCCCCGTGAAACACCTAGCCTGCTGGCTGTGTTGGAACAGCTACTCCTTAAGGCCAACAGTTTAAAACAACCCTGCAGAAACTTCCAACCCTGTGACAAGCAAGCAAGCAAGCAAGCAAACACAGTTAAAAAGCTGGGTTGTCTGAGGATTTCTGGAGCATGAGCAGGAACATCCATGGGGGCCCAGCTAAAATATAGGCTGCACCTGTTCAGCCTTTGTCACCTCTTCACTAGACCAGAACAAAGTTGACTGCAGCAAAAGCTACCCTACCAAGTATCAGGTTGCATGGCATGGACTGTCTGCTTCAAACCAGTGTGATCCAAGCTCCAGCCCGTCTCCTCCCCGTGGCCTAGATGAAGGAATTAGGGGTGCCCAGCTGGGGGCGAGGCATATATGAAGGGCTTCCTGTGGGAAAGGACTGAGGGAGATGGAGACACTGTCTGGGCTGAGGGAGTGTCAGGTCTTCCTCGCTAGTATTGCTTTAATGAGGTGAACAAACAGGGGCAGGTGGAGGGGAAGGTAAGGGACAATGGATTTTTCAGATGAGCTGTTCTACCACCAGCTTTGGGATGGTGGGGACATCTTCTTATTCAATAGACCTCAGCCTCCCCATTTTTTAAAAATGAAAGGGTTAGACTAGCTGTTTCTGTTTTACATTTGGGTGTAAGTGGGCAGGGCAAACCCAATGGTAATGTAAGGAGAAAATAGCTCTCCTGTCTGGCAAAAGGGGATGATCACAGCTGATTTAGTTCTGTTTCCTAAAGAATCTGGAAGTGGATGCGGAGTTCTCACTTGTGTTGCCCCTACCTACTTGGCATGCCGTTTGGCACACGGCCCCGTGACCCACAGCCTCTCCCTGGACCAATCCATTTTCCACATTATTACCAGGTAGCTTTCTACAGCACAAACACATGTGTTTGCTGCTTCACACACTTCAAAGGTGCTCTGCTGCCCATCAGCTAAAATCCTAGCACAGAGCAACCAGGCCCCTCCTCATCTGGCCCCAACTGCCGTTCCCAGCCTTGCCCCCATCAGCCTCTCTGAGATCCTGCTCAAGGCCCACTAGATCTTTTGTTTCCCAGACATAGCACACTTGGCACTTCTGCACAAGTTATCCCTCCTGCCCGGACCAGCTGCTCAGAGTTATCATTCCGTACGAACCAGCTCAAACGCAGCTTTGTGCCCCAAACTTCTGGGCCACTTCCTCAGCACTTTGTTTCTCCCTCCCGATGGCAATTACAGAGGCATGTCAATTTCTCCTTATACATGAGGAAGAAGGAACTATATGCTAGTCAATTTTGGGCCTGATAGTACCTGGCCCTATGGGTGGGATTCAAGAAACACAATTGGAGAGGACTTATCAGAGGTGACTGGATTACTGTAGGTGTGAACTAAAGCCCAAACTGAAGTTTTCCGCACTCAGACTGACCTAAAGCACTTAAAAAAATTATTTCAGGAGGTCAAAAGTAAACTACTGTAGCTGAGGACTTACTTAAATATACTGTTTTGAAAATATCCCGGGGGGGTGGGGGGAACTAATCTAGGCATTTCATAATGCTACTCTGCAAAATAAAAATCAAGTGCTACATCCCAATTTACCTCCAACAGTGTCTTCTGGGTTACAAGAGATAAATGCTAACAAGGAGTGAAATCCGGCACCCTCCACCTTATTAATATGTAAAAAGGCTGAAATCACATCTGTGCAAGGATCTATTTTTAGTGGACCCTACATACTAAAATCCTAGCCTTGATCTCTTCAACTATCAAGCCTACCATAAATGTTTGATGATGAACAAGCCCATAAAAAGAAAATGCATAAAATGAATAGAGGGAGTCAATGCGTGCTCTGCCTTTTAATTACTGGTAGCTTCTGTTCAATCATGCTCCAGCCAGGCTGGGTGCAGGCAGAGAAATCACATCAATAATTTGGGGGGCTGGAGAGGGTAGTGTGTGGGTACTGCAAACAAATGGGTCTAATTCCATTGTTATTTATTCTTTGGAGGCTAAATAGAAATGGGGGAAAGAGTAGAATCCTACCCAGAAAAGATGAAGGTTAAGAAGGGAAATTTTAAGAGATAAATAAAAGCATTCAGGACACAAAAGATAATGAACAGTCTTGTTTTATTACTTTTAAGAAATAAAGAGGCTTTTCCTTGTTTTTTTTTTTTTTGTCTTTTTCCCCTTTTTTTCTTTTCTTTTTTACAAGATACATTAAGTCATGAATCAGATGTTAGGGGTGTGGAGATGGAAGGAAAATTGGTGACATTACAACATTTTACAACTTTACAACAAATATAAATTTGAGTTTGTTGCATCTACCAGTGTCTAGCAAGGGTGGAAAGCAAAGGCACACTCAGGTTTATGGACCCTCCCCCCACACACAGTGGGGAAAAAAGAAAAGATGAAAAATACTTAAATGTGGAAGAACAGCTCAACACGTGTGCATTTTAGGGTTAACACCGCAAGTGATGGGTTGTAGGATGTAGGGGTGCGGGATGAAATTTTGACACAGGTAAGAGAGCTGAGGCAGTGATGCCCATCCCACACAGGGATGAGAGACTGGGCGCTGCATCGGCAATACTCTTCAGTCAAGCATGGGGGGAGAAGGAAGCAGGGTGATAAACACCCATCACCTCCCTAAGTTCTGCATTTTTGAAGAAAATTCAAGGGAAAAAACAATATCTCGGTTTGTAGAAAAGAATTCATAGTTTCAGGGTAGAGGTCACAGGATGTGAACACCGATTCCACTAACAAAACGAAACAAGACCATAACACAAAAACAACAAAAACATACCCTGACCAAGAGCAAAACAGCAATGGATATTTAGACCAAAAAGCTGTGAGTGGGACCTCACTATACACCCAGTCTCACTGATTATGGAGGCACCGCTTTTTTACCAGCCAACTCAAAATTGTCCAAAATTGTCTTTTTTGTTGTTTTTTAAAGACAAAACTAAACCCAGACCAAACTGGATATAGAGACACAAAGAGATCACCAAATATATTTAACTATTAAAAAAAACAATAACCAATAATGTTTACAGTACGTTGACAATACCTTTGTTCACAATAAACAAAGTCCCTTCTGTGTGCTTGAGCTAATGAAAACCGAGGAGAAAAACACCCTAACCTATCCCCCTACAAACCATAACAACAAAAAGATAAAGGAATTTTAAAAATTAAAAATCTTTTACTCTAGTCAAGGTTTTTTGCAGCATCCATTGTGATTGGCCTTGTACTTGGAGTTACTCATTAATCATGGCAGGAATCAGCCTGCCTGCACCTATTTCCATGTTATTTCTTTGTGTGCACTAAGCACACTGCTTGGAGACTCCTCCCAGGTGCCTGCCCAACTGAACACAGCGTGTTCTGAGCCAGTGGACATGGCAGAAATGAGGACTGGGACTTTAGTTCTTTTTCTGCTGGTTAATGAGGATATCACCATGTTGAAATGATCTGAGAATCTAAGGGAAGCAGGGAGCTCTGGAGGGGGAAAGGGGATTTGCTACCACAACACTGGGGTCCATGCTTGGCAGCATGGCCAAAGGGTGGTTGGAGTTGGCACGACTAGAAGAAAGTGTGAATTGGAGGGTGTTGTGTGCCCAGCTTTCCCAGGCTGCAAGACTATAAGCATCACTACTGCGTTCTTCTTCCATCTGCTGGACGCTAATCTTCCGGAGGGTTGGAGTGAGAGTGTGGGGGAGGGAGGGTTAAATAAATATCTGTATTTCGAAAGGGGAGAAAAGGTTTATCATAACGACATTTTACAAGTGTACACAACTCAGGGTGTAAGGCACAAATTTACATGTGGAAAACAGGCTATTCACAGATGTAACCCCACGAAAAACCCGTGTGATCAAACCATTAATTTATGCAAGGTAGCAGCCAGCGTATTAATTAGTTCACACTGTTTGTGGATTTTGTTTGCTATCTCACATGCAAGGTGAAATGAGATGGCATATCACAAGCTGGTGCCTTCACAGAAAGTAGGAACCACTGACAAGCCATGTTGGCAGCAATGGGACATGGATGTGCCATTCTAAAAGTTCCTTTCCTGGTTGCTTTAGAAGTTAGGATCTGGAAGGACTTCTAAACTAATTTTTTTGCATGTTGCATGTTATAGCACAGAGACCTCACCAGCAAATTAACTGGAGATTTACGTAAGTATTCACCTCGTAACTTTTTCCTTTTAGCTAGAGATCGGACAGTCCAAACACAAAGCTCAGAATTCCAGCTCCAACTTCTTTACTCAGTGAATTTATTGTAAAAATAAAGAAACTCAATTATTCCAGTTAATGGATTTCACGTTAAATAGTTTAACTTCAAGGGGCTTTCTGAAGAGCTGTTCGTCAGGTGATATGTGTAAGAGTCCTTTCCTTAAGGAAAAAAAGAAGGTGAACAATAAATAAAGTTACTTGCGTTAACGGTCACGTTATTTCATTAAAAGAGAGGAGAAGCAGAAATCTATGACATAGTTGCCCAACATGGCATTAATCTGCGATAACAGAAAGCTGTAACACTGGTGGACATTTCACAGTATCTGAGCATAGTAAACTTCTGCCATTGTTAAAGTCTGAGTTAGAATTATCAATGAATCTTTGTTTTTTTCTTTTTAACTTTCATGATTTTTAAAAATGTATTTGTTTTGCAAGTTTGAACGCTAGCCCAGTTTGGCAGAGCCCTGTGCAGTAATGGACAAAAGGTTGCAGTTGCTCTTCACCTTTGTGTGAGAGTATGTGTGTGTGTGTGTGTGTGTGTGTGTGTGTGTGTGTCCGTGCGGTTGCACATACGTGTGCGTGTGTGGGGGTATGTGCTTTTGGCTCATGTTTGTGATAATTTAAGTCTCTTGTGAGTCCGACCTGTTGCAAGGTGTGGGGGAAGAGTGAAGGAAGAGAATGGAGGTGAGTCCCGCGTCGCAAACCTTCACCAAAGCACGTGGCCCACTTTTCGAGAGTACCCCCGAGTTCCAGAGGAGGACGCTGCGTCCTCGGCTCTGCGGCGGCCACCTTGGTCTGGTGGGTACTCAAGCAGCTGAGAATCGTGCTGAGCGGAGCGGGCGCCTCGCCTTTCCTGCTGGTTCGACACCTGACCCCTCCCCCTGGGATTATGTACACGCATCATTGGGCTTCATGGATGTGGAAAGGGGGGCAAAGGTAGGTTTGGGGGGTACGTCCGGCTTTAGCGAGGGTGTGCGCTTCAGCCCCGACCTGGTTAGTGAGTTGTAGGCGTTGAGGCTGGGCTGCCTTGAAACAGTCACGGCCTGGCCTGACGGCTGGGAGCTGTGCACCTGGATGGAGTCCACCCTCTGCGGGGCGGGAGGTGGGTTGTCGCCCCGGCCAAAGCTCTGGTTTCTGGAGAGGTGGGAGGAATTGGAGGAGTTAGTATTGTTTCTTTTGAGAGTGGTGGCCTGGTGGCTTCTCGTGAGCGAGTTCGTGGGGTAGCTCCTCTTATAGTCAAGGCCGTAGGAGGTGGAGTGGTGCATCTCCAACCGCTTGCTTAGGCCGCTCTGAGACAGGGAGGCTCCTGGGGGGCCCAGGGAGGCCTCCCGCTGGGGGACTTTGGGGGGCAGGCTGTCCAGGTTCTCCACCATGTTCACCCCATGGTTGGGACTCTTGCTGCTGAGATGTTCCTTGATGGTCTTATACTCTAGGGTGGCCGCCTGGTCCTCCAGCGCCATCTGAGCCACCTCGCTCATTTTGGGCTGGTCCACGTACTCATGCTGGTAGCCCTGCTGCGTAATGGGCAGGACCACCACGCTGGGGATGTGGCTGGGAGAGGCCCGGAGGGGCAGGTCCGTGGGAATCACAGGAGAGCCCATGGGGGGCATGTCCTTTGTGCAGGCATTGATGAGGTTCTGGTTCCTTTCCCACTCGCGGCTGCCACGGCTGGGTTTCCGCTTCTGCTGCAGCGTTGGCGTGGACTCTGGGGTGGGCAAGGCTGCCAGATCCAGGTGGTGCTGATCAGCCTTAATGAGCATCTTAGCCGTGTTGCTGGGAGTGGCGAGCTTGCCATTGTGCATAAGTGGCGTGAGGATGGCCTCTGGCTTCGGGTCTTTAGACTGGGTGTCACCGAAGAGGCCGCTGAGCTTGGTGACACTGCTCATGGAGCCCCGGCGCGAGTGAGAGAGCTCCTTCTCCTTGCGCTGCACCGCTGACACGTCTTTGCGCCGGTGATCACAGACGCAATAGACGATGATGCCCGAGAAGACGGCACCCATGACAAAAGCCAGAATGACCGCGATGGCCAAGAGGGTGACGGGAACGAGCTGGTCATGGCCTTTGAGGTAACTTTCGCGAATCACTCCTGCAATAGACATCGCATATGGTGTTAAGAAATGAAAGGACACCGCGAGGCTTATTTTTGTTTGGTATTCACCCTGTTAATTAATAACAGTAATAAGTGACAATAGCACCTCTGCATAACTTGTCATCAAGGCGCGGTTTGCCAAACATTAACTAATTAATCCTCCCCAGCCCCGCCCCAGTATGCAAATAGACTTTATTTGTCGCCTTCTTTGTGTTCTGAGACAGTACTCCACCCTCTCAAGTACTTGCTCTTTCTACTTTGCTTCACTCCTTGGAATGTGGCAATTTTGCGTTTCCAAAATTTAATCCTCTTTTCCTCTTAACTTTTTTCAATCTTCCCCTCATAAAATTGAGATAAGTGAGATATTTTAAGTCAGGGAGAAGAGGCAACAGTTTTATGTACATTAAATGAACAAATTGTACAGTGCTTCAAGCTTCCCAGGGTCTTTTCTGACGACTTCTTTGAGGGCAGCTGTTGGAAAGACAGCTATTTAACGTGAAAGAAAATAGCTCAAGTTCACAGATTATGTTTATGCTGATTTTGTATCACCCCTCTAAAAAAAAAAAACCAAAACCCATGCACACCCAGTTTCAGGAAAATATGCTGAATATCTGAAGCTCTTCCTTTACTTATATCGAATATTTAGGAAAGGGAACCATTCGGGACCCTGAAGTGGGTTTAAGACGTGTCAGCTCTCATTATTATGGCTAGAATTTGCTGTCATGGTGAGATTCTTCAGCAGAGCTAATTTCTTCAATTTAATAAAAATTGTATGACTACACCTGTCAATAATCTTACACTACATTAACCAAGATGCTGTGTTTCTGAAGAAAGTTGTTCCTATTCCTGTGTAATCAGCCACCAAGCTGAGACTCTAATCAAATGCAAACACCGAAGCTTTTATTTTTTAATACCAAGTGAGAATACACATCACAATTGTCAGATCTTAAGTGCTTGATGTGGTAGCTAAAATATAAAATCTCAAATACTTCAATTCCTGCCTCTGGAGAATGAACGAACATGAATACATTAGAGGCACTGCATGGGCTGAGGAAATGTAAACATTGTTCCTATTATGGAAACTGATAGTAAGACAGAAAATGTACCTTCTCTGGTCTCAGGAGAGACATTTTTTCATCTACTAAATCAACTCTTTCCGCAATATGTTTAATGTATTTTCCTGGCAGATATCAGTGGCACAGAATTAGAATGAAATGAAGTAAAAATCTCTACCTCTTTCCAAACCCACAACATGCAACTATTAAACTTCAGCTGAAATGCTTTGTATGTCACAGCTGAGACCTTGAAGAAATGCAACTTTATCATGGGGTTTTTCTGCTAAAAGATTTTAATTAGTGAAGTGATGGTTTTAAAACTCAGAAACATTAGCCTGAAAAAGGTAATATTCTTTTTTCTTTCTAAACTGTCTTTTTCTTCTCAATTGTGACATTATCGTTGGTAGCTGTGGAAATGATTGTCCTGACAAAGGATTTGTGACATCAGGTGGGGAATAAATAAAAGCAGCAAAAATCTCTTGTGAAACAAAGATTCTGTGATTAAACAAATGCCCTTGGTAATGAAGGGCAGGGGAAGCAGCTCACCCCAGGGAAAGTGTAAGATTGTAAGACACTGAATAATTTCCAAAGAGACACTTCGCAAATATTTCTAGATGTATCTTCAAGAACTTTTAAGGGGTAGAAACTGAGAAGCAAAAAGCCAGCAGGAAATTCAGCTATAGCTCACACCTTTTATATTGTGGAGCTCCCCACACAGTGGAGCGTCTTTGTGTTCAAATATGTTTTAATACCTAGTCAACAAGGAACTGTGCTAATGAAGGTTTCTTCCCTAAATCTGCATTTCCTTGTAATGATAAAACAGCATTGCTTTTCTTTCAATTTTGCTTGTGTATAGGGTTCTACTGAACATCATTTTTAACCGCCTACATATAATCGCACAAGAATGGACACCTGTGAATAAAATGAGTTTAATTTCCCTCATTTATTTGGTGATTTCAGTGGAGCTAGACACCATTGATGGGGGTACTAGGTAAATTTTTTCATAGCAATGGTTATTTCATGAATCCTTTCCAGGTAACCACATCTATGGGGGCTGTGTCTTCTCAATAAATGGGTACTTATAACAGGCAGCTGCTATCTACAGTTGGCTTTGGCACTTTACAGTTTAAATTGCTCTCTCAGCTTAAGAGGAACATGGAGAGAATAAGGATAGAGCAATCCATTTGTTTCATTCATTGTTTAACTGGGAAAACTGAAATTTTCAAGTTTATCCATTGCTTATTTTTAGCTCCCATTCTTCTTTTGTGTCTGAAGGTCTCTGACTATCTTAGACTCATGGAAACTGCATGCTCTTTCATTGGGAAAAACTCTTTTTTAGGATGGCATCTGAGTTCAGGTTTTTGATCGTTAAATAGAGCAAGGTCTGACCTTTGAGAAAAATGGTGTCTTGTACAGCATCCTCCTCCCAATTTTGTTATGTAAATAGTGCCCTTAAAAACCTTTCTGTATCTCTTCAGCTTTGAGATATGAAGCAGGTGGCGCCCCTCATCTGCTTGTACAAATTCAGAAACTCCACATCCAAAGTTAGAAACAGATCAGAGATTAAGTTGAAAGCACAGACAAGAAGTTAAAAGTTATTTTTGGAAAATGCCTTGTTAATTTAAAGCTTTCCACTTATATCATGAAAAATGGCAAAGGGGCATTCACAGAAATGATTAAATCACCCCTGTGACATTGGTGCGAAGGACTGGACACACCAGATTTGTCCCGGAGGCCGGGGGTGGTGCCAGTAAGATTAGATCTCCAAAGGCCTGGAGTTTTAGGCTCCTACTTACTGCTGGGTGACCTTTTGGCAAGTGACCTAACATCTCTGGGCCTCAGTTTTTTCATCTGTGATGTGGGGTTAACACACCTGATCTTAATGCCTTATTGGGTTGTTTTAAGGATAGAAAGAAATAATAAGAACTTAGATGCTGTAGTTTGCTGAACAAATCTAAAGGTCGAAAGAAGCCACAAAAGAGAAGTGGTGAGTTAGTAGCTCAGCAAGGGCTTAAGAATAATAGTCATAGCTGATGCTTTTGATTCCATTTGCTATGGGCCTCTCAGGTGGAGAGGGACAGACCTGTTCTTCCCAGCTCCAAACCATGTGCTCTCCAGATGCTGCCAAAGGATGGTATGTTGAGGCAACATAAGAACACACATGTGATTCAGGACTGCCTGTAGGACTTGAATTTTGAAATAGTAAAACAAAAGCGGGAAATACTGAGCAAAATACAGCGATTATAGTTAGACTCCTAGTGGGGTAATAATCCTGCAATCAGCTTTTATATGCCTTTATCACACCATCCCTAGGCCTCTTAGTTGGGCACCTAATAAATGATTATTAAATAAATGGGTTTGCAATGCAATGTAGAGACATTTTTAAATGGACTTCTAACCTTGGTGAGTCTTTTTTTGGAATAACCTTGCTTCTGAAGTCACAGAAACTAATTATATCTCCAGTCATTTAGTAGAATATATTCATACTAGCATTCATTAGATAAAAGAAATTTATAAAGGTGCTCTGTATTTGTTTAAAATAATAATAAGGGAAACTGTTTTAAAAATGAAATAAAATTCATTCTGGGATAATTCTAAGAGTCGATGAGGGTAAATGAGTTATTTGTAACAACTGAGTGCTCAAGTGGACTTGAGTAATTTGAAAGAAATGCATCTCTGCAAAGAGTGCAGGGCTGGAGCTGGATGAACATGATTGCTTCAGAACCTGGGGAAGTAGAAGGGCCTCAGTAGGGTGGTATACTCCCTCCCCAGGTATCCGGGGTGTTGAAATGCCTTTCTCTACCAACCCCTGGGCCTCTTGCTCTCACCAGTTGAAAATGGGGCATTAGTAATGAAAACAGTTGATGAAAAATCCTTTGCATTGATTCATTAACCGCCAGCTATTTCTCACCAGTCATGAGGTGCTAAATGGTTTATTCTTTCCACCTTCCTATTGCAGGAAGCAAGGCACACAATGGCTTAAGAGATTTCTCTGAAATCATGCCTTAAATTGGCAGAACTGAGAAAGAATAGAATCTCCAGTTGTTTTTTTTCTGAGGCGAGAGAGTTTTCATAGGCTGGAGGGAGGTCTCAGAGGGGCAGTTGGAAACTCTTTAGAGGCTGGAAGCAATGAAAAGATTATAAAAAACCCCACCCTCCAGGACCTGCAATATGTAATTCAAAATAAGAACAATTATAAACTGTAAAATAAGAGGAAGTCCAACATAGCTCTGATTTGGTTTCTAGCAGCCCTGCTCACAGGTTCTCCATAATTTCCTAGCCTGCATGGAGCCCAGCACCAGGCTCTGGGACAATATACCTCAGGAAAGATGCTCTCCTAACTCTGGGTTGAACTGTGATGTTCTTGGGCCTTTGCTATTACTCTCCAGGTTTTGACTCCAAGCATCTTTGTGGCTGTCTTCAGCAAACATTTACTGAGCGTGGACTAAAGCGCCATGCTAGGTGCTAGGGAGGCAAAGGCAAAGGGGGCACAAATCCTGTGATCCAGTAGCGGAGAAGGCAGGTGCCCAGACGTGAACTTACAGCCAAAGTTTGGAAGCATCATGAGATGCATCACTTCTGCTTCAATATGGGCAAAGGCTGTGTGTAGGAGGCAGCATTTGAGCTAAGCCTTAAGGTTGTGGAGGATGTCCGCTGAAGTGGAGAGAGCAACAAGAACCAAGCATGGAGGAAGGGAAAGTAAGGACTGGCAAATGGTCTAATGCCCTGCCTTCTAGTCTCTTCCGCTCTCCTGTACTCTAGCTTGCTTCTGGGCTTTCACAGAGGCTGTTCCCTCTCTCTGCCTGGAATATCCCTGCTCACCACCTGGTCCTCTGACTGTCTCCTTTAGGAATCAGCTTAAGTGGGGAAACCTTCTCCAACTCCCTCGGACTAGGGAGACGTTTTCCACTGAATCTTCAGCAATAAAGGTGCTCAGTAAATATCTGTTAAATAAATAGTAAATGAATATTTGGATGAATGAATATTTGTAGAGGGAAAGTAATAGTGAGAGCTAATCATTTGAAGGCAGGCCGCGAAAGCCTCGAATGATTGAAAAAGGTATTTAGAGGATCTGTCAGTTTTGGAAGGAAAGTTCTTAGTTACTTCACCTGCAATTTCAGAGGTCTCTTTGCTCAAGAAAGCTGATTCAGTTTACTTGCTTCACGTTGAATGTTATTGAAAAACTACTGGCTTCAAAGAGTCAATACCTTTGCATTAATGGCCCAGCTAGTCTACCTGAATTTATTATTACTGCTTTCAAAATAAAAACTGTCTTTAGCTATATTTATCCCCTGAATTGTACAGAAATAACTGGGAGATATTATCTATCCTATCAAAAAATGAAGCAGGAAAGACGAAAGAAAAAAAATATAAAACCAATTGCACTCATTAAGCTTAATAACAAGAAAGAGCTCTACCCATCTGCCCTCAATTATCTTGCTAAGTGTATGAGAACTAGGCAGCCACTACCTCGAAATGGTTAAGTGTACACTTTCCCCTCTCATCCTTGTTCACTGGTCTGCCTGTTTTGGAGCTGCCGTGTGATATGATGGATGTGTCTGTCTCCATAGTGAAGTGATTAATAGGCATCTGTGTAAATCAGACCTGGTAACCACAAAGACAACAAAGCCTCTCTGTGTCCTTTAGAGAAATATGCAAAGGCAGAAAGGAAGATGGACATTTCCTCCGCTGCTGAGCCAGAGTGGGGTTCATGTTGGGTCTGAGAGCTAAGAAAGATGGCAAAACACCAAGAAAAGCCCCAGAGTAGGATCCCCTAAAAATAGACTCTTGATTCTGCTTTATAGTAAGACAAGCCTACAATTTCCTTGAAATCCTCATAACAACTGGGTGAATGGAATCTAACAACCCAATGTTTCTTGTTTGAAAATCTTATTGCAACAAAATGCCAGGCTTACAGTCCTGCAAGGAAGTATGAATGAATGAACTAACCATGGGCCAAGCATCATGGCTGCTAACCACAGAAGGCACGCTGCAATCTCTATTAAGGAGGGAAGAAAATACATAGGGGAAAAACCCTAACTGTAGACAATTTCGCCTCAAAGCCACACCCCAGTCAGTGGAGATGACCACACTGAAAGTGAAGTGGGAGCTCTCTGTGGTTATCTCGGCAGGAAGCAGCTTTCTTCTTGTCTTACGGCATAATGTGAACCAGATGGGTTAGGAATAAACTGAAACTGCCAGCAGCCGTGGAAATGGGCTCAGAGTTTATAACTCAAACTTTCCTCTTCCTTTTATTTTTATTTCCCAACCCTCTGTGCCAACAAGAGGCTGTAGATTAGATGCTGGGAGGGGCCGTGGTCTTGATACAAGATGTTCCAATTAATGGCTGACCACGCCAAAGCAGAGGCAGCTCCATGGCTCATTGATAGCCTTGGTTCAGAAGCTATTTAAAAACTCATATTGAAATAATGCTTAATGTTGACTGTGGATGAATCTACTTCCAGTCCTATCACCTTCGAAAATGATGCATTTTTGTTGTTTTGGCGAGGCCATCACAGGAAGAAAAGGGAGAATGAGCATGAAACTCATTCCATTTCATATTTTTTAGAGGAGAAGCGACTTCTCTCCCTCTGTGCCAACAGGAGTGCTCGGTTCACTGTTCTTCCCTTGCTCTATGCACTACACCCAGAGCATGGATTGAAGTTTAGATTGGGAGTCATGATAAGTTAATTTTTAAAAGCCTTGCCCTGGGGTGTTGGTCTGTGCTTTCATGTGTTATAACTGTCACTATTTTTGTAAAGGTAATGATTATTTCACTTGGGTAGTTTTAGCAATATTTGCATGGTTTATTTTTCTTCTTTTTGAGGTTTTCTTTCTAATAACACTGGAAACCCAACATCTAAATAATTTCTGAAACCAAAACATTTCTATTTTCTAACTTCCTGGTCCCCTCTTCTTCCTTTGCTCTCACAAAGCATCAAAGCTATAAAATGGGGAAGTGGATCTCCTTATAAAATTGTGAAATTCAGGTGATTCTTTGCAATATTTACAGTGTTTTGATTTTTTTCTTTCTCTACAAAGCAAAGATAAAACAAATAGGAGGAAACAGGAAACAGATCTGTCTGAGTACTCCAAAAACTGTCAACTTAACTTGTTATGAGTATAGTTCTTAGGGTCTGGGTTATAGACGAGGCTGGGTGTTAATGTTTAAGAACATAAACTTTGATGTAATAATGAAATGGGTTTAAGTCTTGGCTCTATAACTAACTAGCGTGTGACCTTGGGCAAGTCACTCAGTCTCTCTAAGCCCCAGTAGTGCTGGCTATATGAGTGTTGTTGGAAGGATCAAATAGATTAAGTAAATGAATGTATTTAAAGCACTTGGCATTGTGCAAGACACGTACTGATGCTCAATAATGTATGGGAAGTGTTATTAGAGTTTTTGACAAGTTACCTGCCTTTGACAGAATCCAAGATAGACTATATTAGTACAACCCTTTGGTAGGAGTCAGTTGTGGAAAGTAAGGGTTTAAAAATACAACAAAATTTTGGAGAGTGACTGTAAGCAAGGTAATCCATAACGACTTGGAAAGTGTCCTAAAAAGTGCTACTCAGTATTAGCATCACCTGTCCCTTACTAGAAATACAAATCCTTGGGTCCTACCCAGACCTGAATCAATTTCTGGAGCTGAAGTTCAGAAATCTGTGTTTTAATAAGGACTCCAGACGATACTTGTGTTTATAAAAGCTTGAGAACATTGCCCTATCAGATATGTGACTAGTATTCCAAAATACGCCATCTTAATGTTAACTTTAAAGTGCAACTTCAGACACCACTGAGACAGTGTGTAGCCAGATGTTAAATAAGTCTCAGTGTTCGAAGTATGAATCTTTAGAGGATCTCGTGAATGACAATTTCTTTACTGCGGTTACCATGTTTTGACAAAGAATACAAAATTGATGTGATTTTATCGGAAATACAAATCCCTAACACTTTTCCTTGGCACCAGACAAAAACTTGACACGTGGCATAAAACACTGTGCCACTACTCCTATAACAAATCAGCCCAATTTGCTAGGCCAAAAGCTGCTGGGGAAATTGCCTGTGGTCTCTTTATTTGCCCCAGCATGAAGACAGGGAAATTTCTGATGCTCCCCATCTCCTTCACAGAGGCCATCAGGTAGTAAGTGGTTGGTATTACAGAGCCCAGATATGTCCTAGATTGGGTCAGGACTGAGTCACGGGGACAGAAGAAGGAGAATCTCAGTGGGAGCTCACTACTGAATAGAGCAACCTCCTTTCAAGGCCTGCATCTCCTATCATCTCAAAATCAACTCCACTCAAACAATGCACAGCCATTAAGCAACATCTGATAATGGTTCAGGAGACCTTTTCCCCTTTGCATGATCAGGCAAGAGAATAAGAAACTCAGGAAAGTTGTTTATCTCTCTGGATTGAAAGAGGGACCTGAGTCCATGTTTCCTTCCCCAAACTCAGGTCCTGCTTTGTAATAATAAAAATGCCTAGCACAACAGTGCACTCACTGGAGTTTGGTACTTACAGATCTGCTGAGTTGAACTGAATCTGCAAATCCATAGAATCATAGAAGACATTTTAAGTTACATTAAATTTCTGCTGTGTGCTTTTAAATCATGGAGTGCAAGACCCATCAGCACTTAGGGTATATTTATTACCTTAACAAATGTCAGATGACTGTGTCCAGTGTTATCAATTATTTATGAATAACAAGAAGCTGTAAAACTGGAAACGGCAAGCTTTAATATGTCCAAAAGGTTAGGCATAATGCAGTTTGCCTCCCTATAAATTTCTTGACATCATCTTCCCTCCTAGTAAAGCATCGTCAGGGATATCTATACTGAACTTGCATTATATAAAGTTCATAATGCTTGCCCCTGCCTTCAGGGAAGAAATGTAACTGCAGATACATATTTAAAAAAGAATGCATCCTTTTAAAAAATATGAAGTTTAAAAATAATTGGAGTGGAAAATTCCTATTATCCCATTAAAAATGAATTATTTCAGGCTGTAGACTTTTAAGAGCTTAAGAAATATTAATTAAGGATGACGAACCTTCACACTGCTCATAATGAGCTTTCCGACACCGATTAAGATCCTGTCTACTGTGCATCCAATGTATTTGAATATATCCAACTACATTTCACTGGTTTATTTCAGGGCCCCCGTCTACAATTTAATGTGCGGGGAAATTTACACGAGGCTGTTCATACGGGTCCCTTCAGGCCAGCAGCACAGCCCGTGCGCTTTGCAGGACTTCATCTAACACCTACCTGCACAGGCCGTATCTCCCTGAGACCAGTGCATGACTACAGCTTTCCTGTCCTCTTTCTCTCTATGGCAATGGCATGAATTATGTATTCTGAGAAATCCTTGTAGCTTTCGAGGCCATTCTCGTGTATAATGTCAAGAAAAGAGAAGGTGTCCTTGGGAAAGTTCTCGCTTTCCACTCTTTTGCCTTTGCTAGACTACGTCTACGGAGCAGCGAGGTGTGCGAAGTAAAACTTGTAACAAGCATTTTTTTTGTTTTTTGAACTCCAGGAAATGAGGCTATCAGAAAGGTTTTTTACAAAGCTAATATTATTTTCCCATTATTATACATGATCCGAAATACAAATGGACTTTTCACAGTTTTATTGTTAGGACAAAAAAATTTTTAGATGAACAGAGTGCAGTTGAATCAATTAGAGCAAAATTTTAACTACTGCAGATGTTCAGTTAGTACAATCATGCCTAACCTAGTCCCTGTAGTCCTCGAAAGTGCCATTAAGCTGTCAGAAAACTTCGCCACTATGTGTTTTATGCAGGAGATAGAATGAAAAAAAAAAAAATTTGAGGGAAAGGGTAGGGGTAAGGCGAATTCATGTCAGTGGTGATGTGGCTTGAAAAAGTGGCTAGAGATTAAAGTTAAGAAGCACCTCTAGAAGGTGAGTTGGTTTTTTAAATATCCTACAGTTTAAGTTGCTAATTTTAAAATAAAAAGTCAGGTCTCCATAATTGTAATTTAAATCCCTCATTTTTTTTTCCCGAGGAAAATAGATGTTAGATTAAAAAAAAATAGAGAGAGGTTTAGCTGGTATCTTTAGAAAGAAAATCCAAATATTAGTGTGCAGATTTAGACCGGCAGGGAGATGAAACAGCTTTTTACATGGCTGACATTTAACTTTTTTTTCTTCTACTCCTTCCACAATAATCTCATCAAGACCTGAGATAAATTCAGCGAGTTGTCAAGAGGATACAAAATTCATTAGATCAAATCTACATCTCTGCCCATAATGCTGAAAGAACGATTCCAGCCTTCTGCAAGGGCTTCTCAGTCCCCGCCCCTCTCCTCCCTAACACATTCACATGGAAACTTCCACGTCATCTGTTTAAGAGCCCAGCACCTGACCTCACAATATCATTTTCTTCAGTTCTTCAAAGACAAGCCAGAGACTACAAATAGATTCCTTTTCTTGTAGTTGACAAAGAAATGTTAATATGGTAAAAATAAATGGTGGCACCCTGGATTATATTATCATTTATTTTTCAGTCTCCCTGATTTCAAAATCTGTTCTGGCTGAAAAGTATGCCATGTGCTATGAACCCCAGTGTCTTAACTAAAGTGACAGAGAAGCCCACGTTTGGAGTTCAGCTTGCTTGGGGCTTTACCTAAGATAGAGCTTTTAGCTTGGCCAGAAGCATCTACCAGGAAAATGCCGGTATAGAAACACTGTAGATGTGTAGATACAGATACTTCAGATCCAAAATTGACGCAAAATTTCATTTCTCAAATTTATCGTGTATATATAATTAACCTAATATGATCGAATAATCAATTTAATATATATCTATAATCTCTTAATCTCTTGATCTGTCTTTCCCTCCCCTTTTTCCCTTTCTTTCCACTCATCTACCTTCCGACCTATCCCCTACCTCCTACAGCTAAAGCCAAAACCCCCTTAGCATGACTTCTTAGGCTCCAGACTACCATTTCAATCTCAATTCCCACTCCGGCCCTCTATATACTTTATCACTTTCATCACAGTACACTACTTGCCTCTTTTTCATCACACGCTGTACTAATAGCTTTGTGTTTTGGTCATGTCACTTCTGTAGCTTGGAATGCCTTTCTTCCCCTTTTTCCTTCAAGACTTCGCAAGGCCTTCCCCTATTTGGAATGAATTACCCGTCTCCTTTATCCTCTCTCAGGGCTGGGCCCACCCCTCTTTCCTTTCCTTCTCTTACTCTCAGACTTTACTCTGCCCCATGGGCTAGCCAAGAGGTCACCTGTGTGTATCTCCTGCTAAACTGTAAGCTCCCTGAGTGCAGGGCTCATGTTGACTTCAGATAAGTATCTACTGTAACACTCAGCATAAGGCTTATATACCCCACATAAGGTTTGTTGTTGAATGTCTGTTGAATGCATGAAGAAATGAAGGGAGATTAATGTTTTTTGATATGAATAACCTTTTCTTTGAGATTAAGGTGATTGTCTCTATTATTAAACTATAATTTTCTAGTGCTTTATGGATTCCAGTTCATCCCCTTCAAAGCCATGGAAATGAGAAATGGGTAGGGTGGGGGTGGGGGGTATGGGGAACAGCCAGATAAAGAAGAAAAAAATACGGTTAACATAACAGTTTATAAACACCTGAGGTTAAATAAAATTAGTAAAACCCAATAGTTTTAACCATGACCTAGTTTAGGAACAGTTTGATTTCTGAGCATTCCTCACTTAAAAGTGGCATTCAAAAGCCTGCTTTTAGTGACAATCTTTTAAATTGTTCTATTTCAAACACATATATAATTTTTAGTGATAATTCTCTGAAATTAAATATTTTTTAAAGAATAAAATTCCTCTTATACGGGTTACTCTAGATTTTCTGAGAGTTAAAGGGCAAATGTAATCTAGAGATTAGATCTTATATACTCACTGAATAAGTTATCAGTTACCTCTTCAATAGGACCGCCAGGGTGTTCTGTGGTTAAATTATAACTTCTGTTAAATTATAGTATTTCAGCATAAGTATGTCTTGTGCAATATGTGGGACATATTTATACTAAAAAGTTATTCCTGATTTATTTAAAATTCAAATTTACCTGGGCATTATATATTTTATCTAGTGACCCTACTGTTCCAGCTCCAAATACCGTGCTTCTAATGATTCCCACAAATATTCTTTAGATCCACTCTAAACTTTGAGATGAAAACAGTTTAACAGAGTAATAAAAACGATACTAAACCTTTATAAGGCAGGTGGAGCATAATTTACAAATGAAAAAAATATAATTTGTATTTTATTTTTTATTATCAGCAACAACAGGCACTTTATTTCTTATGAACGTTGAAGGATCCATTTCCTCTAACTCAAAAACAGAAATAAATGAACTCTAATTCAAAAGAGTAAACTAGTCCCTGCCTCTTAGTGTTCTTGGCCCTGACCTTGTTCCTTCTCACCTGGTTCAATTAATGGTCAATTGTTAGGTGAAGTCTGAGCTCCTTGGCTCTCCCACTAGTAGTCCTCCCTATCAGATAGAAGCTCTTTCTCTGAATTCTCTAAGACTGTCCTGTTTTACCATCACATTTAGAAATGGCTGTGATACTACAGGTTTTACTTATAAAAGCTATGCAAATTACCATGAACTTAGTTTTTTTTGTTTGTTTGTTTGTTTTTAAAAGCTCTGGCTATTCAAAAAAAGTCTGAGTTTGCCAGCATTTCCACAAACTTTTTAAATATGAACCCTGTACCAAACATCCCTCACTTTTTTCTTCCTCTCTGTCAGGTGATATGTGACTGCTGTAACATTGGTACTAAAGGAAAGGACTAACAAAAGGGGCTGAAAAACTGTTTCCTAGTGCTGTGTCATTGATGTGTTCAGCCAAGTTGTCTTCAGTTGTCTAATATCTTTTTCTAAAATCTGCTGTGCACGATTTCGCCTTGTTTACAAAGACAATGGTGGTTGTAAAAGCTTTTTGGTGCATTTTTGAGTCTGCGTGCGTCATCTGTCTGGCGGTTTGATATTTCTTAGACAGGAACTATGTCTATCTCTCATATAGCCGCTAACTCCTTATTGGGATCTAATACTGTGCTATGAAGCCAGTAATAAATTTTGCTTGAGACACTTAACAAAACATTTTTTGTTATGGTAATGGTACTGAAGAAATGGCAGAGAAAATTCGGCCCAAGTTTAGGAGTAAGGAAAAGAAGAGAAACTTATTTTTCTTCCTTTATTAATATCATCGGCAATAATTTTCTCTGTACATAAAGTTACCTACATATGACTTGATAGGAACTAAGAAATCACTTTCCCCATTGGGAGAACTGGATGCTTTAAAATCCCCAATCCATTAGATTTTAAGCATTGGAGATTGTTAAAATGGCAGAGTAATCAGGGCTAGACTCTAATATCAAACATACTCACTTAAAATCAGATTCCTAAGCCTGTTAATGAAGAAAGTTAGGCTCTAATGGTTTGGGATGCAGAATAGGCAAAGCTTGAATGAGAGAAACGGGAAAGAAGGGTCAAATGTAGGTTATTGCCAGGCCAGGGGAATGCACTGTAGCACAGGAGTCCTTTATGGCAGCGGTCTCCAACCTTTTGGGCACCAGGGACGGGTGCTCCTATGAGAATCTAATGCCCAATGATCTGAAGTGGAGCTGGGGTGGAGATGCTAGCGCTGGGGAGCGGCTGCAAACACAGATGAAACTTTGCTGGCTCATCCACCACTCACCTTCTCCTGGACGGTCTAGTTCCTAACAGGCCATGGACTGGTACTGGTCTGCGGCCCCATGGTTGGGGACCTCTGCTTTATGAGAAAAGTGGCCAAGAAGCAAAAGTGCTAAAGGTAAACTTCCCCTAGGCCACAGTTTGGTTACTAGCTGTTTTTACACTTGGCTGATCACTGCTGGTCTGGAGAAAAGTCTCTCCAGATGCTTACAAGCTTAGAATGACTAATTTTTTTTTTTTTTTTTAAATCTAAATCTATTTTACTCTAAATCCCTCCTTGACCAAACTTCTCATCGCCAATCACAAAGCTCAGTAGTTGGAAGAGAAATCAGAAGAGCACTGGGTCATATAATTGCAACACCCAGAGCCCAGCGAACAGAAGGTATAATGGTTGTCAAATATTGTTCTCCCAAATACCAGAAGCAGTTTTGGTAGGAGTTTAATCCTCAGTGGACTCTTTTAATTGCTATAGGCCAGAGTTACTCAAACTGGAGTCATTCAACTACTGATACTACAATTTCAATAATAGTAATAAGTCTCACCAACCATATTATTTACTTAATATTTTTATCTCCCTATACCTCCTGCACTACTATTTACTTCATATTTCCTTTAAATTACCTTTAGAATGTATTTCAAATGTATATCATTATCATAAATAGAAAAATGTCACTTTTCATAGAAAGTAACCATAAGAATAAAATGAATTGAAAGCAAAACAGTGTTAATTCCAGCTAGTCCTAGCTGTAAGTCAAAGCCCTCAAAAGAGATAGTAGTAAGATTAGGGAGTTGTTAATGATAAAGCACCGAACCGAGACTTTTTCCTTGACATAACCAAAAAGATTCAAAGAGGAATGAAAAGGGTGTAACTTTCTACCACATGATTCTTGAAAGCCATGATGCCCCTGAGCCACCTAAATCATCTCATGTAAGGTGCTGCATGTCCTTCTTGGAGGCAATACTGCTGGAGGCAAAGATGATGCATTTGAGGAATAGATAATGAACTATAAAGAGGATCGTTGATAAACCATGTGATTTACAAAATTCCATTTTAGGATTGTTATGAGGCATGGACAATATCCTCAGTATCCTTTACAGACCTTGTGAATTTTACTGCATGATTATTTCCCAGACTAAAAATTGCCTATACAAATAGCTCGTACATTGATTAAAGCATATTCAACATTTACTGTATATTTCAGTTTAAATTATTCATTTGATCTCTTAAATTATTTCTGTATCTTTTCCTTGTCTATAATGAGCATATCTTGACTAAATGTAATAATGTGATAATATCTCACTTTAAAGATTTCCCAAAATATATAAGCGTACTATAGTTATATAGCATTTCCAATCATATGGGAACATCTTTGTATAGTTTGACTATTTCATCTATTTTCTGAGCGTTCACAAGAACTCTATAAGTCTAAAGTAGGGAATTTTCTTCTGTTCCTGATTTATTCTTGTATCTTAATGGCAGTGGTCAGCATTTACATTTTATATTTATGCTACACAGCTCTCTTGGAAGATCTGTACATGGCTGATTTCCTCACATATCTTGCAGTTTTCTTGGAAATCAGGTTTTATGGTATTACTTTTGGTCAGAAACAAGAGGCACAAGAGTAGCTATTAATTCTCAGTATTGCTTAACCTAAAAAGAAAGCTCTTATTTCTTTTGCTGTGGGAAGGCATGGGGCGGGGAAGAGTTGGGGGTGGTGGTGATGAATGAGGGGAGGCAAGCCAAATCTAAAAATAAACTAGATTTTCTTTCTTATTCATATGTAATTAGAGCCCCTTTATAACTATTTATTCCCACCTCAAAAGTTATAGGAAGAATAAATAATACATATTTTTAAATGTGGCAAAACCAAGAAAGAGGTAGCCAGGGCTGCATCTAATTTATCAACTTGGTGATTAAAGGGCTGGCTCTAGAGGCTCCAGACATCTAGGGACCCAGAGATAAAACAGAGCAGTTGGCTGTGTTTTTACTAATGAATCTATGGCTTGAAAGATATCAGGCAATTTTAAAGGAAAGCAGCAAGGACAAGAGACATTAGACAAGGCCAATAGGGTAATGAAGGGCAAGGCCAGTTACTGAGAGAGAAAATTACTTCATTTTCTGTGATAATGCTTCTGCGTGCTTCTCAGGTCTCTTCTCACGCTTTGTTAGTATGACTATATATACATACAGCATCCGAATGCTACTCACAGTGTAGAAGGAAAGAGCCTTGGAACATTCCACAGAGGGGCAGAGGGCCTGGGTCTATTATTTTGAAAGGGGGAGGCTAAGAACAATGGTAGCAGAAGGGGGTTAGATTGCAAGGTTGGGAACAGCGCTTTTACAGATGTGAAGGACGCACAGGATTAAATCAAGATGAATGACACAGAAAGGAAAAGAAGGAAAAAGGCAAGCCAAACATACTCTGGAAATGCAGAATTTTGGGGAGGATGAGGTGGGACAGAGAAGACACCGGCCCAGTGGTTCAGCGTATCTTCAGAGCAGAGCTGTGGGCTTGTTTGCTCCCTGGACTTTTTTCCAGTGGCCAAAATGAAAAGGGCATTGGACACTTGACTCCTCCTCAGCTAGCTGGTCAGCAGACACATTTTCTGCTTAGCGGGGGAAATGTGCGGTATTTCAGAAACAATTCCAGAGTATATTTAGCTCCTAAAGCTGGCACACACAAATGTCACATTCTCATGGGATAATCGACCCAGTGAAAAGAACACCTGCCAGAGGCCCTCAGAAAACCCACGAAACTCTCGCATCCCAGGAGATGCTGCACACACGGATGTGACATCATTAAGGCATCCACATCAGGGAATGAAAAGAAGAGAAGCAAAAGGATCACAGATTGGGTCAAGTTGAGGGACATCATAATGAGTCAGAAAGGAAACAAGACTGTTCCAACAGAATAACGCCATCACCAAGTCATACCACACAGTGCTTGGCAAAACAAAAGATCAAAATAAATCATGATCATTGAAAATAATTCAGAGCAAAGTAGAAATTAAAATCATAAAAATCATGGTGAAAGGAACATTAAGCTACATCTTTAAAAATTTTTTGCATAACATCTCATTGTCATTGCCCCATCAAATACATAATTCTTAAAAATCAAACTCAAATTTGACAGGGCAAGGCAAGGAGTTAATAGCACAAGAACAGTGATCATGTTAAACACCCATGCAGTCACCTCTGCCACCATTGTTTGACAATTTGTAGACTGCTTCCAGCTTTGTCAATATTCATAATAAGACCCAAGAGAATGAACAATACCGGATTTTAAAATGATGTCAAAGTGTTAATTGGACTCTTTGATAACCTCCATCCCTTGGGGGAGTTAACAATTGGAGAAAATTCAGCCACCTGTCTCAGTAAAGTGAAGAGAAAATGATTGTAACCAATGGCTAGATATTTGGTTGACATATTTAATGCTTTACTGGAAAGGCTGTTTGAATTTTCAGAAAGTTGCAGTGGGCAAACACAAATTGATTTTACTGAGTTGTCTCTTCTTGAGAACTTGGCCAAGACTAACACATCTGTGGTCTGGAGCCACACATGACAGATAAAGGCTCATGCTTGGGATTATAGCCTGTTGTGATAGTTCTGTCCCATCACAAATTGGCCTGGTGCTTTCTCAGGATGGAAAGAGCGAGGATCCTTCCAATTTAAAGAGGCTGCTGAGACAAAAACTACTTTAAAAAAAGATTTGAGGCAGAGCATATTGATAAGGAGTTTCAAAGCAATAATAAAAATCAAGGGGATGTGCTCAAGAACAGGTTAAAAGGGCTTCGTCTTCACAGTTTGGCACATAGGGCAGCAGAGTGTGCGGCGCTCTCAGGAAATGAGATTCAAAAAAGAGGATGGAAATTTAGCATGTGAGTCTCCCTCGAAAACATTCTCCCGGGAAAACTTTAAGAGTAAAGGTAGAGATATGTATACAGAAAACCCTGAGGGAGGATGTGTTAGAGATTGTCTTCCAAGGGTCACTATGGCTGGTGTGCCCTCAAGACTCAAACCCCAGCTTGGATGAAACTCTTGAAAACATATAGAAGTAAACAATTCTGAATGGGGGGAAACAGCTCGCAACATAACTGGGCTTTTCAGTCTTTGATTTACAAGACTGTTTTTTGGACAAGCAAAGGCCCCTTTGATTGCAGCTGCAACTAAAGTAGGATGTGTTACCAGAAGCAGCAAATGGCAAAAAAAGGGATGACATTTCCTGTCTCTAGTTGAGCAAAGAAAGCAAGTGAGAATTTAGGACAGTTCACAGAGTCGCTCTCATTTAGGGCAGCTTCCTTTCGGTTTTAAGTGCATAGCAATTCTGTTTGATTAAATAACATAATTTTGTTTTAGCTGTTGTCCCCTCGGGGCAATTACAGTATGTCTTAGGACCACGGCTCTATTCAAATTCAGCACCATGCGAGAGTGAGATGCTACCCAGGCAGAAAAGACTATGCCCTGCTATTTCTCCATTCACTGATTAAATGGGCCTTTACTTTGATTATATGCACTTGCCAAAGCCCACACTGCATTCCATTCCATTATGGTGGGAAATGCAGACCCCAAAAACGCAGTACGAGCTAAGAGGAGTAGAAAGGGATCGCAGGAGCCAGCATCTGCTTTGGGCCAAGCCACACCTCTTTCGGATGGAGGAAGCTTTGAGGCTGTGTTATTTGTTTTATGTGGTTTCTCTTTAGTTGGGCAATGATCTAGGATCAAGCCTAGCACAGAGGTTTGGATTGCAGTCTTTTTTGAGATGGTTTCAATCACAGGGTGTTGGAAGTTCCTTAAATATTGCAATGATTCAGCTGGAAGCAGTTACACAGTCCTCCCTACTTTTCCCTCCCTCTCCCCCCAGAGGAAGAGGCAATTCCAAGGCCTTACCCTTCTTGTCTTGGTGATTATGGGAAGACACTGCCCCCAAAGAGTCTGTGCTGTCAGGTGAATCGAGCAAATCCTTCCAGTCCAGCATTCCTCCCCTAGACTCATACCCCTCTTGAGCCGCCGAATCTGACGTGGTGGTGCTGGGCAAGAGGGAACTGGAGTGCCCTGTTTTCATCACAAATACAGTTAGGGAAACATCACCGGAGACACCCACATTCCCTTTGCTCAGAGGCCTGGAGGTGGGACATTCGAGCTGCCTGTAAGACTGAAAGGAGATTGGCCTAGAAATAACAAGGCTCGGGGGTAGAGTTCAGCAGAAAGCCCCTTGAACTTGTAGTTGGAGGATGAAGGGCCAGATCCAATCTCTGCTTTTTGTTGAGTGAGCCTCGGGGAATCATTTAACCTCTGTAGGCCTTGATTTTCCTTGTGCAAAAAATGGGGATGATGCCACTTACCTCCCAGCGTTCGGAGGATAAAGTGACATAATGGTAAAAGTACCTAGCAGTGTCTGACACATGGTAGGTGCTCAAGAAATACTAGTGTCCTTCTTTGATATTCCCATAGCAGCACTAAAGGCAGAATGTGTCTAAGCTGGGAATACTATTGTGACTGATGGGGGAGGTTTATGATAGCAGAGGGGCCTCTCCCCCATCACAAACAACTCAGCTGTCCTGAGCCTTTCTCATGGAAGATGTGTCTAGTTTTCAGCTTCAGTTCCACTTCACAGGCATTCCTCTTTCTGGGATAAGTGACTGCTTTCTGAAGGGATATGTTCCCGTCTCCTTTTCACTGGAATAGAGGCTACAACTGCTCCATGTTGTTTTGGCTATATCTTTTGTGTCTTATTCCAACAAAGTTAGTTTCATGGTTTCATGACTCATACTTGTGAGAGGCTGTTTTTGAGGCCACACCGACTGATATTATTCAGATTAGAAAGGAACTGGTTTTTGAGATGCAGAGTAGCCTATGATAGGATAAGATCGGAAGAATGGCTAGATTGGAAGTTATGGCAGAAACTGGACATTTCCCGTGAATACATTCCTAAGCATTCTTTCCATCATTCCACAAGGTTAAATGCAGGTCATATCAGGTGCTTTGATCTAAACTGTCACAGTTATTTAAAGAAGCTCACTACCTATTCTCTATGGTAGAAATAATATATACCTGCTCTGTGATTTTCAAGTAGAGTCTTTGGTTTATTAAACTATCTTACCTATAGCAACCTCTCGAGTAATTTTTAGAAAGATATCAGGGCAACTACTGTGAATGTGTAACTGATGTCTTTGGTAGAAAGTAGGACAGATTCACAGGTGGCTTCAGCATTGGGCTGCGATCATCACACATGTGATAAAGAAAATGCCACTAGTAAAAAGATTATAATGATCAATGCATTTGAATATATATTCAAATATATATGCAAGGAAAAGCAAGTCAGCTAAGTGGCTTATCTAAACTGTAATGATTTCTATGGAAGCACCACACTTAAATGCTCCCACAAAACTTTGGTAACATTTAAGAGGCTACTTTCTGTGTAGTACTTGTTTGGCTCCCACACAGTTTCAAACATCCACTTTGTTGAAAATAGTCTGGTTCATGTCCAATATCTAAAATCATGTTCATTTAAAACTCAAGAATGGTTGCATCAAGACCTTTTGTTTTTATATTTCTGAATTTCATGTCTAATCTCATAATACTGATAAAAAAACAGGGGTAGGAGAATTAACTTGGGAATACAGAATTATTTTTACTTCCTTCTTGCTTATATTGTGGTCTAAAATATAGCCTGTATTTTCTACTCTTGAATTCAACACTTCTCTAATGAAATATATGGTCAACCTGAGAGAGAATTTAGCACCCAGCATAAGCAAACAATTAGAATTAGCTTTGTCGGGAGTTAGAAAGGGAGAAAGTGGAAAATAAAGGCCTCTCCAAGTAGCAAAAATTTCTTTTACTTGAATTGATATGCATTTTGAGCACTTTCAATTTAACTGTGTTCAAGGGGCAATTTTATGATAATGCCATAAGTACGGTTTAGGGAGAACATTTCTTAATACCGTAATCTAGGGGAAATATGTGCCTAAGGGACACATTCTCTGTAGAAAGAGTTGCTGGACCATATGTTGCAAATACATGGAAAACTCATTGGTAATGGAAAGCTATGGCTATGAGAGGAAATTAATGTGGACCAGATGGTAGTTAGGTAGGAAAATGTTTTACACAAATGTGAGAAATCAGCTCCTTCCTACTGCTAAAGTGTTAGTCTAATACCCACCACATCTCCATTTTCTATATGTAAATCTAGAGAAACCATGCATCTGATGTACTCAAAAGAAAAAAAATAGAACAGCATGAGGTTTGTAATCTTTTATACTTGTGCTTGAGGTTAAGGCAACGCATGTCACAGGTGAATCAAATAGTCAGAGAAAGCAATACCTGACTCTCAAAAACTTTAGAACCACCATGTAAAAGCACCGTTTAGCAATAGTCCTTAGTTTGAATTCAAAGAGGTGTATGAGTATTACCTCTCCAAACTTTAAAAAAATATTAAAAAGAAATCACTTTATTCCTTCTTAGAATCTGATTCTACAGGCTATATTATTTTTGTGCATTCTCTAAGAGACTTCATAACCAAAATAATGTTGCAAAAATAGGCAATCACTTGTGGATATAGTATTACATGTCAGTAGAATTCAAACCTATAATTTGGTCTTGTTAATACAATTTGGGAAGTCATATTTTAATCAGTGGAGATTATGATATATTATTCTTATACTATACAAAGAGATAGATTGTAACAGTTAACTTTCATATGCATCATATAGTTTCTCTATATCTACAAATCTTTGTGATTCCAGATGTTAGAGACCCTTCAAGCTACTATAACCTATTAACAATGATTGTAGCCAATTAGACACAAAAGAGAGACATATCAATACAAGAGTAGAAGAAGGAAAATAACCAGGGTCCAATTCACTAAAAAGGGGTTCCTGCTTATGTAACTAGTCTTGTGCAAAGTTTTTGTGAAACAGAGTTTGCATGGTTTATTGAAATGATCTCCTTTTCTGAGTTAGGCTGCTGTGGTTTTGTGGTTTACTCTATGATCCTGCACTTACCCAGTTAACTTTTTATGGAAACATTCTAGGGACACTGCTAGAAACAGTGGGCGCACTTTATACTTTGGGATTAGCTTCCTAGTATACATCCATTCTCATAAAAAATCGATTTGGTGGTACAAATACAGCATTTAGCTGAGTGCCTGGGACATAGTATGCACTCAACAAATACTTGCTGAATGAATTAACTCAATCTATTCTATGTTTATTAACTCCAAAATAAGCGCAACTTCAGCAGTTTGTGAAAAGAAAGTCTTGTGTATTTTTCTAAGTATTGTGGGGACCAGCCCTCATTTTGATGGTCAGTTGATCATCTAACCACTTTATACTGGATAGATTTAGCCTGAAATGGACAGGATCATCAGTTAAGGAATAATCAAATTCTTCTTTAGTTTTATCACAGAAACCTCTGATCATGAGCTCAAGGCGAAGGGGCATTATTATCCCTTAAAATGTTAATATAGAAGAATGAATAAGTTCTTTAATTTTGTAAAAGAAATAAGAGATCCATGGATTGAAGAACGATTTTTGTTCATAAAGAGCATCAAATGGTTTAATTGTTCTGTTTGAGAAATTACCTGGGAGTTAAAATTGGTCTTAGTACAAACTGATGAATGCAGGGGAGGTTGCTGGTTCAATTAAATTCAAGATACGAATTTCTCAATATTTGATAAAGAATATTCAATTATTGGAAATGATTGCTAAGTATGATATTGGGGGAAAGCAGATGCTAAGAGGGTTCTTTTTCTGAAGGGTTAAGCTAAGCGAGATGACATTTGCCTGTTGAGAAAATTTTCTTCCTGTTGTTGGTGTTTAATACTCTGGTTTGTGTCACAGATGAGAGAATGTTAAAGGTGGATGACTTCTCTGGGCTCATCTATTCCAGGCTGACTCACTTCACATGAGGGACAATCAGGAGCAACCTGGCATCGTTTTCCATATCTGTACAGCTCTCTTTTATAAGACAGTTATTGGAACTTTCAAAAAGGCTTTTTATTTATGTTAAATAGACACAGGGAGTGAAAGAGCTATTAAACACATTTAGAGCTATTAAACACATTTGTAGCCATCCCGAACTATTTCTTTGAAACCTAAATCCACCTTGCTTTCTTTTCTCTTTTATTTTCTCCCTTCCATTATCTACTGCTACATTTAAAGATGATCCTAGAACTATTACTGTTATACATCTTAAACACAAAAACTATAAAATATCTGAGTTTCAATGAAACTCATCGTCCTCATTGTAATGCAGAAGCTTAAATTTGCTATCGTTCATGTTTTTCATATTATATTTTAAAAAGCACATGCATAGTTTACCCTAATAAACATATGGGGGAACTTTGAGAAATAGAAATGGAATGTTTCTACTACATTTCAGCTTTTCTTATAAAGAGCTCAGAATATTGTTTATGGACTTAATAGCTTTGTTTAATATAGTGTCCGTGTATTTCAAAGCAGGAACAATGGGATAAATCCTGTTTGTATATCATTTCCACTGCGTCACTCTTCCTTGTATACAGTCTGAAGAAATTTCAATGGAAATATGTGTAAATATTCACTCTTTATGAACTTAAACTTTGATGGCTAATTTCATGCTATATTGGAAAGTTTTGCCTAGTAAGAACTTGGTATCTTCGCCCTGTATAGCATTTCTGCTGAAGAAGTACTGTTGTGAAGCAGCATTTGGGGACTGGTACTCTATATCAGTTAAAGAGCTATGGCCAATTACTTATGAGCTCTTTTCTTTTATCTTGGATATACTTATGTCCAAAAGCAGTTCTTTCTCTCTTGAGAACTCATTAAACATATTTACCAAATTTCTAAAGGTTGGCATAATTCACATTATGTGGATTAAAATGTAGGACTCGAGTCTCACATGCCAATTGTCCCATATAGGTAGAGTGATTTTTGAAGCATCATAAATCTATAAATAATTTTAGTGAATTGAGGCCCTGAAGTAACAAAGAATCTGGTCCATGATGTTTAGGAATGAAAACTACGAACTACCACAGGATGACTGACTTGAAGAATTAAAAAGAAATCCAAAAACTGACCATATAGTGTGTTGTAAGACATTTCATGATCTGGTAGAGGAGTAGAAATGTCTATAAAAAATAATGAGGATACAAAAATAATTATAAAAGAAATCTAAGGTTTGAAAATACTAAAGAGGATTAGTGAAACAGGATTTCCCAAATAGATTTCTATCAGTATTAAATTATGAGCAATATCTCCTTACCATTCAATGCCACGAAGGAATCTGTAAGACAAAAGCAAGGAAAAGGTTAGTTAATGCTTAACACTCTGCTTAGTGTGACTTACATTATAAGTAGGAATGAACTAATACAGAACTATAATGATATATGATCCCCAGTACTAAGTAAGTGCTTTTTAATTTCTCCTTGCAATATAAGATGCTTTATATCCGGTCCACTTTCACATCCCCATAACTCTTCCCTAAGCGAATTTCTTCAAAGTCACTGTTTTTGTTGCCAAGAGGCAGAGAAAAAGCAGGAGTTAGTAGAAGAAATGGTAAATGCGATTATATGTGAATCTGAAAAGTTAAGCCCTACGCTATGCATAGGAATGTATATGTAGCTAAAATAAATGACATCTGATCCACATTTATAAAGCAATTTTTACTTTACATTCTTTCATTTCATACTTACAACCGTGCTGTAAGAACTGTCCAGTATCACAATGTTCTGAACTCAGCAGGAGTTTTAGTTGGGCAATTAAAAACAAAAATAAAAATAATAACACACATATAGGCAATGTGCATGTGTGTGTGTGTGTGCTGTGTCTGGGTCATTTCCCCTTAAAATTCTGTTAAAGAATCATTATATACCGGTTATCTAAATCTCTGAATATCTATTTGTGAGTAGCTATGTCTAATAGAAGTAGGTCATGCTCCAGCAGGAGCACAGAGAGCAGAAAAGCCACTAGGAAGGGCAGCAGAGGGCCGGCCTTACCTCCTGCTCTGAGAAGTGCCTCAGTAGGAATGGGATTCAAGATTAGGGAGCACATAAAACCACAGAGGCCTGACTGCTGAGATTAAAGAGTAAATCACTGGCTTGGGATGTGAGGGTCTCCCCTGTGCTAGATAGAGGCTTCCTAAGTTCCTCTGCCAGGGATACAGGTGTGGTGTGAGCCTACTGTTGTAATGGACACTTTATAGAGATAGTAACAATTGTTTTCACATTTTTCATATATTTATCTAATAAATCCAAATCGACACCTTATTTTTCTACAGATGCTCACATTACCAGATGATGAAAATTATTCACTGAAGTCAGTTAAGTTCACTCACACACAAACACATGCACACCAAAACCTGTTTCCCTGAAAATGGAGCCTAATGAAATGCGATTAAAATCCACGAATCAAACATCAAATTGTTTCGCTGCACAAAAGTAAAACAGATCTTTTGGCAATGACAATCTCCTATGCTGATTTCCTAACTCGTTAAATTCTGGTATGAACATATAATAAGTTTTTGCCAATATATAATATTTACAAACAAAAAAAAATGGCAAAAAATTTGCAGATAAGGCTGCCTGTAGTCCTCTACGTTTGATTGTATCTAATCTTAAAAAAAGATAAGGAAGAAAGTAGAATGACACCTCAGAGTCTGAGATTTCAGTACTCATAGCCAAAGAGTTATATAGAATTATAGCCATGATTTTCATTACAGAATCAAATATCAGAAGTAATATAGTTTTATTCCCTTAGGAGCTATTTTTTTGGGTACCATTTTGAATGTAAGGTTCTTGAAATTCATCATGTATAACATTTAAAACACTGCAAACTAAACATTTTCCAAGAGTATGGTGATTTTCTCTAAATTAGCATTAATAAAACATTTTCAGAATATTGCTATTAATCAGATCACAGGACAACTGGGCAGAATTTTGCCCAGGATCCTTTACATAAAGTTCTAACTAAAATGTTACCATTTAATAACTTTTGAAATGAACTCTGAGATTAGCATAGGTTAATTCTTATTAAAAGATTATTTTGAGTCACCTTGTACTTGGTTATTTCTGAAATTTTTTTCTACTGCAAATGATAACACATAAATCTAAATTAAAAAATAATTACTATTGTTAGTTGATATGTTCAAGAAGAATAAAATAGTCCCATTTAATTAAAAAGCTAGAGAACCATGTTCAATCCTTTTATTATATGGCTAAAAATTACAGTTTAATAACGCATTTTAAAAATAACAAAACCGTGGGTTTTTTTTTTTAATGGAAATGCTGTTATAGCTTACTGCTCTGTTATAATTAATATCTTCTAGAGTGACTTTGTTCTCCAGCATTATTATAATGAAATAAGTGCCAGCATTTATAGCAACAACATTGGCTTTAAAACATAATTTTCTTTATTTGATATTTAGAAGTTGGTTTCTGTTATTTATGCATGTTTTAGTGCTAGCTGCACTCAGTTTCACATGCAGGGTAATGGTTCTGGGCCATTTGATAAAAGCATCTTTGCCCAAAGATAAACATGGATAAAAAGCTTTACTTACTGTGACAGTCTCCGAGGCCATCTGTATTGCCACGCTCTATGTCCTGTTCAAAAGTAAGGCTTTAAAAAAAGGAGAGAGGATAAAAATAGTAACAAATTCAATAATGTGAGTCATTATTATGGAATGAACCTTAAGTTTCACTAAAACAACTAACATAGTTTGATAAATTGAGTGGCAGGTGCAAAAAAAATAAGTAGATAACAGCTTGAAAATTTATCTCTGAAGTTGATGCAAATGAGTCTTATGTGAATTTCCAAAGAGAAGCCATGGTGTAATGAAGTTAATTTAGATATCATTCACAAGTTAATTAGTTTGTGGATTATTTATATCTTTTTTTTTTTACTCCGATTCCCTGAGCATTTCTTAAACATTTAAAACATTTAAATGTTAAAATACACAGTTATATAAGCAATAAAGTCTATAAATTAAAAAATAATAAGTCTCTTCCTTTCTACTTTCTTGTTCACTCCAACCCTTGCCTTCATAGACATTTATCTAGTCCTTTGCTTAGTAATAACTTATATAACAAAGTGTTCAGAGGTACAAATGGCCCATGGATATGTAGGGCCCATGAAGAGAGGATTCGGTGGTGCATTTTGCTGAGACCACTCAGACATTTGGTTCACAACGCCCAGTCCTCAGGAGTATTAAGCTTTTGCTCCCCACATGCTCACTTTTCTTTAAAGTCCACTAGGTCACGATTGGGCTACATAAGCTGTATGACATGAATGAGACTAATCTTAATATCTATTTTGATTTTTTACGTAAACACAGTGGAATCATCCAAAGGAGTGTTTTGCATTTCTTCCCATAACATAAGTGAAACTACTATTTTGCAACTGCCTTTAGAGTTTATTTATGAGCCATATAGTAAAACTATTTTGCAATTCACACTTGATATAATAATCTACTAATCCATACATGTATATTTTCCAATGTATTTTGCTGTTAAAAAATCAAATTCATCCTCAAAGGATAAAGATTTCTGGTGGTAACGAAAGCCAATATTCATCAGGTCCCGAAGGCTACTTTCGAGGGAAAGTTTCACATATTTTGAGCAATATGTATGTAGATGTTTTGAGAAATATGCATGTAGATCCTTAAGGGAACAATTTTGGGGTTTTCATGTTGACTTAAAAAAAGATT
>NW_011888820.1:1406295-1425710 GCF_000151845.1 Pteropus vampyrus
CCCCACATGCTCACTTTTCTTTAAAGTCCACTAGGTCACGATTGGGCTACATAAGCTGTATGACATGAATGAGACTAATCTTAATATCTATTTTGATTTTTTACGTAAACACAGTGGAATCATCCAAAGGAGTGTTTTGCATTTCTTCCCATAACATAAGTGAAACTACTATTTTGCAACTGCCTTTAGAGTTTATTTATGAGCCATATAGTAAAACTATTTTGCAATTCACACTTGATATAATAATCTACTAATCCATACATGTATATTTTCCAATGTATTTTGCTGTTAAAAAATCAAATTCATCCTCAAAGGATAAAGATTTCTGGTAGTAACGAAAGCCAATATTCATCAGGTCCCGAAGGCTACTTTCGAGGGAAAGTTTCACATATTTTGAGCAATATGTATGTAGATGTTTTGAGAAATATGCATGTAGATCCTTAAGGGAACAATTTTGGGGTTTTCATGTTGACTTAAAAAAAGATTTAAAAAAAAAATCAGTCTACTACCTTTCGTTACACGTTGAATGTAGAAAGGAGGTAGGTCATTTCTTAGCTTCCCTCACTGCTTTGTGATTCTTTCTCTTTGCTTCAAGTGTTCCCATGAAAAGATATAAAGCTCTAACATTTTAGCATGTCAATATTGCTACTTTTAAAGCTGATCTAATATATCGTGAGTCAACACCCTTTGCATCAGTCAAATTTCCAGGTTAGACTTACAGTTATCATTAGCTCTGTTTATGGGGATACTTTCCCTCAGATTATACAGATTGGTGGTCATCTGATATGCCCTTCTATTTGTCTAGATATTCTAAGATGAGAGAGGAAGTTCAGAGTGATGTGGGAACAATTCTGTTCCCTATTTGGATCTGGGGAAGTTGAAGAAGCTGGCTAAGAAAGGACTGTGCCATATGGCACCTTCCTTGAGTTGCCATAACCTGTCAAGGACATGCATTGAATGTTTTTCCAAATGTTATTTTAGATTTCATATCCACTGAAGTGAAAACAGAAAAGAAAGCTTTTAACTAATATCGTCTGAGTATTTATAGACAGGGTAACAATTTTAAGCACCAAAATCACAGGCATAGTAGACTGTCCTGATCTAGCTGATCTGCTGAAGAAATGCCAAGATTTGACTACCTAAGTAATAGGGTCAACTGTTCTTCAGTGCAAGAGAAAGATTTATTGGATGTATACAACATTCTTACAGTACAAATGTATCACTTAACAAATGCTCTGCAATTTCTTCTCAGCCTTGTATGGTCAATTAGAGGAGCCAGTTTTGCTATGGCCAGACGAACCACCTCACTAATCCAATTGGTACCCAACTGCTGCTATTCTCACACTGCAATGATTAAGACATGCACCAACTTGTCTCTCTCCCCAAGAAACACTTAGAAGCCCACTATGTTTCTTTTCTTTATGTTTTTAATCAGCCTGAAGATGGATGATTAATCACTTGGAAATCTGCCACAAGTGATACCAGTGTGTTCCATGAAATGGGAAAAGGAAGGAGAACTGCTAGAAGTCCCATTGATGAGGTTTGCGCACAGAAGGCTAAGTGGTGATGGTATGTGTGAGAATAGTTAACTGTATATCTAGAACGTATAGCAGCAGCCAAAGACCACTTTATTCTCTCCCATTACCTTGAGCTCCTTACCTGCTGCTGGGTGACAGATGGGCACAGGAACCTCCTTCCTTTACCCACCCACAATATGGGTCTCTGGAGGCGATACAGGTTCTGCAGGAAGAGGATGACCATGAGCTACCTAGGACTCCTTTCTAAGCACTGTGGACTTTCTAATAGTCAATGAGGCAGGGTACATACTTTTTACACTTCCCATGTCGTTCGCACCGGCCAAGGGGAACCTTTATCACACAGGTGGAGAATGCAACGTACAGAGAGTTGCTTGCTTTGTCCAGTTGCATTCCCATAATCCTCTTGTCTTCTACTCCATCATAGCTGCATCTAATTTTAGAAGGCAGGATAATATCATTAATAGCCTCTCTTGGGTAAGTTCTCTTTTTCCTGCCATCTCCCTCACACACCACCTTCCAGCCCACAAAGTGATCTCTTAATCTGATCTAACTAAAGGTAAAACAGATCCTTATGCATGCATACACACACATACACTTAAACATACACATATGTGTATATCTATATAAACATTATTGGCGAGGAGAAAAAAATGCTTTTTATGTATTAAAAGAATTTTACAAATCATATTAAAAGCCACGTAAAAATGCATAAAATCTAAATCTGCCATGATTTTCTCTGAATGAAAGGGATCGTAATAACATAACAAATAATTACTAAGAAAGAAGCAAACATTCTACGTACTTTTCAGAGTTGTAAACGCTCATCTCCTCCAGGAAAAGGCTGTCATTTAGGAAACCACTGTTTCCTATCCTGGCCAAGAACTTCAAGATGATTCCCTTCTCTGATCCCAGGAAAACCACAGTGTGATTCTGATATGGCCCAGCAGCGGTGTCCACTGCAATTTTGGTCAGATGGTATCTAAAATGACAGGATCACATTTTTTTTTATCTCTTTGTTGATCTACCATCAAAGTGTCCCCTTTTTCACTTCAAACAATTGTGACATGGCTTTCTAGTAATAACCTCAAGAGAAATATATGCATGTAAATAATGCTCAAGCTGTTCTGGTGTGTTATTTCCATATGTAGAGCATTAGTATGGCTCCGAGGGGAAAAAGGAGGTATGTATATGTGGAGGCCAAGTTACATAATAAGTAGACAGCCAGAAGCATCCCAAACCACTCAGCAATTATTCCTTCCATGAGCAACAAGGAAAGGCTGATGTCTCCTATGAAGAGGAGAATAAGGGAACTTGTTTAACATTGAAAAGCAATGGCTCCCATTTTTCCATACTCTTCTTCTGAGGTGCAACATAATGTCAGATTGGAAAGCTTTCCAATTGCATGTAGAGGGACTGAGAATTCTAAATGATGTGCAAGTCAAACAAGATCCACTTAAAGCCAAAGGCAAAGGGTATCAATCTTGTCACAGGTCTAGAATATGTCCTACTGGGCATCCTCTTTCTCCGAAATCCATCAGCCATTCAACATTCCATGGATACCTATTTGTCTTAAGCACCACAGCAGGAACCAAAAAACATGGACTCTCCTGCAAGCACACTGTTTCCATCTCAAAGGCGAGGTATAATTCTTAGCATCTTACAATAAAGTCACGGTTTAAAAATGGTGGTAAAGTTAATATTTTCTTTGGTGATTGCCACAACTGGATAGTACTTGGGAAAGCCTATTGAATTATTTGGAAATAAGCTCTAAATAAATACAAGGAGTATTTAATGCTATCACAGATTCCAAATCAGCTATCCGTTTTTTTTTGTTGGCAACCACTTCAGATAACAAATGCTAAAGTATGACTCCTTCACACTGGTAAACTTGTGTAAATGCTTCGTTTGTCCATGCTCCATTTGACAGCTAACAACCCAGTCATGATGCTTGGATGGAATCAATGCTTGGGTTGAGTCTGCAGCATGTTTTGCGACCATATCCAACCAAACAAGCATCCACATCCCTTGACTTATTCTCCTTCACCGCTCTTCTACTTTTGTACAGATTGGATTAATGGATTAACCCGGAAGGAGCTAACTTTGTTTCCTCTAATTGCTGGCATGTGTCCAATTATCCGGAAAATACTGGAACTCCTCTCACTGGAAATGTGGTGATGGGGGTTTGGTGTCATCCACCGAACTGGGCAGCATTTCACAGCTGAATCAATGCTCAGGATAACAAGATGTTTGTGGCATTTCAAAACAGGATTCATTGATATGAGCCTGAGATGGAGTGAGAAATATCCACTCAGGACATGGCTGCTTGACACCCACCTGACCATCGTCCTCAGGAACCATGGCCTATTGATGACAGAAGGCACAGCCTCATCCATGAGCGGGTGCGTTTTGATGAAGTTCAGCGTATCATCAGGAAACTCATTGGAGGTTGTATATTTTTCCAAGGAGGGTGAGCCAGCGCAGCAACCTGGCCTGAAAGGGGACAAAAAGAGGGGGGTTATTTCATGCCTTATGGCACATTCTTTGAATGAACTGCTTCTCTAAGCATCTTGCATGCAGAAAAATGTGCTGTAGGCCGAGAGGAGGAAGTCGAACAATGCTGAATGCCACCAAATAAAATGTGATTAGATTTCCTTCAGGCCACCTCCTCATTTTTTAGAGGAGCCTCAGACAGGGCAGTTCAGCCTTGGCTGGGGGCAATTTGGCTTCCTCCAAAAAGCACAAACGAACCTCATAAACAGTGATGGAGCCTAAAACAAGTTGGGGAAGTGTGGTTTCTACAAATCTCAGGGACTGCTGTACGTGTCCTAAAATCCTGCTAGAAGTTCTTGAAGCATTTGCTCTACAAAGAGAATTAAGCTGACTTTTCCACAAATGAAAACAAAGGTATTCAGAATGCCACCACCATTCAGCATATGTACCAGCAAGACCCCATGTAACCATCTCTCATTTGGGGAGGGGTGGTCAGAGAACATTTGGGTTTTGTTTTTTATTGATGTTTTTGTTTGATTTGAGCAGGTATGAAAAGCCAATTACACTAAAGATTCTCTCCTGAAAGGTCCTTTCCTTATTACTGAACAATGACATGAAAATTCATTTCTACAAGAAAGTCTATGGTTTTAGGAGTCAAGGGACATCTCAGTAAAGTCAGATCAGGGAAACACTGACACCATTCCTGTCCTGATACCTGGTTTGCCCACTGGTGCAGGAGAGGAAATTGGACCCTGATAACAATGGCCTACCTAGCCCCATGTGCATGCTGTCTCATGGTACAAACCCAGCCAGCCCTGTGAAAGCATACTAAGGTCTGCAAGGGACAGGAGGCAGGCACATGGAAAGATGAGGGTAAACACACTGCCATCAGTAGAAAATCACTTAACATACATTTCCTGGTGATAACAGGAAATGGTGATGGCTGACACCATTTTATACGGAAAGAACATATTACATAAATTCCCCCCTGAAACCTGATCCCTTAAGCTTACTTAATTCCCCTTCCTGCTTACCTGGAAGGTAGCTAATAATTCCAGGCACTGACTTAGAAAATCTGAGGTTGCCAGGGTGTGCTTTTTGTACCTAGTTTGTTCTCCATAAGTCGCAGAGTATGCACATGCCAGATAATTCAAATGAAGAAGACAGATGGACTAGGGGTTTCTCCCCTGTGTATAGTGGTTATCTAAGTTAGTTCAATTAAATGCATCAGGCTAGGTATTTTGCGTGGGAGACTGGAGGTTAGAGGAGATAGTTGGAAACCAAAAAATTAAGAAGACATTGGGCTTCCTTCCAGAGGACCACAAATTCAGTGGCGGAAGCTTGACACACAGGGATATTTCTATGCAACTTAGATTGCAAATGCTATAATGGAAGTATGCAGTGTGTGCCATATAAAGAGGGTAGGTAAAAGGCTGGGGGAGAGTTTTTTCCAGTGCCAATTAGAAAGAATGAATTAACTGCTTTAATGTGAGTATTTGAAGGGGATTACATAGGACCAAGAGATCTCTGGACTATCTCGGGATTACGTAGGACCAAGAGATCTCTGGACTATCTCTGGATGATAGGTTCCCCATGAAAGCACATTTTGGGGAGAGAGGAATCTGCACTGCATTTGGGCCCCAAACAGACCAGAACTTGGCAGACCAGAGACATCTTAGGGGTCCGCTGTACCTTCTGGTCACTTCTTGCCCTAGGCCCAGAGTCTTGATTCAGCTCTGATCCAGCCTGGTCACAAAATCTTTGGAACACCATTTATATTTCACATTTTATTAGAGAGTAAAGACGTGAGTCTCTCAAACTGAAGGGAAGCAGGGAGGAGTGGTGTGAATAATCTATCCAGTTATGTGAACTTGCACAATATATTTTATACCTCTCTGGGCCTCAGTTTTCTCAGCTATAGACCACTGGGGCTGGCTGGACCAGATGGTTCCTATCATTTTAGGATTATACTGGATAAACCACAGATATAGAGATTAAGTGAAAGACTAGAGAGTCATCGTTTTAAATATAACTACAGAGAACAATGAATCTTGCTTAAGTGGATGAGGGCAAATGACCACATAGGCTTTTCTATTGTTCTGGCATTTATAACTGTATGGCTAGAATGGAAGGCACTTGTGTGCAGTTCAAAAGATGTTCATTGTCGGAGGAGCAAGCCGTACCATTTCTAGAAGTTTAAAATAGCCATGTAAATATTTGTACCTACCTTGGCTTAGGCACTCGATCGTCAGGAACTGGTGTCCATGTAGAATCTGGAGACTTCTGTTCTTTGAATCTCCCAGTAAAAACACTGGCAATGTCAAGCATGTCATAGGCACAGACTGCAGACCCAGGGATGCTGAAATGTGACATTCACACATAGTGTTATGCAACAGGTACATATGCAGCTTGGAAAACATACTTCAAAGAAAATTTCCTATTATGGACAGTTGAAATTTAAAGTTCATACTGAGAATACAATAAATATAAGGGATCCTAGTAAGGAGAATGTTTCTGTGAATCAAATTTGCATCAGTGGCTGAAAGAAAGACTAGTTATAGCAGACTCAGAGAGAAAAAAAACTCTTCATGTCTTTATCACTTCTGGAACCACTTTTCTTTAGGAAGAATGGTTGAACTGGTAAGATTTAGAAGTTGCATGAATTCCCTGATATTAATTATCAGGCAATAACCCAAACATAAAAATCTTTGGAAAACATTCTATATCTAATATTTGTGACAATTTGAAGTAAAAGTGCCCCTACTGTCCACCTGCTGCTCCTCTGGATTTGGTTCCTCAAGCTAAGGACTCCAGGAGTGAGAATGCACGTATGGGGAACCCACGAATATTTTATGTTAGTCACTGTACATTTCAGTTTTTGTTTCCTGTTTATTTGCATAAGACCGAACAATTTAAGTCTTAAAGCACCAATACTTTGCAAATAAAGTGCTCAATTAAGTACTAAATAATGACGGTAATCTCTACCTATAATTACATTCTTGTCTGGCACTCCTAGAAGGATTTTGGGATTTTTTCATCAATGGTGGGAGAATTATTCATTCATCTTGGTACATTGTTTGAACCCATGTTTGTTTTTGACTATGGTTGTTCCTTGATTTTGATCAAATAAATTGCAAGCACCAGCTGGCCAGGAGTTTTAATCAGGCTTTGAGGTGGTGGGCTGACGCATTACAGCAGCAGCCGGGGCAAGGTGAGGCTGGCGCTTTGCAATGTGGGAACGTCATCCAGCGCAAAGAGAATGATTTAGTCTGGATGTTGCAAATGTTGAAAGGATATGGAAATCACTTCATCAGTGATTAGAAGAACTTTATGCTATCTTTAATTTCATAACACAATTATTTAAGTATTACCAGTAAAGCAAGAAATAAAGGATTACAAAGCTTATTTAAAACAAGGTGGCTGGAAGAATTTTAAAGTATTTTTAAATTAATAGTAGTAGTACATTTTTAAAGTAGTGTGTGTATATACACACACGCACACATCATTTATAGAACTGAGTGAAAAAGACAGTGATCTCCACTTGTTTTGAGGACTATAGCATTATTTATTTAATTTTGTAAGACTCTCTTCATATCTCCCTTTCCTTAAAGTAACAGATACACATATTTATTTTAAATATTAAGAAAAATAGGACTAATTTTGAAGTATTTGATGAGGCATCTCTTAATTAAAGACGCCCTAGGATTTTATAATCTTACCAAGGTTAGAATCACATGTGAAATCCTTTCTTCTTCTTTCTCTACTATACTCCTTCCCTCCTTCCTTTCATCTTTCTTTCATTCCTTTCTTCCCACCTTCTGTTCACCTTCTGGAATCACTAATCTCAAGCAGTAAATGCTCAGTAAATAACATAGTGTCCTGTTCTCAATTGACTCAAAGTTCATTGTGGAGGCAAATGACAACGATAAAAATAACAACGGCTACTCCAGGACAGTCTGATAGGAGCAGTATTTAAAGAGGTATGCACAGGGTCTCATGGGAAGTGACTCGAGCTGAGTTTTGGAGTGTCCCAGGGTTTCACTGGGACATTGAACAGACATTGGTTGAATGATGGGCAAATTTTGCAGAGATCAGGGCATCAGCAAGCATGGTATGTTCAAGACAGATCTTAGCTCCAGTAAGCCTGTGGAGCTGGAGGGGGAGATAGGCCAGACCACGAGGGAACTTGTGTGCCATGCCAAGGAACTTGAGCTTTGTCCTCACAGCAAAGAGGAGCACCTAAAAGGTTGGAAACAACCTGACAGTGACTGAATTTGTATGAGTGGAGGATAGTGTGGAGAGGGATGAAACCGGAGTAAAACCAGAGTGTGACTGTTCATTTATAAACAAAAATAGATATGTGTATTTTTACCATTTTCTGATTTGACTGAACAAATATGTTTCTGAGACTCCATTAGCATGCACTAATTGGATGTTTCCTAAGGGCCTTTTAAGAGAACCCTTTAAATGGAGTATCTGCAATATGCAAGAATCTACTGCTGTAATCACAAAGTAACTCATCCCCTCAAAAACAAAAAACAAAAACTAGAAGTGTGTGCTGAAATTCCACTAGCTCCTGCATTCTCATATGCCAAGACAGCATTCTTTTTCAATAAGCCTAGATACTTGGGTTCTGAAGTCTGGACAATCAGGGCCTGATTTGTTAAATATTTTTTATTCTCGAATCTAAAAAAAAAAAAAAAAATCCCTACAGATAGTTGAAATTTACTTAAATCTAACTGAGTGCCTTTTACTGCACATGGGTTCATATTTTCATATATCTTCAGTGGGGAACTCTTTGATTCTCGCCCTCTACATAACTGAGGAACATTATTTCATCCTTTAGCTTGCTCTGTTCTGGGCTCTACCCAATTCTAAAGCATTTCTTTCTAGATGCTATACTCCAGTCTCATGTGTGTGCCTGTCATCTAGGCACTCATCAAGTTCTTAAAAAGTCTTTGTAAAAAGGATAACCCAACCCCCCAAATCCCACAGTGTTGTTCCTAGAGGAAGAATATATAGAACATCCAAAGTTCTATATAGAAATGAGAATATAGTATACGTGTTTAGATTTTGTGACCATGAGGGGGGTTATGATCATTTTTATACAACAGCGTTAAGACTCTTGAGGTCTGGTAGAGCTGAGTACCAGAGAATCGAAATACCTGCCTGCCTTTTGTTCTTTAAACTTCACATATTTCCACTGCTCCAGGAATAATGACTAGTGTATCACTGAATGGTTAAAAGTCTTAGCTTAACAAATATAAAAATAGGAATGAATAGCTGACAGTAAGTATTTCTAGATACAGCATTTGATGACTTATAAATCCTCACTCGAGCCCTCCAGAGGTCAGATTGTGGCGCTGTGGCTGGGATCCAGGTTTTTCTGACCGGATAATACCCAGAGTCCCTTAGGTGGGACTCAAGATGGACTCGTCTGAATCCTAACTTTCACTCGGTAACATTTTAATAAATTTCCAGTGATTTACTCCAAAACTTACCAATCCAGTTGTAGAAATATTAAAAGTCAAACAGAATGTTAGATGGCCTAGGAAGAGAATGGAGAAACATTCTTGAGTTTGAAACTGCCTCTTCTATCTACTGACTAGCTGGACCAGGTACTATAATTGAGTTCAGTTTCCTCAAGTATAAAAAGGGGGCAAAAGTATTCAGTTTCCGGGATTACTGGGGTGGTTGAGAAATAACACATGAAGTGTTTATACATGAGGCCTATAATTAGAAGATATTGTCATAATTTACCTAATTACTTTCCCTAAAATCCTAATCTACTAATGCTTATAAGTTACTGTTAATTTATTGACGAGATCTCAGTGTTAAGTGCTTCTTATAGTGAATGGCAATTTTTCCATCCATTGTGAATCTTGCGTATTAGAAGACACCTGGGAAAAGGAAGCCGGGAAGAACTGATTAGGTCAACACAGCCAGGGCATGATTACCTGTTATAAGGTGTGGAAAAGGTTGCCAGGACAACATCATGGCCATTAATACGAATCACGTCTGTAACCGCCTGGAGTATGTTGAAATAAAAATGAGAGTCTCCAGGAACTGAGCAGTTCAGGCGAGCCTTAAGGAAAGATGTCCACTGTTTCTCCAGGACTCTTTGAGACCCTCCCATGTCATTCTTACAAACCTGAGCCACTCTGGGGAAAACTACCTGCAGAAGAAAAACATACATGGAAAATGAAATGCACTCACTTTTTGAGGCAATCTTAGTAGAATTTGCCTTTCTTTGAAAATAGAAACAGAACAACAAGGTGCTTAATTTAATCCCGTGTTTCTAAAATCAGTAGCAAAAAAAGGAAAAACTCAGCATTGGAACAGCATGTTTTAAAAGATAAGGCTGTGGCATTTAATACAGAGCCATAAATCCTTCAGGGGATCAGCTCCCAGCCACATAAACTCATTTCCATACAGACTGCTTAGCTTTTTATTTCCTCAAACAAAAGCACACTTTGTATGCACCATCTCTGCCATCCTCACAAGCTGCCTTTGGGCCCCGAATCTCATACTCTGGCCTTGAATCTCATACTCTGAATTCTTCTGATTCTGCAAGCCACCCTGGCATTGAATTCGTGCCTTCCAACTTAGTGACCTTGATCTACTTTCTGGTAAAAATAACTGAAATGAACATACTGTAAGTGTTCTTTTGCTTTATTCAATAAATATGAAACTCAAGACCCGCAGTTTGCTTAAAGATACTGGATATTTACTCTGTATGGGGCAACTCAATTAAAAGAAGAAAACTGTTGAGTATACCTAGAAACCACATCTCAAGATACTTGAAACTCAGTATGAATTCAACCAAAGATCTGTTGATTACATTTTCAAAAGAAATATTTAAGAGGTTCCCTATAATCTGTTACTATTCTGAAAAAGAATGCAGGGCTTTGAGGCAACACAGTGTTTCACTTCTACCATTCTTTGGAGCCTCTCAAAATGATGATCTTGTCATTAGTTTCATGGTTCCTATTTCAAGGCCATTCATAACAACATTGGTCCAAAAGTGAGACATGCTCCCCTCTTACCTTCCCCATGGAGTTGTACTCCACTGCTATTTCCCTGAAGAAGAAGTAGATATAGTTTCCATAGTCCACCGCTTGGACAAAGTATGGTTCTGTGGACAAATTGGGAACTTTAATTGGGGACATGTGACACAGAATTAAAAGAACTTTAATCAGTTGCCACCAAAGACGTTATTAATTAAAAGTGTAGGGCCATTAGACATTTGGTTAACACTAAATGTCTAATGGTTAACACTAAATGTATCTAACATTTCTTAAGACTTCACACATGCAAGCATTGGTGATTTCAGAAAGCATTTGAGCCTACAAATATGTATGTTTCGGAAGTGGTCGCAACCAACAATGAAGACCAAAGGAGGATCGCATATCTCTGTAACTTTATTTTCCATGATGGTATACCCATATTACAGAAGGGATTTTGTACACATCCGCTTGTCAACCCTGACTCATACAGGGTTGTGAATCGTTTTTTTTTCTGTTTGCCACCACCTCCGATCCACTACTCCCTTCTATGAATGAAATGTTCAGTTCTTTTCATTTGGGATTCTGAAATGAGAGTTTGAGGCAGGAAAAGATGAATGTCATGTATTCTCTTGTAGTGGTATTGGTAGTTTTGTTAATAATCCAGAAACTCATGGGAAGTGAAAGAGGGAGGTAAATAAATCAGTTGAGGCAAAAGATGCAATTTCCACCTTCCTGTCTGTCAGAAGCCATTACTAAAATGAAACTACAGTCTGGTTCTTCGGGACTCTCAATCTCCCTCAAGACATGTATCTCCTCCACCTCCCTTCTTTTCTTCTTTTAATTTGTTTGTTCACCTTTCAACCATTTTGAATCGTGCTTGACCGTCCGTAGGGTTGGGCTGTCTCCAAGACTCCGGTAAATAACCGCATCGATGGCAAGGAAGTCAGTCACTGTGGCTGAGTATAGTTTTCCATCTTGGAAGAAAAAGAAAAGAGGTGGATGGGGTGGGAGCAGGACAGAGGGCATGGGGGAATAATAGAGACATCCCCCAGATTGCTCTCCTACATCAGGAAAATGAGATAGGACAACTGGGGAAATTCCAAGAGTCGCTGGGAAAATATTTGGCCCACATTCCTAACCATTTTAAATTGAGATCGTGAGAGATGAAACATTTTTCATTTTTAAATTGCATGGCAATTTCTAAGCTGCAGCAGCTCATGAAACAGGGTGAACGAAAAATGTTGTTTGCTTCAGTTAATTAGATGGTCCTTGACTGAAGTCCCAAGGCCAAGGCCCCTTGGACACTGCTGCTGCAACCACACTGTGGTATAGCTGGGAAGTGGATTAGCTGGGAAGCCAGGGAAAGCTAGAAACTGATTGTATCACCAGAAATTTTTAAGTTCAAGCAGAAGTAATGGAGTCCTCAGATTGAACGGGTGAGGGGAGTTGAAGAAGGGGGATTCAAAAACAGAGAGGAGCTGACTTATTTGCTATGCGTACCCTGACACTCACTGCTCCTCTTTGCCTAAGTCTGAGAGCAACTAAACCCTGCCAATCTAGCTAAATTAGAGAGACTGGCTTCGGTATTTTCAAAATCATAAACTGAAAACATTCTGACATACAAGATGCCAAAGCAAAGAAAAAAGGGGGAAAGGGTTACACTGAGTTCAAACTGCCTTTCTTTATGAATTCATGCTTTTTGGGAGATATGCTTAAGAGACCGAATTAGACTAAAGATTAATCCCTAAAACTTTTGGTTATTTTCCTGGGTTAGCAAACGTTCTCCATGCAAATAATCAAATGGGATATTTTAGAATAGCAAAATCTATGTAGATGTAATAGAAACAATAATTACATTTCATATTACTAAAAATTACTTCCTTGGTCCATTTTTAGTGGATTACATATCTTTTTAAATTAATATGTCAAAGTGGCCTATGTATAATATAGTATTTTTTAAGCTCTTTCATTTGTAGGAAAGCATAATGGTTAAAAAAAATAAAAGCTTATCCAAACATACCTAAGCAGAATTCTTGATGTCTACCTTTGGTCTTAACTGAAATTTGCTCGGGTTCAATTGAGAGTTGTCTTCATATATGCATTATTAACAGCCATATATCAGTAAGTGTTGACTCTTTGGGTTTAGATTTGAATTGCAAGTAGCAGACCTTCTATTGATAAACCTGTACCTATAAAATCACAACTTTTATTAAAGAGTCATAGCCCCAGGTCATACAGATATATCTGAGGAGTGGGGGAGTAGCGAAAGGTGGTGGTGTGTGTGTTTCTTCCTCTGACCACTCTCCAGTGTTTTTTTTTGTTTGATATTAAACACTGGGTATCTTGCCAGAACTTTTACTTGTAAAACAGAGCACTATTCTGGAACTCGTGCTAATATGACAACCATTTAGTTGCAGCAAGAATCTTCAGTTAACAAGGGCTGAGCATGTGTGAGGTTCCCAACATTCCAATGAACACTTATTCAAATATACCTGTTGGGGCCGGGGAGGGGCAGCCATAGTATTGTCTCATGTGGCTTGCTTATATAACTCCTGGAAAGTTGGTGCCTTAGTAAATACTCTGCCTACTTTCCCCTTTCTACTTCATGCTATAACAAGTCCTCTTTTTAGTTTACAGTTAAATTCTCCACTGCAGCCTACATCCTGCGGTACCAAGTAATTCAAGTTCAAGTACCAGGATGGTGCTATAGTGAAAGTTATGCACTTGAGAATATACTCAAGCATCTCTTTCTATTGGGCTTGCTCCTGCCCAGGCTGACGGAGGTTTACAAGACTTTGTGTTTCTTTCAGTGCTGCTTTCCAGTAGTATTGTGCTCTAACTTTGAAGGATAGGGGGGCAAGGGACCTTTTCTTCTTAATTTGGCACAAGCCGTTTCTATGTTCTGTGTCTGTAGATTCAGGACCACAAATGATGACAATGAGGATGAGGTTCAAGGAGCTAATCTCGACTATAATCAAAGCCCTAAAGTTCCCCATCTAGCTAGGATGTAGCAGCTTTTAGTTTTTGTAATGGAAATTATAGCTAATTGCTGTATTATATGCTATAACAATCACTATTATACCAACACTTTTCCCTATATCCACCTCCACATACACAGCTGGCAATGAATTCCTAAACAAATTCCTAATTACACACACACACACACACACACACACACACACACACACACACCCAATCTGAAAATGATGGCTTATTTGCTGCTGCTTTATACTCTTTGCAATGGATGGAAGGGGTGAGGATGGGGAGAACGGGTCAGCCTAAGCTAATCAGCACTGTCCTCTCTGCCACTACAATTTTTCCATCAGGGAAAGGTACGTAACCCAGTCAGGTCAATTATATTTGAGAAGGTGTTAGCTGGAAACTTGGAAATATGTGGCCTCACCGCTTTGAGAGCTTCCATAAACCTTCTTTTGTCTGTTTCCATCTCTCTTCTATATGTGGACAAGAAGATATGTGGCCCTAATTGGGGCTGGCAGGCATCCCCTGACTGTGAGAGCAGCCAGCCTCTCTCAGAAAAGAAAATAGGAGAGAGTAAGAAATGAAAAGGACCTGAGTCCTAGATGATATTATAGAATTGCTCAATCAAACCAACTCCTACCTTAAATAATCAACCTACACCAGTGGTTTGAGATGGGATTTTCTATTATTTGAACTCGAACAGGCCTTAACCCATATGTCACATGTCCAGAGCAAAGCTGGCAGCCTTTTCTAAAGGCACAAACGCAAAAGTGTGGCAAAGACTTCTTTTAAGAGGCAAAAGTGCAATTTCTATACTAATTTCAAATGGAAAAGGCTTTCTTAATTACAGTATTCACCAGAGAAACAAAGTACAATTGTGACTCTGCGAATCCTCCAGAGCAGGTTTGCAGCGACAGGTAGAACACGCAAAAGCAAATGCAATGAGAAGAAATCGAGTCATTTACCTGCAAATAGTGCAATGTTGGCTTGTTTGGCATCATAAGGGCATCTGGCCATTCCACTAAATTCATCCCCCAAAGCTTCCAAAGTATCCATCTAAATAAAATAAAAAGACTTAATTAGAACAATAGCCAACAGTAGTAATAGCAACTAATATTTATAAACCACTTAATGATCTAAGTAATTCATATGCATGGTGCAAATAATCTTCAGATACCCACTGAAATAAGTTTATTGGTTTCAAAGGAGGAAACTGAGGTTAAGAGATTAAGTCACTTGACTGAGATTTCTAGCTAACAGAGTCTGAAATTCAATCATGTCTGCTTGACTCTTTACCATTACGATAGATTCCCATATCCTTCTGAAATGCTCTGGAAATAAGTGTCTTCTCCTTGGAAAGAGAATTTTTGAGGCAATCACCAAGAAAACTTATTTCCCTCCCTTTTTCACTCCCTTCAAATTATCTGTTGAGTCATGAACTCTGCAGAGAATGACCTCAGTTTCTGGTTTTGTTTTGCCTGAGGAGTCCTGCCTTTGAGGGTTAAATCCCAGGAGAAGACACTGAACTCTTCTTTGGGTTACCTGGTAGAATAGTATGGCATCAGCAAAGGTACAAAAACACAAATGCAAGCAGAGCTCAGGTGGCCTTTTGCACTTACTGAGAAACATGTCCCAGCCTCCGATCATGTAGGTGCGAATGAGAGCCCCAGAACTTGAGAGGCCCACACAAGTCAAAGGCACTGGGGAGTGGGGCTGCTGCTTGACTCTGTCTCCAAGTGCCCACCCAGGCCTTGCTCCTGTATGCTCAAGGTTATTACTGTGTTGCCAGTGAGTTTTGTTTGTCCATCTTAGTATGTTTGAGAAAATGGAAAGAAAGAAGAAACTGAGCACTATTTAAAATGAGAGATTACATGTGAAAACCTAGATTCCTTGCTTCTTTTGAACAAGTGGTAAAATCAATTGAGGCCCTTCTTAGCTAAGTGGGAGCACTAAGCTATAGCTGAGTAATGGACAGCCCTGCCATTACTTCAAACAAGCAAACAGTACCAAGGCCCTGTCACTCACAGAATGTATTGACTTCCTGCTTACTTCACTCCTACTGCCTACCTGGCCCCACAGGCATTTGCAGGAGTGGCAAAGCTTTGCTAGCTGTTCACCAAATTCCACTAAGCTACACATTCTATCCCACCTAGCAGTTAGGTGTGGTCACATGACAGCTCTGGCCAATGGAATGTGATTGTAAGGCTCTGTATACACTACCTCTAGATCTTGTCGCTAAAAACCATCCAGGGTCCTCTATTCTTGTTCTCTTTCCACATTCTTCCCCTAGACATAGAGGATCCGAGACCCTAGGAGATGGCAGAGGTCTGATCAGGATGGAGGTTGGCCTTCTGAATAACCTCATAGACTAGAACCTCTGTCACCGACCCACAGTTGACTGTGATGTGAGCAGGAAGTGAACTTCATTTGGTCAGCCACTAACAGTCAGTGGTTGGCCCACCTTGACCAGTGATTCTGTGGTTTCACCTTCTACCTCATGGTCTTCTTCCTGACACTATGAGATCTTCCTAGCATTTAAACCTCAGTACCACGGAGTCCATAAAATGATCTCGTCCACATTTTTAATGTTTTCTAACCCTTCTGTGATTCAGTCTTCTTTATAGTTTTAGGGTATTTTGTTTATCATCTGGCAATTGCACATTTTGACCAGATAGGAAAACTGAAAGAAGATAAACCTAAGGTAGCACTGCTGTTGAGAAAGTATCCACGGAAAGGCCTTTAGCGCTAAATCAAGGTAACTTAAATCAAGGAGCTCAGAGTCACTGCCTAGGAGGAAAGAGTGAGGTTCTTACTGAGCAGCCATTAATGTCATCCAATCCATTGCGCCTTTTGCCGTAAACCTCCAGAAACCATTTCAGGGATTGACAGGCCTTCTCTAACTGTAACCATTTGAGATAGATCTTATTGAAGCCATCCTATTTGTCTTTACTGTAGTTGAGAATCATATAAAGCAGTTGTGTTTAAAACATGTATTTTTGCAGTAAAGATGTTCAAATCAGACATGCTCTAAGGCAAATGTACTCTTTCCCCCAGCACGTTTTTCTGAAAGTCTTTTCCTGATATTTTATTCCAATGAGAACTTCCTGTTGAACTGAGTCTATGGGTCTGGCAAGTATTCAGAAGTGATACTTAGTACACACTGATGTAACAAAAATGTCCTTATCCCTACCAGTGCACAGAGTAATTATGGCAATGGGGAAACAACACACAAGGGAGGGGGCATTTTAAAAATATATCGACTTCTAAAAAAGTGGTCAATAGCTGTAGCTAGTCAAAAGCAGGAAGCACTGAAGAATTAATATATTGGTTTGTGGGTTTAGAAAGGTTCAGAGACAAAACAATGCCACAATGAAATCCTCTTTCCATGAAGAACTAATCCTTGCATTAGTCATCAAGTCTCAGACTTGACAGCAGCCCCTGGGAATATAAATCACTATAGGGTACAGATAATTATACTAAGAACTAGCCTGACTTTTGCAAAAGTTCAAGAGGTTTAGAGAACAGGAGAGCATAGGTATGGAGTATAACAGTTTTAGATTTATAGTGGGCAGCCTTCACAATTCTTCCCCAGATAATCTTATTTGGTGCTATAATATTTCTAACACATTTGGCCTACTTTTGTTATAAAAACTATAGAAATAAGGGCATGCAGCAGAGGCACAGACCAAAAATTTGTCACCCTCCTGCTTCAAGATAGTCTAATCAAGTTGATGCTTCAACACTATGGGACCTGGAATTCTCAGAGGAAGACTGGTAATAGTTTTTGCTTTGAGCCTTTGGTCCTCGTCTGTTGATAAAAAACACTTAAGAGAGAGGCTGTCTCTTCTCTCTGAAGCCAAATACATTCTGTCCCATATCATCAGCATCGTTCCACTGTGTCCCTCTGTCTAAACACTTTTCTGAGCAATGTCAAGGGTTCTCACGACCGTGCACCGTGATAGGCATATAGATGGGGGCCACGTGGGAAGAACATCTTGTCTGTGGCTTCTGAGAGGCTCAGGCTCCTGGAACATGTTTCAGCAGGTGAGGCTACAAGTGAGAGGTGAAGGTATCACTATAGGTGAGGCATCCTGGGGAATGAAACATGTGTGGGAAGAATGAGCTAGATCATTCACGGCCTGCGTATCACAGTGCCAAGAAAACCTGTAATTTGTCATAAAAGATCGCTTTCAAGCTAGGGAATTCGTTGGGATTTGTTAGAAGCATTAATCTTAATGAGTCCTAAACAATGACAAACAGGGATGGAATATTAAGTGGTAGAATTAAAGTCAAATCTTCAGCTGTCTGCTCTTACTGTCGAGAATAAAGGTTTGACTGGAGTGGCTGCCTCTCTTAAAAATTGAAAGGATCCTGTCATTATTTAAATTTGATATTTTACGATAGTATTTTTTACATGTATTTCAGTTTTAAAAAATATTACATTAAAAATATCATTTATTTTTGATTACTTAGCGTTTTTGATGCCCTTAACGTTTTGTACCCAAGACGAGGGCCTCACTTGCCTCACTGTAATCCCGGCCCTGCTGGAGCCCATTTCCAAGCATAAGATGGGAGGTGAGCAGGAGGATGAAACAGACCCTCGCTTCGATGTCTATGCCGAGGCAGAGGGTCTTTTAAAACTGTCAAAGCAAAGGCTGCTGAGCCCTGTGGTTCTGATGCCTTTTTTCATTCTTCACACAGCAGAATTTCTTCACCTTATGCTGATGAAACCCCAATCTTTTGTTCTCCCCACATATCTCCCTAAATAAAGGCTTACCCATCCATCTTGTTGTTAGATATTTCTGTTCATGTCCCATAAGCATTGCCATCCACAGTGCTAAACATACAGTGTGGAAAACTGAACCCCCAACTTCTCACTGCCCTGCTCAACCCCACCGCTCTCCCTTTATTCCATCCACTCACCTGAGAGGCAGCCTAGCGATCATTCTTAACTCCTCTCTCTCCTTATCCAGTATTTCTTATCAATTATGAAGTCCTACTGGTTTTTGTCACTTAAATATTTCCTGAATCAACTCTCTTCCCTTCATCCCTGGGGCCACCTACCTCTTCAGCCTCTTTTTTGTCATCACTTATTACTTCACAGCCCAACACTCTTCCCAAATAGAGTTCTTCACGTTCAATAGACTCTTTCTTACTTACTCCACACCTTTGTTCATGCTGTGCCCCCTACGTGGACTGTCCTTCTCTCTTCATTTGGCTAACGTCTACTTCTTTAAGACAAAGGTTAGGCATTATCTCATTCACTATTTATCCCACAAAAACGAATCGAACACCAGTTTGGAGATACTATGTCAGGTTCTATCAAAGTTTTGGTCCCTGTCTCACATAGCTTCTGGGCTTCTTCTAGGCTGGGGGCGGTGGTGTTCCATATGCAGCGGGG
>NW_011888820.1:1426545-1460726 GCF_000151845.1 Pteropus vampyrus
CTCTGAGGTTGCTGCAGGGACAATCACAGTAAATTATGAAATACCTCCAGGACAAAATTGCACTTACCTTATAGTTTCTGCAGGAAGGGTTGAAGGCATTAGTTCCACAGACAAACAAAGTATCATTGTTTTTCTTCAGAAGAACTTTAATAAAGTTGTGACACTCATCCTGAAAAATAATTCAAACTTTTTTGTAAGCAGTACATTAAACACAGAAACTTATTCTTCACCACATACGGTGATCTGCCATGTGACAGGTTAAAAAGAAGGTGGCTGAGGAACTCCTCTGTTAAAAGTTTGAGCTCCTCCTCCTGTTTACCAAAAGATGATATTGAGAACAATTTCCTTTAAATAGTAAATGAAAACATGGCACACAGTGGAAGAGTGTGTGTTTATGTCACAGAAGGAAAGCACGCCTAGAAGTGGCACCCTCCCATCATGTTAATTTTGATGCCAGATGCTCCAGGGTCTCTTGATGTACAAGGCTCCCGGCTGAAGTGTGTTTTTATGTTATTCTGTGACTAAAGGCACAAGCCCCTGTAAGCCTGCAGCAACCTTTTCTGAGCTCTTCTGCAGAGTCCCTGAGGCTTTTTGGACTGTGAGGTGAGCTACTGGAGGGGGCACTTAGAAGAGTCGGGGCAGCCAGCTTTGTGTCCATAATCCCTAGTGCCCCTAAGTAGTTCATGATGCAGCCGTAGCAGCAGCCGTAATGTTTCATCACATTAAAAGCAAACTATTTTTGCAAATTAAAGCCCTCAATAAGTGATGAAAAAAGCAATCACTGGGGGAAAAAGTATTCGCATGATCCATTCCACATCACGGGTCTACGGCTGGAGATAACAGTCAAAACCTTAACCCAAAGTGGCAGCTGCAGGAGAAATGAAAATTGCCTACCTTATGTTTTCCCTTCATTCTGCATGTGTCTACATCAGCCTGTCTAGATTTCCATGTCAGTTTCTGCATGGATCAAGAAAGAAATCAATTAGAGCCTAGAGGTTGTTGCATTTGATTTTAGAAGAGTTCCCTTGGGGAGACTAGAGGCTGAACATATATTTACTGAAAGCTTTCCACACTCTTTCTCCATGATTAATTCACCGTAATGACAAAAGATTAGAGATAGAAACGTTCATTTAATTTTGAACTCCTATGTATTCATTAAACTACAAAATGATCTCCTCTTTGAGATAAAGATGAAGGAGAAGGGAAAAAAGAATAAACAACAGTGTGGAAATTTCACATAAAATATCCAAATTCATCTACTAAATTATGCTCATTTTGATAAAATGTGTGTCCTTGCCCTTTCCTTTTAGTTGATAAATCAACTTTCATAAAGCAGGCTTTTCCCTTAAAATATGGAAGTAATTTTTTAAAAAATAAAGGAGACATTCACTTTAGGTGGATGAAGATTTAATTTGGGTAATGCTCTTTCACGGAAATTCATTGACTAAAGTGATTGTCTAGTTCTGTGGCAGATTTTATTAACTAAAGTACCTCCATGTGAAATTACAAGGGAAGCCTAGATTATATTTTATGTCTGTCTGAAATGGATAATGATCAAATTCCTGAACCACAACAGTGAAATCAAACTTAGTACTGCAAGACATGGAAACATAACACTGAAACATTTGTGGAACAAAACTTTACGTGTGAAAACTAAGATTTTCCTGGACAAATATGGCAGTATTTTATTGAAGGAATTTAGGAATTACATAAAACTTCAAAGTGTATATGCTCACATATTTGATGAATAAAATATGATGTACACAACTGTTTCTGAACATGTGTTAAGCCCAAACTTACCACTACATTGGGATTTCACAAAATATCCCAAATTATTAGCTATGTCATCTCAATCAATGCATTTAAAATACAAATTCTCTTCAAGAACTATCCTAAGAGCTTTCATTTCAGAAAGATGATTTTAAAACTACTTACTTTGCTACAGTAAATTTCTTCTGTGTATGATGTGTCTATATCAACTGTATAAATATGGTCCCTATAAACAAAGAGAGATTAATACAGTGTCAAACACAAGAGTCAAGACAGTTCATTTTCTCCTGTATGAGTGAGTATATATCTCATTCAAGGCAGATAAATCCATATCCATGTAATTAAAAAACAAGACATCCACATGCAAGAAAAAGGGAAGAGTTCAACCTGCAAGCGATTCCTCTGGCTCACATCCAGCACCTTCTGATATTGTGGCATCTTGCTATATGGGACACCATTTATGAAAACTTTCCCGTAGTCTCTCTCATACCAGAGCTACAACATCTGTATATCGTAGTTCAGGAGAGAGGACTGTGAAAGTTAAATTGGCTCAAAAACTGGAAGACAGATGGGTTCACATCCCCTTTCAGTATCTTCAAATCCATGTACCAGACACTTGGTATTCAACATGCCACATCTGTTCATCAAAGGGGCTAACGGAAAGCTAATCTCCATCTCCATCTCTCTTTGGAAAGTATGTTTTCAGCCTTGGCTCTGACGATTTGATTGACAAGATAGAAGATGATAAAGGTCAAATTATTTCCAGAAGCGACTCTTTTCTTCACACAACGATGGTCAATTAAGATCTAAACGGTACTTGAGCTAAAGTTTATATTTCTTGCTTCTGTTCACCTTCCTGTTTTGCTCCGAATTTAGTTGTCTTTACAACTTACTGCCAGTCTCCCCTCAGATGGGGAGAAACAGAATCAGCAGCTCAGGTGTGGGGCTATATTTAAATATCCCCTTCTGTTTGAGCTGAGTACAAGGGTGTTTTTGTCTGGAATTCAGAAGAAAGAAAAGAACTACACTCAACTGGGGAGATGGGGGACTAGTCAGGGAAAGCAAAACAGCTCATTTTCCCTTGAAATAACATTGACTTTTTCTAAAATGCAGGAAGTCCTGGGGCTGGAAAATTACCCACAACTTTAAACCAGGGACCTCAAGGCTCCCATGCAGACTTTCAAGCCCACTCATTACTCAAGAGAAAGGGGGGAGGGGAGAAAAGAAAGAAAAAAGGAAAGAAAGGAATTATCTGCTATCAGGATTTACTTCGATTTTTTGGAAATGTTTGCTACTGCTTTTAGAGAAGGTATAACAGAGAAAAATAAAAACAGGCTCTCTCATGTGAAAATAAAAAGGGCAAGACCTTTTCGGAACTATGTGTGAGGGGGGTAAGGGGAACAGGAAGGAGGAGGGGGAGGGAGAGGATGGGAGAGGGAGAGGAAGAGAGAGAAAATAAGGGTGGTAAGCGGGGAGAATGGGAGCCTGAGCCTGTTTTGTAAATTGCTGAATTGGGAAGTTCTTCAAACTTTAAGTAGGGTGTCAGAATTGCCCTGCCCTTTAATTTCCAGGCAGTTTTATTGCATTTCTTTATTACTTGTTTGACTTTATTGGTGGTGCTGTGGGTCAGGCTCATTATTGGAATGGAATTGCCTATTACTCTGGTATCAGGTTTGAGATGACTTCAGGTTTTCTTTGCCCTGCCGCCCCTCTAAACTTTAAGTAGGAGCTGAATATAAGAATTGTAAATTAACAGCTGATTACTATGCATTGGCAATTCCTCACAAAGCTCTCCAGTTGCCCCCTTCTGGCATGGCCTGTTTATGCTAATTAGCAGTTTAGAGATTAAAGGGAAAAAAAAGAACCTACAAGATGGATAATAATAAAGCAGATTGAAAGGGGTTCTTGCCATCAAACCTCACTCATTCCCCAGGTCCTGGATGGTACTGGGCTTCCCATTGCTAACAACAGTTGTCTAGAAGAACTGGGAAAAGCCTTCTGAAAACACAATCTGTGAATGAAATCTCCTTTTGGAGGATGGCAATCTTTTTCAACATCCAAGAGATCACATTGCCCAGCAAACAGAAACGGCGCTTTATGCTAAAACCACAGACCAGCGTCGGGAGTCACTCCCAGCCACGGGTGTATACACCCCAGGATTCATATGTGGCTCTTGCTGAATTAAGTTATTTGAACACAAACTGACTTAATCCTAGGTACTTCCTCTTCCCCCCTCCAGTAAGCACCACTGAATTGTGTAGCCTTGGCTTGAGCCCGGGGGAAGGATTTAACTTTAAATCCTGTTACTTGCTGCCCAGGAACCTGGATCTCTCAGGGCAATGTTGGGAAATGGGAAATTAAAGAGAGACCCTAAATATGGCAGCTACATAACCCTTTAGGAATCTTTCCAAGGGTGTGTACTGAAGGGGAGTGTCTGTGTAGAGTGAAAAGCAACATGTCAGCACTAGAGAACTGCAAATTTTACCTCTAAGAAAAGGCAAGTCTTTTTATAGTTTTTTCTTTCCGTTTCTTCTTTCTCCTTTTCTTGGGATGAGGGGTTAGGATAAAACTGTCTTGGTTTTAACAAGCTGGAATAATGCCACTTTTAAGTTTGTATAGCATCTTGCCCCTCGCTCATGTGCCACCCTGGACCTGCAGCCTACACCCATGTTAAATTACCAGGTGTCAGGGTGGTCTGCTATACCATTTTTTCCCTCTAGATACTCAACTGCAGCAAAATGAACAATTCATACAAGATTCTTGAGTCATCCTACTTCTCACAGATCCAATGTTTAATCATTTGTTTTGACCAGACTTTAGATAATTAGGTGCAACTATAATCTACCAGCCCTGTGACATTTAGAAAACTAAAAATGATATTTAAGAAGGAGCTAATATGCTGCCACAGAGGTGGCTATGGAGGACCTCATTAAAATGCATTCCAATGAACACGCACAGTGACTATGTTCTTGGGCAGCAGCTATTAGAAGGTTATTCCCAGGACGGACAGTGCCACCCCTACCGCTCAGTAGGTTGCACAGCATGGGGAGTAATGACAGACTCTAGAGCACGACCATCCTGGTTCAAATCCTGCCTCTGTCCTTTTTACCCAGTCGTTTCATCTCTTTGTACTTTGGTTCCCTCCCTTAAAACATGGGGATACTAGTATCTCCTTCTCATAAGTTCCCCACCACCACCCAGGATTTAACATTTATAAAGAACTTAAAATTATATTTGCAGTTTATGGGGCACATACAACTAGAATGTACTATGTAAGTTTCCATGAAGTAAAAATTTAAAAAAGTATTTTGGCATTGCTGCCTGTGACCAAATGTACTTGCAGGATATTTTAATTCAATTTTTTTTTTTTTTATCATGTTACATAGCTAGTCATTTCAGAACATCCAAGTGCTTTAAAAGAATCAAGCACTGTTGTTGTTTACTTGCTCTTTACCTATGCTCACAGCCAGATGACTACCACAAACACAATCTCTTATTTCTGTTCCCAGTGTGAAGTGATTAATCAATCTAGACTCAGTAGGACCACAGTGGAACTCCACAAGATAGTGCTCCTTGTTGCTGTTCATTTAGAATTATTTTGAATGAGCTACAAAACCCCCAAATGGGGAATTGTATATTGTTGTTGTTGTTGTTTTTTAATGCTTACAGCACCTGGTCTTCCTAGGTGGTCTCCCAACTAAATACTAACCAGGCCCAATCCTGCTTAGCTTCTGAGATCAGCCAGAATCAGGCACATTCTGGGTGGCATGGCCATAGACTGGGAATCGTATATTGTTGGAATCCCAAGAGACTTCATTAAAATAATCTAATCCAACCTCTCATTTGACAGAGGACACTGCAGCCAGAGAAATTGTGGTCCAGCTGAATTAAGAATTGTATTAAAATAAAAGCATAAATCCATGTAACCCTCATTTAGGCAGTATTCTTACCATGCCATTCAGCCTTAAGACATGGTATGTTTAAATGACATTTCCCTAGTGGATAAGTATTGTCTAACTAGATCCAAATCCAAATCAAGAACTCTTTGGGTGCTACTGCCATCTGTTAAAGTAATGATATACACTATATATTCAGTGCAAGAATACAAACAGGTTTAATATACACACACCCACACACACACTATATAATACATGTCTACACATTCAACTTGATTTAACAAAAAAGTATCAAGAAGTGCTATACTGGGTGCTCGAGTAAATATTTGCATGTATGTTCAAGATAAACAGTGGATTATTTGAGTCTAAGCTCTAAACTACACAATTATTTCTATCTAAATCCACATAAACAGACACAGATAATCTTGAACAAATGATTGCTTGACAAACTAAAACAGCCTTTAAATTAAATAATGGTTTGTCTGGGACTGTCATGATCTTTAAAATGATGCATAGCGGATACATTTAGGTCTTAGGACCTTCAGATACACAGGAGGCAGAGGTGAAGAAAAGGCCACTCACCTAGCAGCAATGTAGAGGGTTCTGTTCATGATCACAATCATCTGGATGTCCAGTCTGTGCCTCTGTGTGGTGTTCCGTGCTGGCTTGTGGCCCACAAACACCGGATACTGTTTTGTATCTGTGAAAAGAGGAGATGGGGCAAGAAAGAGAAAAGGAAATCAAGCCAAGAATTGACAAGGCAGGGAGAGGAGGGGGACCGGACACAAAACAAAACCATATTTAAGTCAGACCATGCCACAATTTTTCATCTCCAATGAGTCTATTATTTTAGGAAAACCTATGACAGAAGAGTACTATGGATGATCAAGTTACAGTTTCATTTCCAAATGATAATAAGCCTGGAATTATATTTCTAAGTGTCAGAATTTCTGACTTGTCCCTCTTTCTGGGGCTTAAACTTGCAAGTGAACCCTTTACATGAAGGTGCTCTTTTCTTTCAGTTTTCTTTTCATCTTCTTTAGAGTGCTAAGCCTGAGGGGCAGTCTGCCAAAGATCTTGTCTCGGGACAAAACTATTTCAAAGCAGCCTTCCCATCAATCACCACAAAGGCAATGTGGTCTGGAGGCGAGAGCCTTAGTCCAGGAGCCAGAAGAAAAATACAGTCTCCACAGGCGTCCAGTTGGAATAATCTACCATTGAAGGCAGCCCTGCTAGGTCGGTTGGCATTCTAGGAACTGTGGGAAGTTCACTCTTGAGTTAAGCAATTGGCTAATCTCACAGAAATGGGCACTTTGACAGGACAGGGTCAAACTGAGTGTAGCCAGTAGAGTGATCTGGAATTTTCCCTGACTTAGAGAGTCAATGGGCATATTTCTCCTCTCTTACAGTTCTCTTTGGTTGAAAGCGAGCAATTCGTAGTAATATCTGACCTTCAGAAATACCTACATCTCAAAAATCTGCCTTTAAACCTACAACCCAGAGCACTGGCGTTCCTCCAAAGAAACTAAGGAGGAAAGAAAGATGAGTCACATTTAAAAGGCAGTTGTTTTCCGGGGGGTGGAGGCGACTGATAATTGCTCGAAAACCATTCACAGATTTATATCAGACCCCTCACTTTAAATCCCTGTAGTATCTGAGCATGACAGGGGGTATCTTACTAGTAAAATACAACACACAGGTAAAACTTTCCTCTTTTAAAGAATCAATGGAATTCTAAATCCTGTTGTTTTCTACCTTTGACAATGAAGCAGAGACCAAAGGAAGGTTATATAAACCGTCGAAACGGATCATCTAAATTGACATTCACTCTGCCCAAGTCTAGCAATAATATAACTTCTAAGTCTAAAAAAAGTTAATTTTGTCTCTAAAGTTAACTCCAAAGCAGTCTTATTATTTTCTTTCTTATCTTGTAACGATGCCCATATATTAATTACATATGAACATGCACAAACAGTGGCAATGCCCAAGTGAGAGTGATATTCTTCCATAGCTGGTTTTCAGGCATGATCATGGCCTCTTTGTAGTAACTGAGACTTCACCGAAGGCACTGAGGAAAGTTTCAAATCCTCACACGTGTCCCACAACAACATTTAACAGAATTATAAAATAGGCATCCCTCCGATTTGACTAGACTTGAATTAATTTTGCCACCTACACAAGTTAAAGTGACTAACAAATCTCCTATTTTACTAAATTTTTAATCTTTATGGTTTACTGGTTGATGCAGGCTACAGCATTCACAAAGGGAGAGAGTCAGAGTGAGACTGTGGGTACTTACAGTTGCCATGCGAAATACTGATTGGCTCAGAATCTTCTGGGAAACCAGCCCCAGCAAAGTGTAGCAGTGTGAAATATAGCAGCAAGGCTTCTGACCTCATAGTAGTTCAGCGGGGAGACTTTATTTCTCTACTTCACCCTGCCAAAGAACAAAGAGGGAATTTTTTTTTTTTTTTGTAAGTCAGCTTTATTCAACACCATACAATAAAATGGCCTTGAAGATAAATTTGAGAGAAGAGGGGCCTCTGCTTCATATCTTTTCCATTCTGAATTCACTGATTATTGTTTTACGTAAGGAATCTGTATTGCTGCATCCTCCTTCCCCAGGCATCTGAGCCCTTTTGCAAAACTTCTTCCAAACATGGAATATAGAGCCTTAGTTCTTTTGTCCTGAGCCACCTTTAGGCCATTATATTATAGGTGACTGCTTCACAATTATGAGACTGCATTACAAAAAATGTGGACAACTGAGGAAGCTTATTTTTTTTTTTTTTTAAGGTAAATACTTTTCTTCTTCTCAGCAGGTTTATAACAGCACGTCATTCCCTAGACATCTTTTGTTTGGCCAGCCCAGGATCTTTAAAAACTTTGTAGTTGCCAGTATTGAAAAACTAGAAGATTTCTAATCTTCTTTTTATAAAAATCAGAGTATCTTTCTTATTGACCTAAATGACAGTTCCTCTCAGCACCATACCCCTACCACAATCCCCTCCCCGCCCCACACACACATATACCCATAACTGGCCCTGTTCACTTATTTCCATTACCTGTTTGATCCCTTAGTTGACATTTTCACTCCCAGTTTATATAATTCTACATTAATTCTAAAGTGACCATCGACATAAATAAAATCACCCAATTTATGTTTAAAAAGAAAGAAACGTATCCTTTCAGACTCTGAAGAATACCGTAGGGTGAATCTGAAACCACACTGTTGATTTTAAAAAATCTGAAACCACATTGTTGATTTTAAAAAATCATCTTTCTGTATATTTTAGTCTCATATACTACCTTGCAATGATATAGTAGTGAATAAAAATGCCAGATATACTGTTCTACCCATCTGTATTTTCTTAAAGATGCTCTTTATGTATAGAAAAATTCTCTCAAATTTTAGAAGTGAAAACCATCCCATATGGAGCTGCTGGTTACAGTGTAAGAAGGCTCATAATATAGTAAATACCGCATAATTTTCAGGCATATTTCAGATAAGGGCTGATTTATCGGAGAAATTAATGTAAAATGGGGATATCTTTTCATCTCTCCAGAGTAGTAAATCCTTAGAAGTAACCTGCCAAAGATGATCTTTTTTGAACAAAATTATTTTACAGTAGTCCATCAATCATTTAAAATTTGTGTGTAGAAAAGTCAAACTTAGTTACTTTGATATCTTTGAAAGTTAATTTGGCAGGCAAACTGCTAACTTATGCTTTTTAGAATACCACTTAATATAAGATACCTATGTCTTTCTTCTTCATGCCAAAAAAAACATTAACAAGTCCTGAGTGTTTCATCATAACTTATAATTTTACAGACACAGCCGGGTCTTAATTATTTCTTCAGTTGAAAAATGCACATTAATTAATTGCTTTATCTTGAAAATCGAAGAGGGAGAGAGGTTGAGAGAAAAGCCTAAGCAATTCCATCTCTCCAGCTCTGATGCGTAGATTAAAATTAAACTTTAAATGATTACTTGTCAAAAGATCGATCCATTACAAGAGTCAGAAACATGTATTTACAGACAGGTTAAAAGCAACAGTCCATTCATTCATTCATTCATTCATTCATTCTCCAGTTCTTCTCTTCTGGAGAATTTGATCCTAAAGAGAAGTTCCGAAGTGCCCTTATTTGCTTCTCATGGCTCCTGTTTAGTAAAACATTAAAGAAGTGAAATCAATAATAAGAGTTAAGTAAAAACATAAACCAGACATCAGTCAGCTGTTACATTTTAGATGCAAGAGTATATGGGGAAGAGGAAGTGGCAACATTTACAAGGGCTCACAGGCAGCATTAATAGGATTACACAGAAGCATATTACCTCAGAGAGTTTGTAGCATGTTATGGGAGAATAATGGGAGACTCGAAAGGCTGATTCTTATTCCTTTAGAAATCTTTGGTAATATGTAAACTTTTAAAGATTAATTTTTCTTGACATGACAAATGAGTATCCTTCCACAGTAGCATTCATCTTTGTACCAATGTCCTACGAGCTAACGAGATCAAAGTCCTGCTATTTTACTTCTCCCAGTTTTATCTTTTTCAGTCTTAAGATTGCATGGGTTAGATGCAACATTCTCGACCCCAGAGGCTGGCAGGAAGAGCAAGGAATGTGGAAGAAATCTGTTATACAATTGAATGGCCTCTTTCGGTCCTTACACATAGCCAGGATCATGACTGAGATGGGTTATTTAAATACCTCCAGGTTTACAGTAGGGCTCTATGCCAGGAAAAATAGCTGTTTTATGTGACTTTCTATCATCATATATATCATCAGGTTGTTAACATGTACATCATATGGGTGAAAGTGTCCTAGAAGTAATGGTTAATCTTGCCCAATCTACATGAACATGCTACAGTTTTTTTCAGCTGAGGTTTTGATGTATTATTCCCTCCCTACACGACTTTGGGCTCTAACCCCTGTAAATACGTAGACAATATATTTTCTTGTTGAAATGATTACTTTGTGGAGCAATCCCAATTTGATCTCACATTATCGCTTTCCATTCTGCAAAACATGGGATGGTCTTCCCGCTAAGACCACAGCAGTACAGCAATACAGACTTGCACTAGTCCGGAGAACAAAAACAAACAGGAACTTTCCACTGAGTTTCAAAAGCCTGAGCTAGCTGGACTGCTGCAATTAAGCGGTTGTTTAATCCTTGAAACTTTGAAAAGTGCTTCCCACAGATAGTGTATTTATAGGCATCTGCAGACATTTGTTGATTTCCCTCTCTGTGACTATGCTTATATAGTTTGAATATGACTTAAGACTACAGCGGTTATCCAGAAAATTAGATGATAAGAAAACTATAGATATGGGGATTCTAAACAAAAGTAATTAATTTACTTCAAAAGTAAGCTTATTGTGCTTGAATTTTCCATCTAATCGTCTCAGCCTTCCACTATTCGTAGCCTGAAGAGAAATGCCCTTTGTAAAATACACCATTACTATAAAGTTATAACTCTTCTCCCACAACCCACAAAATTCATGGAAAATCTCAAGAAAGTTCTTAATTTTAATAGGCATCTGTTGGTGAATTTATTAGATCTACTTAGGTTCAACTAAAATTAATTCTACTGAGTCAGATGGGTAAGAATTGTGTTGACTTTCTACACACTCTGAGCTGAGACAAAAATTCTTTTTCCTATAAATTTCCCCCTACCGTTTTTAAGACCAAACTGAATAATAGAACTGTGATGCACAAATAGTGTTATGACTGTTGGCTGCCATGAGCTAAGTGGACTGTGCAGGATGCTAATTGGCCAGGAAACTAGCCTTCAGGTATTCTACACTGAGGACCAAACAAAGGGGGCTAAAAAGAGGTCTGTTTGAAAATCCTCTGACTACATTTGTGTTGCTAATTGTTTTTAAACTGGTCAAATATTTTCAATAACTGGAACTTCCACCCACCCCTCCCCTTCAAACCCTCATCATAAAGCAGGTCATTGTGTTAGAAAAGCATGAAGCAATCGAAATGTCCTTAGAACTAGAAACGATTATAAAATCAGAGAATGACATCACAAATTGCCACATCTTACTTCTGATTAATCAGGTTAATTTTCTAAGAGCCGCTAGGATGAAGAAGCCATGACAAGCCTACCCAGCCAGAGCGCCAGTCACACTTACCCCAACACTAGTTCTAATCCTCTGCCCAACTAGCTATTCCCTCAAATCCTGTCCCGGAAAATTTTAGGGTCACAAAACTGGTAGGACTTAGCCAAAATTGGCTCACGGAAGTCAATGACAGCATTAAGAAAAAAAAATAGTTGATTTAATATACAACTCTAGATTGCTGGCTTCTTTAAACAAGCACACACACACACACACACACACACACGCACACGCACACGCACACACGCACACACGCACACACACATACACACACAGATCTGGCCTTGCTGGCCAACATCCTACATGGCCAACACTCCAGAGCTGAGCAGTGGTTGCCCAAAGCAGAAGGGATGGCCCTCTCCAATTGGAAACATTCCACCACTCTCCATTGTCTTGGGAAGCCTTCCTTACCCACTAACCTTGCTGCCCGACCCCTGAAAGCTCTGAAGGCAACCTCCATGCCACTCGGGAAAAGCATACCACCATTGCTGCATGAAGTATTCTGCTCGTCTTTACCTTTTCCTACAAGCTGCTGTGTGTCAGCCTTAGCAAGTGAACCTGGTGGGACTCAATGTGTACATACACAAATGAATGGGTGTTGCTTGTTCTAAAGACCCATTTGGGCTGCTTCTTGCACTGTCTACATGTCTGCCTGCAGCAAACAATTCATCAATGCACCGGCATTTGGGTTGGGTGTGTGGATATAATTTGTGTCTGATTTGGTACAACAGCATCTTCCAGAATGCTAGCATGCAATGAACATTTTAATAATAAGTGTAAAATGGTGATAAAAGTAATGGGAACTGGCAAATGCAAAATGCTCTCGATAGTAACTTTTAAGTGTGGCCTAGAAATGAAAGAGAAATGATCGTAGTGGCACTTTTCCTATGAGGAAAATCATTTACTGTCATGTTTCAGTAATTCTCTTAAAAAGCACATTTTCTATTGACATCATGGGAAGTTTTAAAGGTAATCAATAATTCACGCCGTCCTTAATAGAAAGAAGGACACGCTAATAGGGTGACCCTGGGCAAGTCATGTAGCCTCACTGGCTCCTTTTTCCTCACCTGTAAAAAGAAAGAATATAAAATGTAATGGCCTGTGAAACCCCTTCAGGCTCTGAGATTGTACAATTCTGGGCAATTCTGCCCCAATGAAGAAGGGAGTCGGTATGTGATGGTGATTAGGGAGGACAGTACATGCAGTGACCCTGAGCCAGGACACTCCATTGTAATCCATTTCCAAGGCCAGGGACACCATGTGGAGGTGTGGGATTGGGAGGGAGGGTTAGGAGCTGAGGCAGAGTGGGATACTGGAGCTCCACCCAGCAAGAAGTGTCACCAGACTCTGGTGGTGGTTATGTCAGGCACTCTCTGAGATTACTGCAGATATCAAGCTTAGAAAAGGCTCAATGCACCTCGGCCAGCCTCTCTTTGACGAGATCAGAGCTGATTTTTTCTGTTTTTTTTTTTTTTTTTTTTCTAGTTGCTCCTAATCTGCACATGGTTTGGAAACTTGGGGTAATTAGAGTGGTACTGAATGTGGCAAATGTGAGGATGAGACAGGCTCTCTTCGGTTTTGCTCTCAGCAGAAGGCTGTAGGCACAGCATGAAAGTTGTGAAAAGTTCCTCAAGCCGGAGCAAAGAAATCCCAGCATGTGATACTGCATTAGTTTCAGTATCAGGAAAAGTTCAAGTCCTGTAAATAGTTCTGACCAAATAGACCACTGTTGTTACCATTTAATCATATTCAGAGTTTAGTTACATTTTATACAACGGATAACATTTTCATTTCTATTGTTCCAGCCTGACCTCCTCATCTTTATTTTTACAGTGTGATTATCTTTAAAAATCTGATTCAAAATTAGTTAAAAGCTCCTACATGAAATCGAACTATTGCCAATAATATAGGGGAGGAGAAAGAGCAGAGGGTAAAAACATGGGGTCTGAATCCCTCTGTTCCACTTACTTGCTGGAACCCTCGGCAAAATGCTGAAACTCCTTGAACCTCAGTTATCCCCATCTTTTAGAGTGGGTAAAATTGTTTCTCAAGAGAGGCCGTGAGATAATATACATAAAAATTGTAGCTTATTCGTCAGTAAAGATACTAAAAATTGCCTTTTAATAGCTTTTTTTGGAACCCCTTAAGAAATTCTCAGTAGGCTCCAGATCAGCAACTGGTATTTTTTACTTCTTCAGGGGAGAAGAAGCCTTCTTATTCTCCTTCCCTCCCTTCCTTCTTCTAGGTCACTAAGTCTCCTATCACAGGAGGTGGGCATCTGGTAGAGGAAGGAGAATCTTTCTCAGGATGGCATAACTCATATTGTGTGATTTTTAAAATGGGAATCACAGCACCCACACATGTGCAAAGGAAAATAATGATTTGGGAAATGGACAATGGATAGGGTGGAGTGGAGGTTTATTGTGCACCTTCTGTGTCCAAGGTACATATGCATATTATCTTATTTAAGTATCACAGCAACCCAGGGAGGCAGACAGGCTCCATTGTGCACACAAGGAAACTGAGGCTCAGAGTGGTGAAGCAGCAGATCCAGACAGCACACAGTGTTTACAGCACTCCATTAAGAAGGGAAAGCCAAGATGCAAACCCAGGCCGGTGTGACGCTGAAGTTTATGTCCTTCCCAGTACATCGAAGAAAGAGAAACGGAAGGTTAGAGAGAGGTGCTAGCATAAATGGAAACTGCACTTAAGATAATAACTGAACACAGGTTGATGCATCTATGCTTATGCGGACAGAGTGGCTGAAAGTCCCTAATGGCTTCAGCAATAAAAACCTATAAAAGGAGTACACAGTGGCTTGTAAACATGTAGGCATGCAAAGGCTCATTCTACTTTATGGCCCTGTGATTGCAGGCTTAAGGTGATAGGAAAGATGCAGATGCTTCTCAACCACAGTTTTAGGAGGAATTGATTATCTCGGGACACCACTGTGTTAAGTGAAACCACTTGCCCGCTTATAGCCTCCTAAATCGTAATGTTTTGAAGTCAATGCATCATAGAGAACAGTGTCTGTCATGAAGGGAAAGAACAAGGCTGGCTGCTTCAGTAGCTGATAGGATAAACTGATTTGGATACTCCTCACGTCAGAGTCAGGAACCTCTGCCCAGAAGGAGGTGGGAGAGCAGGTGTTTCTGCAGAAAAATCCAGCTTGCTGAATGCTGGAGACCTGTCTCAGAGATCTGAACTGCTGATTATTGCACCAAAGGAACATTTCAAGAATTAAAGAGTGTTTAAACAGCAGGTGTCCTTCACTGACCTGGACAGCCCTGTTTCCTGGAGGATGCTGCTGTACACAGAATGCATAGCCATGCCACAGAAGAACATGTCCCAAGTGGAATGAGAAACAACTTGGGCCCACTGATTACGGTCGAAACCTTTACTGTATACCCACCTAGTCTTCAGGGCCCACACTGGCTACCTGTTCGGTGATATTGCATTAAGACATAAGGTTCATGCAAATGAGAAAAAAATAGCTCTAGCTTCTTAATAAAGCATTTGGCCTTTCTCTCCTCAGCCATTAGCAGAGACATAAAAAGATCCATTTCAGAGGAAAGAGAAATGCCACAGACCTAACTTCAACACATTTTGGAGAATGATGGTAGCATTCAATAGAGTATAATAATAAATATCGACTGTGTATAATTGATGTTCCGTTTTAGATCTAAAACCACTGTCACAAAGGAGGAGGAAAAGAGCTGTGAATCAGAAGTACTTTCAGGAAAAAATTTTTTTTTTTTTTACAAAAATTGAGATTGGTTGTAAACGTATTATCTTTTGAAGGGAGAAGGAAAGTTTGGCTTTCAGGATATTCTCTGTTATGGCAGTTTCCTTTCTCTCTACCAACACCCCCCACACATACACACATGCCCACACACTCTTGAGCCAGTGCATTTAATGCACTTTGCTTAGATGTTTCAGATATAGTCAAATGACTTATTAGGGCTCTGCAGTTACAGTCATGGTCTTAGCAGGCCTAAAAATACTGTGGCAAACTATCTTGATCTCAAAAAGCTGCAACAGTCTTAACCTCATTTACTCATGTCATAACCAAGTTTTTCTCACCTCCATCGTTTTCAACTTTTATAATATTGCTGAACTCAAACATCTGCTCCAGAGGCAGAAACAAATACCCTTTTATTTTACCGTTGAGGAAACTGAGGCCCTGAAAGGTGAGGTCACTCACCAAATGTGGCACAGTTCAAAAGTGGCAAAGCTGAGCAGAAACTAAGGATGCCTGACTCTTCCACTGAGCGCTGTCCCTACATTACACTGCTTTCAGAAAGAAAGCTGAGATTCATTCATTCCTCCTTGGCTTGCTGCCTGATGTTCATTACTTCCTTGCCTGATTTCCATCTTACCGATTCCTTGTTTTCTGCTGGGAGCCAGCTCTGTGCTAGACCCTGATGAAGACAGAGATGGGGACAAAAGATCCCCTTGTACTGCCCCCCCCCGCACCCCCCCCGCCAGAACCTCACTCTTTAGTAGGTGGGCCTGACAGTTCCTGCCCATTGTCCCAAAATAGAACACAAACAGACAACCATAACTTTTCAAAAAGAAATTAAAATTCTTTTGGGAAGAATATTGCCTGGAGGGCAAAGGTGTTACAGAGGTATACGGGTGAGATGATCCACAAAAGCTTCTAGCTGGAGAAAGCCTTGGCAGGTTGCACCATGGTTCACTGTGGACTGTGGGGTTTAGAGGAGGGGCAGGTAGGAGCAAGACATTTTGTGTAAAAGAACTAGGTCAAGAGAGCAGGGTGTTAAAATGAAAAACTCCATGCCAATTGGTCTTTCAGAAACTTGAATTGCACCATTTCACTTTTTGCTTGAGGAATTTCAAATATTTAGCTAAAGTAACGGATGAAGTTTTCCACTTCATCCAAAGTTTGGTTTAATAATTATAACAGAATAAAAATTGTGTCTGAGTACTTTTTTTTTCTAAGAATATGGCAGAAAAAGAAAGGGGTGGGGGAGAGTCCATTATCTCAGAATATTGATATTTATTCATTTGAGGTACTGATGTGAGTTATTTTCACATCCCTCTCTCTAGGTTTCTGTACATTTGTAATTTCATTAAAAATGAAACAGAGAGCAAAACTAACATGCTTAAATTGAAGGCACTTTTCCTTAGCCCTTAAAAAAATATTTGTAGAGTGACTTTACGTAGAGATACCAGTGACTGGAGTTTTCCATGAACCTTTGTCAAAATCCTGAGCTGGTTTAAATTAATAGACTCTATCAAATAGAGCAGTCCCTGGCCTTTGACAAGATGCCTCTCCCTGATAATTTCTCCCGTTTGCTCTCAGTGTGGTTATTAGAAAGCAGAATCTCACCGCCCCCTCCCCAGCCCCCAACTCTCACCTTCCCGCTCCTCACCTGGCCTGGGGCTGCTCAGGCTTAGATGGCTACAGGACGTGTTCTTGCCCTGTTTTGGAAGTCAACTTCAAACTTGGCTTGGAGAAAAATAAAAACAACCTGCAAGTCTCTCTTCCTTTGAGCTCTGAGTAATAGCCCCAAATAACAATATCACCAATCACAGATGACTGGAACTTTGAACACTACAAACTTATTAGTTTTTTTTGGTGACAAGTCTCAAGATCAGGAAGTGAAAAACATTTCCTTGACCTAAACTTTTCAAATCAGTTTCTCCGGTGTTCTCTGCGTGTCATTTTTCATTGTATTTCATTTCTTCCAATGAGCTCTATGCTTTTCCAGTACTCTGAAAGCCAAAAATAGAGTTTATATTTGACTACAAGCTTCTAATTGAATATAGAAAGACATAATATCTTAGGCTCTATTCCATAACAAAGCATGTTATTGCTGACTGGTGTTTATCATCAGTAAAGTATATACACAGTAGACTATCTGTATGTATATCTATTTCTAGACACATTCAGAACAAAAATGAGATGGAAGCATTATCTCTTGAATTTCTACAATTTTCCTACATTCCTTAGGAAATTCATTTCATTTATTAAAAGAGAGGAAAAAAGTCCTCTTTATGTCCTGATGAGCTGGATAAAAATTGAAAACCCATATATTTAAACCTATTTAAATTTATTACTGAATTTGGTTGATATTGCTAAATTTTCCTGAAACTAATGATATTTTTATTGGCTCTGTTCATGTTCATTACACATAAAAAGTAACTCATTAGGCTGGCTTGATTTTCTTGGAGCAGGTATCAGTTTGAACTGGGCTAGAGAGAGAGCACCATTTATGAGTTGCCTCTTCCCAAATCAGTCAAATCTAGTGATAACACTCCCTAAAATGTTCATTTGTCTTTAATGTGAAAACTTACCCTCAAAATTAATAACTATTTCCAAACATCCTGAAAATATGCTTCCTTAAGGCCAATGAGAGTAAGTTCCAGGAAATTATGTTTGTTTAAATGTCTCTACCCCTTAATGACTTGATTCCTTATATAGGTGACTTAAAGGTCACCATATAGAGAAACATTTAAAGACCCGTTCATTGAAATAAAGGTGGTCAGCATCTGGATGAACTGCTTTGGTGGCAATAGCTATTTTTAATTAAACTTGCCTCATTTCTCCATAAGTTTAAAGAGAAACAAGATTTACTTTTCCATATTCCTCTAAATATGGATGAAGCAAATTCATTTTGGAAATACCAGTTATACAATCCCTTATTTGCAATTATAAAAAACAAAACAAAAACAACCCCCCAAACCTGAAAACCAACAGTTTTTCCTATTTATTTGGTGACAAAACTTGACCTGAACTGGCCCGAGACCATCTGTAGTCTATTTATCTCTCTTAGGATGCTGCAAAAACATTAATGGGTTTGATTAGTGGATGCTGCCCTCACAGGGGTATATGTCCAATGTTGCTTTTCTAAAATCTGAAAAATTTAAAACTCTGAAACACATCTGTTCAAAAAAGAGACTGTAGAACTATATTCCTTTGTCTCTGAAGAGATTAAAAGCAGGATAAAAAAACGAGGGGATCCTCTAGAGCAGAATTCCCAACACTGGTTTTCCTAAACCCAGGAGCTCTCTGATTATCTCACGGCATATGGTGAGATTCTCAGAGAATTTAAAAAACATAATCTGATTTGATTTATTTTTTTTAAAGTGTTTATCATATTATACTTTATTTGCAAGAATAATTCAGAGATTAGGAATTGCTGAGTCATCTAGTCTTAGTTTCCTCTGTTTTGTGCTCATACCGTCAGGGTTCCAGGCTCCGATCCACACAAAGGACTAACAAAAAGAGACAGCCACAAAATGAGTGATACTCACAAAACAGAGGTAACGTTGGTGGAGACGGTCTCAAGCCTCTTGTGTGGAAGCAATGACATCCAGTAACAGCACAAGTGATTGCCTCACTCCGCCTGGATGGGCTTCATTTTTCCTCCTGTCTGACAGCCAACTACAGGTGGGTCAGCCCCCCTTTCTCTGTGTTAAATGTGTAGACATCACAGGCCTTTTGTATAGTAGTTAGTGGTGGTCTCTCCAAAGGAATGTCCATAATGTCTGAAGCCTGTGTTCTTTCCCTCATGGAATGACTCTGGGAATGGCTTTTCCAGTCCCCATAATCAGAGGGAATTGTCAGCTGGCAGTGTCTGCCCTCTGCTTTGTTAGATGTACTTGCCTTTAATTTTCAAATACCTGCAACTTTCTTTTCATAACAACAGTAAGTTGAAGGATTAATTAATAAAACAAAGAATTTGTATTTCAAGACTATTTTGGGAGGGCAGCTGTTATTTTGGGCAACTGGTGGGAGTGGAAGAGGAAGCAGACATACCGTCTTCCCTTCCTCTCTGAGGGACCCGTCCCCACTTCCCGAACTATCCGCCTCCTTTCTTTCTCACAAAAAAGGCACTGGGCATCAGACGCAATGGTAATCAATTCTAACTGAGATAAAACAGAGGCGAATAGTTAATAGCAGCAATCCAAATCATCTGGAGGGAAAACAGCACATGGATTCACCAATTAACCCCTGCATCTAAAAATAAATAAATAACCCACCACTCCTATAATTAATAGCACAGAAGACAATCACTGTAATTATGATCTCTGTGACATAGACCAGAATCAGTAGGAAAAGTGAAATTATCCAATAAGCTTGAGTGTGACAGGCAGAAATCAAATTAAGGTGCTGAGAGTCAGAAAAAAAAAGAGAGGCGATCAATCAGAGAAAAAGTGAGTGTGACACCCATACCCAGCCCAGTAGAGGTGCTCAGGTGGCTGGTCATCGCAGGAGAGCACAAAGATCCCTGCATGCACATGCTTGGCTTTCTTGGAGAGGAACTGGAGGCACAGGAAATGCATAAGTGGTTCTGAAAGCTACTCAGTGCCTGGTTACTGGAAAGCCCACAGGTCTATTTGGGTCATGCAGGCTTTCGCTGGTAAGGATTTGAAGGTCTGAGCAGTGAGACAGAAAAAGCACAGCTATGGAACGCGTGGAGAGGGAATAATGCATGAACTTCTTTTCAAACAGCAGATTCCCCCAGTGATATTTTTCCTGTTCAGTTAACATAGTCTTCATCTCTCCAAAGAGTAAAAAAAGAGAAGTCATTTTGAAGTGTTATGCAAGAATAAGCAGATGTGTTCCTCGCATATCTATTTAATCAGCCCTTTCCAGCAGCACTAAGACACGAAAGAAGGCTGAGACTCCTCCGGAATTGTCAGTGAGGAGGGAGCAGGGTGCCGTGTGGCGCCTGAGCAGGAGGATTACCAAACCCTGGGCCTTTGCTCCACCGTCTAAAAGCGAGGCCCTGAGGAATGCCTCCTCCCGCTCACACAAAATGCTGCGCATCGTTGCTAACAAATTTTCTATTTCTTGCAAGCACTTTTATTCCAAAGGAGCACTGCTTTGGTACATCATGGATTACTTGTTTAATCTTTTGGGAGTTACTGGTAAGAGCATGAGACATGAGAAAAATGTCATACAAATGTGTAGGTATTGAGAGAGGACTTTATCTTCAATGTTCAGTAAAATAGGAAACTGCCTTTGTTAGTGGTTCTCCTTCACTTATTCAGTCATCCATTCATTCACTCAAGAAATGGTTGTGTCTACTATGCGGAAGCAGGGTGCTGTGCTAGGGCAGTGGGGGATACCCAGGTCATGGGCTTTGTGGCGGGTTCTGCGCCCTTAGTGAGCACCCAAACAGCAATGAGCGATAGAACAAAGTAGAAAGCAATGCACACAGAAAAGGAAGTACTATGGGAGTTCAGAGATAACATCCATATATTGATCTACAGCTCAAACACACGCCACATCTGTCTACTTCTCTACGTGCTACCTGCCACCTATGATCATCCAACCCACCGTCAGCTCCTGCTTAGATAACTAGTGGTTTCCTAATTGGTTTCCCTACCTCCGCCAGGCCCTCCTTCCATTTAATCTCCAACAGCAGCTGATGGTCTTTTAAAAACAGATCAGACCATGTCCTCCCCTGCATAAAACTCTCTAGTGGCTTCTTATAGCCTTTACAACAAAGCTGAAACCCCCTATGCTGGGTGCAAAACGCGCCACCTGCTCCCTGATCCTATCTTGTTCCATTCCACCACTTCCCACTCTGCTCCATCCCCCTATTCAGCCTGGCTTTCCTCAAACGCACAGCTCTCACTCCTGCCCCGTGGACTTGCTCTTCCCTCCATTTGAAATCATCCTACCCCCACTTCAGTCTTCATACAGCTGCTTACTTTTGTCATTCAAAATGCATTTAAAATGTCACTTCCTTGAACAGGCCTTCCCTGACCTCCAAAACAACTCAATGTCTTCTTTTCAGCAATTTATTCTCAATTTCTGTAATGGATTTGTTCCTCATTGATATTTCCACATTCATAATTTTATTTGCCTTTTGTCTGTCTCTCCCCTCTATTAGAATGTAAGCTTCATGTGGGCAAGTTTGTCTTGTTAATCACTGTATCTCCATGTTATGGAACAAAACTTACTACACAGTGAACTTGATTCATGAATAAATGTCACTCCAGCAAAGAACATTAGAACATTTTCTGATTAGTCAGTGTTAAAACAAAGAAAAGTAGATATGCAAGGGGCAAGACAGGCATTTTCGGATCTTTGAAGAGAAACCTGGAAGACAGTTATGATAGTAGAACTAAGATCAATGGGCAGAAACTATAAAAGAGATAACTTCTGCTCAAAACAAGGAAGAACTTTCTAGTAGTCCCAGTAACACAAACATAGATTGGCCTACCCATGGGGACAGGAGGCCGGATGAATGCTGGGATGGAAGGCATATTGTCCAGGGGAGTCAGACATCGGATATGGAGCCAGACTAGCCGACGTGTAAGGTCCTCGTGCACAGCCTGATTACCTATGATTCTTGGATCCTCTGACAGATCCTTCCCATGTAGTGAGGAAACACTGCTTAGACCAGGAAACCACAGATGGTCCATCAAAATCCTGCTGTAGACTCAAGCTATAGGCTGGAGGCTGCCCTTATACCTCTGTTGACAAAATAGCGTGCCTGGAATCAATGGATCAAAGAGAAAGTCCTCAGGCTTTGGCCAGGCCTCATTCAATCAGGATCCCAGTTTGACCAGTATGGATAGGTGATAAGTCAGTAGCCAAAACATGTATGAAGAAGAGAGAGAGAGAGAGAGAGAGAGAGAGAGAGAGAGAGAGACGATCATAACCTAATGAGCACCAGAGGCTCATGAGGGTGGGAACATACAGCATCCATACTGCCCTACTTCCTTTCATCTCTGCGAAGCTCAGAGAAGGTATTGAAGTTTATGATACAAAGTTAAGCTCTGGTGTGTGGCCTTCCTGGAGATGAATGTCATCCACTGGCTTGTTGCTAAGGCTCAATTGCCAATGACATACAGACCCCAAGAGATGATTTAACTCTGCTCTTGTCTCAAATCCCTTCCCAGTGACTCATAGCTTTGTCCTAAAACCAAAACAGCTGGGCCAGCCAGCTGGAGAGAAGATATACAGATGTTGCTGGCTGGAGTAGGGGGTGGGGGTGGGGGGTGAGGTATGAGGCTCTCATCTGTGCAGTCAGCCCAGTATGCCTTAGTGGGCTACAGAGTGTGGGTGTTCCCCCCTTTGCAGACAAAATGTGGGTGGGGATGTTGGCTCTGTTATGGACCATCTCTCATCCTTCAACACATGTGTCTTTGAGCAGAGTGCTGTAGCTTCTCTTCTTATGCAACTCAGAGAAGTTTTATTTCTTTGGGGAATATTAGATCCTTGAACCAATCCATCTGGAGAGGGTATGAGAGATAGTACTCTGGCTAGAAGGTACCGCCCACCCAGATGTCTGGGCTTAAAACAGAACTCAAATTAGAGAATGTGTGAAAGCTGAGAAGTTAAAGGAAGGGGTGGAGATGCGTGGCAAGAAAGAAATGTGCTTTGTTTCAGAGTAAAGGATTTAAAACAAAGGCGTAAATTTACATTAGTTGATTATACACCAGAAAAAACATGAAATAATACATGTAAAGTCCTCATTAGAAATGCCTTGCTTAGGCAACATCTTGTACATAGAAGGTACTTGTTAAATATTTGTTGATTTTGATTCAAGTGGCTTTGAGTACTCTTACATATCAGCACATTGAGTTCTACGATGATTGTAAAAGGGGCATTTTTTAAATGAATGTTGAAATACAAGCCAAGACTGATTTTTTTTGAAGTGTTGTGAATATTTTAAGCCCATTATACAAGCAACTAGTAACAGTGGTTGTCTCTGAGGGAGAAGGACTGGGGGTCAGATGTAGAAAAGAAACTCACTTTTTATGTCGTACTCTTTTATGTTTTGATTTTTTTTAATTGTGCATGTGTTTAATTTTTAGAACAAAACAAAACTAGCTGTTTTTTTTTAAAATCTGTGTCTCTAGAGGCAAACCTGGAACTCAGGCCTACTGATACCTGCCAATTCTCACAATTTTTCTCAGGATCCCATCCCCTCACAAGATGTTCAGCCAATGGTGATGTTCTGGAATACGGGATGGGAGTGAGGGAAGTTTATAGGCCTTGTAATATCAGTAGTGATAACTTTAGTTTATCTGCGATGCAGATGGAGCTATATGGTGGCTGGTAGTTTACAGAACACTATAAACCCGCCTGCATGCCACATGAATGGCTGCCTAATTTATTAGTTGTCAAATAAAAATGTAACATACTCAGAAAGGCAGGGTGCGATGAAGTCAAATACAAAGAATCAGATGAGCTTAAAGCAAATACCATTCATATTTATTATTTTATTTTCCATAAACAAGATTCCAGTGCCGTGCACGGGAACCTTTTTCCCCTTTATCTGCATGTTCATTTCTGGTCAGGCTCCTGCCCCCATGTTCTCTGGCGTCACTGCCCTTTCCTGGTGATCCCCTCCCATGGCAAAGGAATGCAAAAGCCTACTTCTGAAGCAGCCCTAAAGGATGTCCCACTTTTTAGAAGTGGAATGAGTGTTCTCTTCTGGGATGGTAACCTTAGACTATCCCAGAATGACTGCTCTTAGATAATAGAGGACATTGACTAAACAAGAGAGAAAATAACACTTCTTCAGAAGAGCGAAGAGGGCAGAGTAGAGAGGTACCAACTGTATTGGGATATGATGGATGAAAAGTGTTCATCGTCCTGTGCCAGCTCCCCTTTCTGGGAGGTGAGCTGCAAGGGACTGTCTCCTCCTTTCTCTTCTTTTCACTCGCTTATTAAACAAACACTAAGCTAGGGGCTGCAATGGGGATAAAGCCTTATTTCTTTCTTCTTTGGTTCCCCTTCTCCCCAGAGTTTATCTCAACCACTTTGAAGTTCCTTCTCTCGCCAAGTGGGTCACAGTATGCTCTTCCTGAGGTGTGAGACAGTAGTTTCTGATTCCAATTTCAACTCCAATTTGAGCCTTGGAGACAAGTGCTGCCCATTGGAACACACGTGTTCTCTTTTCCTCACTCCATCAGTATATGCTGCTCTGTCCATAGCTAAATGCAAAAATATAGCATACTGTAAGTATAAATGAATGGTCTCCATTCATTTATCAAACTTGCCTGCACAATGGAATCACCTGGAGAGCTTCAAAAATTAAGAATGCCTGTGTCTCACACACCCAGAGATTGTGACTTAATTGGGGATGTGTGACCTGGGTTTTGGAAATTTTAGTAGATCCCCAGGTTATTCTTGTGAGCAGACAAGTTTGGAAACTACTGATATAAACATAAATGGTATCCAAATTATAATCCTAATCCCTTCCATTTCAATGCCTTCAGCTATAGCCAGGGATAATTAATCGTGACTGAAAAAACTTGTACTTGTGCCAGCTACATGGAGTGCCTTTAAAAACATCTAAGTTTATTTCGTGCCCACCTACCCTCATGCCAAACCACTAACAAAATATAATTTAATCCATTAAATAGAAGGAGCCACACAGAGACTGATTTTTTTAGTATGGGGCTTGCAAAGTATTTTTAATGTAAACAGAGACAATAGGTATGTTCTCTTTTATGACAGCATTGAAATAAAGCAGACCTAATTAACCCACCAAGATGCTATGGAGTACAGGCCATCTCTCAGGAAGCCTATCTCTCAGCCTTATCAAAATGGCTTTCTCTTCAACTGTGCCCTGGTAACCTGGGAAATATAAATTTTGATTACCGATTGCTGCATTGTTAGTAACTGACTATATATCATTAGTAGCCGGTCACCAGTGTCAGCCCAGACTTAATTATCTCGGCTGAAGAGAAAGTAACCCCATGAAAGAGCTATTTTCCAATTAAAGCAGCATAGAATATGTGATTTGTCTCTCTGGTGATATCCAGTTCATATTCCTTTTCATGCTATTTGTATTGTCTTCTTTTCCTCATTACAAGCTCAGAGTTGTGAATCTTGGGCTCCCTAACAAGAAACACATAAATATCAGGAGGGCAGCTGTCAGACCTTTTAAAAAAATTCATGAACAGTCACCACCAAAAACGCAACAGTAATTACCGAGTTTCCACTAGCAAATGATACAGTTAAGGTTAAAGACATCTTTCAACAGAACCATGTACTTTTCCATGTTCCTAACCTCCTATAGAATGTGTATATGATTATGTGTACACACACATTCACACTCTTTATTTTCAGGAGATATTCTTTAGGGGTCAGATGTTCTATGTGTCATCTTAGCTATTGTTTCAATGACAAGGAAAACATTTTTCTATCAGTACAAGAAAAAATATTTTGGGTATTTTGGGTAAAGCTCTAGGCATTTCTATCTCTTAACTCCTCATCTTCCTTATCTTACTTGTGTTGACTGCTCTTAGTTCATTTATCCCAAATGAATGTCTGCTCACTTGCCTATCTAGGCAATTCTTTATCCCAGGAGCAAGTACAAAAGTTTGTCTTCTCCATGACTAAGTTGACCCTGGCTACTTTGTAAACACAGGCTTTGAAGTCTGGGTTGTTTCAGAAAATATTTATTGAGTATCTATTACATGCCAGACATGTCCTAGGCACTGAAGATTCCTCAGTGAACAAAAGAAGCCTCTGCTTTCATGGAGTTTATATTCTAGTAGGTTTCCATCACATTCCTTCCCTTAGTGGTTAAATAGCCCTTGGTTAGTTATTTAATATCTGTAAGCCTCAGGTGAGATGATGATGTTCTTGCTTCATATAGCTGTCATTAGAATTAAAAGCCCCTAGCCCATAAAGACGTGTCTAATAAATGTATGCTTCCATTTTCTTCTCAATGCCCTTTGTGCTCACGGTTGTCATTTGGAAACCCTAAGTATCTGCATATTTCAGCATTTTAAATTTTGTATACTTATGTATCACTTGTTTAGTAAAAATACTTCCTCAGTAGTTTCAATTTTCCTCTTTCCTCAAAACTTCCCAACTGTAGCCTTCCCTGTCTTGCATCAGAGCTGCCCACATTTTGTTTCACTTACGCCTAAGCTGTCATTCGGAGAAGACACAGTACCTGCAGTTTGGTACTTAACTAAAATTTCATGGAAGTCTAAATTACTCCTTTTGAGGGAGGAAGGGATGCACTTTTTACGATGCATTCTTTAGGGCCATGTCAATGTGAAAAGGAAGAACGGCCTCTGGTCACTGGTGTTAGTCATTATCTACTTGGTTCATATCTCTCTGCCCAACTACACTGCAAACACCCAGGGCGGGAGGGCTTTTATTTCTGTTTATTTTCAGCAATTTAAATTGAGCATTTATTGTCTATGCTGATGAGCAAGGCACTGTCTCAGGCATTGTGGTCAGTAGAAAGATGAGGGATGGCTGGTGTACAAGAACTCCGGAAGGAAGCAGCATTTCAGAGCTGCTCTGGAATCTCCTCACCTAGCAGGTCTAGGTGAACACCCTGCCCAAGCACCTTGGTTTTTTTGCCTGCTGCTTAGGATTATCGATATACACCACAGTTTCAATGACCTGCCCCTAACAATAAGGTTGAGAATTTCTTGCAAATCAGTTAATTGGAGGAGTTCCAAGAATGAATGGCTTTTGTTGAATTTTCTTTTGCTTTTTCTTCCCTCCTTCCGATCCTTTGTGTCTTGAACTACTCTTCCCTGGGCTAAGTTGTTTTTCCTAATGCTTTCTCCATTGCTATTCTCCTTCCCCCACCCCACTTCTCTATCTCATTATTCTTTCTGCCTTGGGAATTCCTATCCTTCCCTTAAGATACTATTCAAAGATCACCTCCTCTGTGGGGGCTTACCTGATCCCCACTGACAGTTAATCACTAACATCCCTCCTTTCTTCCACACAAAAGAGCTCTGCCCTAACAATCAGATTGACATTATTTGTTTACTAATCTGCCCACACACTAGACAGTGAACTTGGCAAGGGCGAACAGATATTTGATGGATAAATAAATTGATCGATAAATGAATAATTGAATACACAGTCTGTCCTCCGAGGATTTACAATTTATGGGGGAGACAGATATGACAACAAACTGCAAAGTAAGGTACAAATACATATGTACTATAAGAACAATGCTATACATTTTAAGTTTTAACATATCCAGAAAGGCTTAGATTTACTTACAGAGTTACTTAGATTTACTTACAGAGTTACTTAGATTTACTTTATTATAATGGACTGGAGCTTTGAAGCAGGTACTATGGATTGCACCAGACTTTCTTTTCAAAGGCTTTAGTGCTAGCTGGCCTTAGAAACACTATTATATATACATGCCCTTGTAACACGCAGTAGACTGACATGGCACTTGCCTTTGTATTTGCAAATACAGGCTCTTGAAATATACATGAAATGTAAGATGCTGGTATTTGTGCAGTAGCATGAATGCCTCCATATTCTGTGAAATCCCTGACCTAGTTACGTTGCTGAAAGCATAGCTTAAGTGCATGTACTGCCCAACACATGGAAGAAACTGTTATCTTGAGGAAAGTAAATTTTGCATTCCCCAAGTTCTGTGTGATTAAATCTGTGACCTTAATATTGCATTGGAGTAGATATTTTATTCAATTATATGTTCAATGAAATAAGAAGCAAGAAAGATGTAGCCGGTCCAGATTCCTCTGGGTGTGAAAAGATAATGATATTTATTTTATGTACTCCTGACAATGAAATTTAAATTGTTATTTAAAGCTCCTACCAGCAAAATATCAATTCAAACAGGTTAATTCTTCAGTCATACTTGGCTTTAAACATTTTGTCATAAGAACTAAGCAAGTGAACACGTCTGCCCTAAAAATGGGTGGTGCTGGATCTTCCAAAATGCTGGATAAAGAAAACGGAATGTGGCCAAAAGATGATTATTACAAAATTAAACAAATGGATTTGGAACTCGCTAAATAAAATAAACTGTTTCTAATAATTCAATGCAAGGAAACATATGGGAAATATTTATATTACTACATATAGAGGAAGTTCTTACTGAAGAACTTTCAGAAAGTGATATTTTATACCCAATAAGCCATGAAAGGTGAAAGTATAAATGAGATTGGAGAAGGAATTCTCATCCATGTCCCCCGAGAGCTGATGTTAATAGCTATATTCTAGGAGAAAGGGTAGGTACCATATACTGTTTCTTTTCTCTGTCAAGCCAGTTGGTTCTAATGATGTCTAATTATTAGGCAGGGAGAGTTAACAGCATGGCATGAAAGTCAGTAAGTACTTTTAGTTAAAAGTCAACCTTGAGACCACAAAACCTCAGATAAGATTAAATTTTAACATCCAAACAGCTCTCAACTAATTTTTCTAACAGACTGAAGTCCAACTCAAGTGCCATTAATTTAATTACATTCAAGTCGAAATCCAGTACAGCAAGAGCTTATTAAAAAAGGAACAAAGAGGCAACTAAGAGAACCAAAAAAAGAGACGGAGGAAGAGAAATACAGATTTTTCTTTAACTAACAACTTCTTGCAGGATAAGTTACAGATATAATTTCCTTTAGGTCATATCATTTAAGTAAATCTAGTTGCAAAGTAATTTACGCTCTCCAGGATCACCAGAGGTTAAACACCTCATCAACAAATTTCCTAAATCTTACTACCACTTCCTTTTCCTTTCTTCATTTCCTTCCTTAACAATTTGGATTCTACTCTTATGTGATTAACATAGCTCACAATCTCTTTCTCATGTTCCACCTTCATCCTTTGAAACCAAAAGTGATTAACAAGCTTTCATAAACTTCCTGCCATGTTTCTCTCTTGCTGTGAATAAATGTGGATTCAAAGAAAAGCACAACCATATAACCCCAGTACCCTGCTGACCAGTGCTTCTTACCCCTACTCATCCCCATATGTCTTTACAGTATGCAGCTGATACTGTAGAAGCAGTTGATTATCAGGAAAGCCAGCTCAGGTAAATTAGCTTAATGGAACAGATGACTTTGTATATGAGTATATCTTTGAAACTGACTAGGCTCAAATATCCACTCAACTAATGAGCGTGTGATAGGATCCTGGCAGAGGTGTCATCCTTCTGCCACTAAAAGCCTTTCCGAAGATCTGCATCCTATCTTTCTGAAAACTAGGCAGAAGCTTAATGGCCGCAAGCTTCCAAAATGCAAACAGCAGTCGTTCCCTATCTGCGTTGTGATTGATGGGACACAAAAATGCATGGTTACTTAATAGATATTCTGGCCCACAACAAATTAAGGATATAAACCTTTGCGCTAGGCAGATAGCCAGTGTACTGTGGGGGACTGCTGTAGCTCTATAATTATATCCAGCCTGATAATCACCCATTCTACTGCTGTGAATGGCTGGTACCCAGGGACTCTAATTTCACTGTCCCCTTCCACCAGATAATGCCTGACCCTGTGTCACTTTGACTGTGAAACACACTGAAGGAAACAAATGAGTTTTTCTCTGACTATGTTAAATTAACTAATGGATCCTGATTGTGAAACTGGCATAATAATAAGCCAAGACTATGTTGGTACCGGGTGGACATGTAAACAAGGTCTAAGGGTGTTATTAACCTCAGGCATTAAAATAAAATGACAACAAAAATAATCTGGCCAGTATGAAAAACGAATCTATTTAGTGTGAATAGTGATTAACCAAATACTTTATATTTCAACCAGTTATTTTTGTGTCTGGAGACACAGTTGTGAGAGAGCTGTTGTATGGTCTAAAACCAGGAATTAAGTGAGCAGTTTTATTCAGCATTCCCCCTAACCTCCCGTTTGTTTGTTTGTTTGTTTGTTTTGAGTGCTGCATTTTGTTTTCCAAATCGGAAGGTGGTATAATTCAATATGGCTGCACATACATCCATTTGAACTAAATGTTGTAAGTCTTAAGTCTCTTAGAATGAAAATAACCACCGTTTACATTACTTCCATTGCTTCTAATGATTGGTCAAGGACATTATAATCTGTACAAATTCCAAGGTAGCTATGTAGACACTCCTGTTACACATGGTCTTAATTTTTAATATGTATTTTTCTTTTATTCACTTAAATATTATGGGTTTCATTTTGATGCAGCCGAAAAGATAAATGCCATTCCCCGCGTTCCAATCAGAAATCTGTGAGTGCTGGAAGGTTAAAAATTATAACTCAGCTGTTCCATACTGTATTAAGATTGAAATTTGGCATCCCAGATGTGAAATTGTTTCCAAAAAGCAACAGAATCTGTTTTTTTTTTTTTTTTTTTGAGAAAAAAATATTTTGGAAGCTTAACTTACATTTTAAAAAAAATTCATACTTTTTAAAAATAAATAAAGTTACATGCAATTTTATTAAAAAACCTTTTGGACTTCTGAAAAGTGAAAATCCATATTAAGCTAAACCTTTACCTTTAAAAACAAGCTTCTGAAAATGCAAAACTTGTAGAATCCGTCTTACTTAGTGACCAAAAATACTTGCTTGCCTTTATTTTCGGTGGTATATTTAGGTGGTGTATTTTCAGAAGGGCTCCCTCTGCCCAAGAGTAATTTATTTTTGCAAAATAATAATATTTTATTGTGTGTTTACCATGCGTCAAGCTCAGATCTAACTCTGTGTGGGTAATGACTCATTTAATCTTCACAACACATTAAGATACATCCTATTATTATCCCCATTTTACAGGTGAGGAGACTTCATAAAGTCACATACTAGTAAGTGAGGCAGCAAGGATTTGATCCCTGGACAAGTTGGCCCCAAAGCTCACATTCTTAACTACTGTGTATACTTTCCTCTAATCATAGTCATTTCCGAAATCTTAAATTCACTAAACATTTAATAAGTGCCTACATGCAGGGCGTCATGCTAGAAGTTGGGGGTCAGGGGTTAGTATGAGGAGGATCTGGAGTGGAGGAAAGGGGGAACAAAGTTTTAAAAACAATTCATGCCACACTCTGTAAGTCAGATGGACATGACTATGAGTGACTCTAATATGATATAATAAATCCTGCCTTTTCCAATTGGCCCTTCCAATTTAGGGAACTGTGGGACCCAAACGTTACTATCTCTGGGGCATTTGGGTCCCTCTGGATGGTATAACTGTGGGCCCAGGCCCCATCTACCTGTGCAAAGGTCATCTTGTTCTACTGGTGACATTTCCAAGGACCACCCTTCTAAAAATTGCCGTAGAATTCAGTGGACATCAGTAGCAATGCCTTTAGATGTGGCTGTTTTGAAACCCTATCTCTTAGCACTCTGTCACACATAAGATAACAGTTAAAGTGTCATTAACTGAGACCCAGACAGAGATGACAGGTGTAAACAGTTTATAATTTACAAAGTGCAGGATCAGATTTCTCCATGCCCTCTGCCAAAAGCTTACAAACACACCTTAGCTTAGCCCTGTGTATGCACTGTACACATTCTTACAAGGTTGTTAAATAAATCCTATAATGCACCTATTTGGTAATGCACCTATTTGGTAAAGTTTTGGCAATTTGAGTTCCTTTAACTGTTCGTTCAAACTATGCAAAGTTATTGGTTAATTTCTAAGTTAACATTTCAAAATGCCCTATACAACTAAATAAACACACATGCCTTGAAATACTCTGAATGCACTGTCTTTCTACTCTGTGCTGCAGACTTCCTTCTTTGTTTTTCCTTTTTTTAACCTGTGGTGCTGCTATGCATTTGAGATGGCAGTTTTGAAATGGTTAGCCTTTGCAGAGACCTGCCATTGTTGCTCTGTGCACAGATGTGGAGTTTCTGACACCTTTTTGGTCTGTCCTACTTAGCTGCCTCTGCATTTTTCAAGGCTGACATGTTTCAGTAAAACTTTGACTAACTGGAATACTTGGAGGAGAGGGGTCTTGGTTGAATGATGTCCTGATTAACCTGAAAGTTATTTAGAAAGCCCTTGTTATTGAAAATCTTTCCAAAGTACATCCGCATATTTTTCTCTGGAGCTCTGCTGTAGAAAAATTGTACATAGTTGTTTGGAAGGGCTTCGAAACAAATTTAGCAAAGCAGCTAACTGCTCTTCCGTCCTTTCTTTTGCTCGAAAGCAGCCTCTCTCTGGATTGATGAGTCTGCTAGGATCCCATCTCCTTACTATTCTCTTCAAAATCTCTTTTCCTCCTCTAGACAGAGGCCTCACTTCCTACCAAATGGATAAAGCAAAGGCCAGGAGGCCATCGGTCCTCACCTTTCTTCCTTTGCCTCCAGGCTTCCCTCCCTCCAGTCTCCACGAGCATCCAAGGCTGACCTTCCCTCAGCTGTGTTCAGGATCATTCTCCCTAGCCTCCCCAGAGGGTGCCCATCTCGTTGCCCCTTCTCTGGTAGTTTCATTCCCTCCCAATCCACTGACTGCCCATAAACGTGCCTGTTTTCCTTCTCCAAACAAACCTTTCCCTCCACCTTTTTCCTTCCCTTGGAGGCTAAGTCCTTCCTTCATTGCCAAATACCTTGCAAGGTTAGTACAAATACGACCTGCATTTACTTCCTAAACCTCCATCTACTCCGCAGTTGTGTTTCCCATCTCCTGTAAGCCCACCAACACTGCTCTCACAAAGGCCATCAATGACTAGCGACTGGATCCAATGGCTTTATCTCAGCAAGCCTTGTTAATTCTTCCTAAATACAGCTAAAATCCCTTCCCTTTTCTCGATCTCTGCTGCCACCACTGTTTTGCTGAACTTCATGTGTACAGAGCATAAATCAGATCTCATCACTCCCCTTCTCTGCTTCCCCGGGTACTTGTAACAACATGCAGACTTCCCTAAACTGGCCCACACTGCATGCTCAGCTCCTGAGAGCCCTGCCCCCTCCTTCCCACATTCCAGCCAAACCCTCTTTGGGTCTTCAAATACCCTGGAGCTTCTTCTTGCCTGGAGGTTCCCTCTAACTAGACAGCTCTTTGCCCGGCCTTCCCCTGGCTAGTACCTCCTTTTCCTGCAGGTCTTAGTTCAAATGCTACCTTCCTGGGGAGACCTTCTCTGACCAAACCATCTATGTGGGTTCCTGACACCTAATCCTTCCCACAACACTCTTTTTCATGGGACCCTATTTTTCCCTTCATGCTAGTGACTGCAAGTTGCCATAGGAAATGCACGTGAATAGTACTGGTTGAATTATCTTTTGCCTCCACTAGGCTGTGAGCCTGTGAATCCTTGGAGCATGTCCTTTTTATTCACTACTACCGCACCCAGTGCTTAGCCCTGTATCAGGCACATAGTTAATGTATGACCGAATGAACAAATGAAGACTTCATACTTTTACAACAAAAGGCCTTTCTAGGACTGCCGAAACCTAACTAGACACATAACTCAATAAAGAACTGAAGTTCACATTTTAAGCTCTCTAGCATTTGCAACGCCTTATTCATCTTTACATATACATAGATCAGGCCACTCAGTTTGGAGGAGACGAGCACTTAGCATAATACAAATATACATCTTTTTATAAGGCAATGAGGGTCTACAGAAAACCACAGACATTGTGTTGAGAGTAGTGACTAAGGTGGCCTGAAAGAAGGAGGGTGGCCTGGTGATGGGAGGGCAGTGGCACAATTGAGAGAAGAGTACAGAGTG
>NW_011888820.1:1460776-1470575 GCF_000151845.1 Pteropus vampyrus
ATTGTGTTGAGAGTAGTGACTAAGGTGGCCTGAAAGAAGGAGGGTGGCCTGGTGATGGGAGGGCAGTGGCACAATTGAGAGAAGAGTACAGAGTGCAAAGGAGAAGCCTGACAATGAAGGGTAATTTTACTCAGCCAGGGATGCTAATGTTAGACCAAGTAAATAAGGTCACTGACCTGGCCAGAAACAAGGAAGCTGGGTAGCAAATGGGATGCAGAAGTGCAAGTCTGCATAAACTCAAAGCTGGCTTTCCAATGGTGAGGTGAAGAAGGCAGGAAGGATTTGGGTGGAGATGAATAGAAATTGCAGTGATGAACATAAGTAGGTTGTTGTGAGCACATATGAGTGAGCAGCAGGAGTTTCTTGATAGGCATGTGATCTTTGGATTTTGAACAATCAGAAACTGTAATACTGGTAATATCAGTTATACTGACTTTGCATCCAATCAGAAACACAGGGTAATTGGATTGATGATGTTTGGAGTATCGGATGCGAATATAAACCACAGGAAAGAAGGCTGCTGTCAACCTGAGGGAGATAATGAGTATTGGCCCATCAGCTGGGGTTCCACTGGAGCTGTGAAACATCCCCACTTATGCTTATGTCCTATTCATTCCAGGGAAAGTAGCGCTGAGCTGAGGGAGAAGTTGGAAATATGGAGCACCTTTCAACAAATGTTCAGCTTTTAAATATGTCATGTTCAAACTACAAGAGTGGAGCTTCTGCTTAAGAACTCCCCTCTTATAAATGATTTTGTAAAATAGATTACAACTACTCCTTCGATTTTTCTATACTGAGACCGTTTAAAGCAGAGGTCTTTATATCATTCCAAAACAAAAAGATCCACTAGTCATTTTGCACAGGCTTTTAGTTTTTAGGCATTTAAAAAAATACTAAAAAAAAAAAAAAAAAAATTAAATGCCCACCCCAAATAACTCAATGAATTCAATCCTATTTACCCAAAAGGAAATGATTTCAGATAAAGATGCCCACCTGGCTTTTAGTTCACCCAGCTCTGTCTACCTGTAAGGAACATAATAATTTCCTCTGCATAGAAAAGTTCTCTAGAATCATCAGTTATAAAACACACCTTAAACACAGTGGTGAAGCAGCAACTAGCACCAGTAAATTTGCCTTCATCTCCTTCTGCCCCCTGTTGCAATTAGATTAGTTCTTTGGTATTATTTTAAGAGTGATTAGAATTTAATTTTAGTTAGGAAGAGCAGAGTCCATTGTTTACTTACAAATAAACAAAAGAATCCTCTCCCCAGCACTAGAATTCCTGCTTGGCTGGTTTTAAATAGATGAGGCTGACCAGATATTTACCATCAGCTTGGTGAAGAAAGAGACATTGTCTTAGGGAGCCAGAGTCATGGGAACTCAGTCCACACAGTGATGCATTGCTAACTGGGAGTGGACTATGACCAATCAAAGTCTCACTGTACATTTCACGGAGGTGGGACCAAAACAGGAAAAGAAAAAAGTCCCTAAGTGCCCGCGTGTTGGGAAGACATTGCAATAAAATTGTGAAACAAACGCTGGCAAGGCAAACAACAAAAAATAACAACAACAAACTGCAATATACTTATCAGGGTTTGACCAAGAAATAAAGGCCCCCAATCTTTCAGAGGACACTGGCAAAAATCCCAGGTCCTGCAACTACTGAATGAGCTCCATGTGCAGTGTTCCCTTCAGGTAGTGCATTGTCAGTGGCGAGAGGTTCTCAGCAGTCAAGGAACAGCTGCACAATGCAAGCTGCCTCTGAATGGTCGAGGAGCTTTTTATTCAGACCTCGTGTGATTTAAAAACAAAACAAAACAAAACAAAAAACCACAAAACTGGTGTTCTTTTGTGCTTTACAAAGGCAGTACTTTTCTGGCTCCAAGTTTAAGACTCACGAGCTATTAGGAGAGGCAAGATGGACAATGTATTAGCATGTGTGAAAAAAAAAAGAATAGGCGTTCCTTAAAATCAAATCCATAATAAGAGCAGCCGGGATTCTGGAACGCCTACCTAGCCAGAAGCAGCTCTGAACAGCAGTTAGAAGGTAAGTATTTTGACTCGTGTGTTTTTGATGGGAATCTTTTGCAACAGTCTCACACTCACTCACATACACACACACACACACACACACACACACACACACACACACACACCCACACCCACCCCACTCTCACTTGCAGAGATCTATTGATAGGAAACTACTGCATGTATTCATCATAATAAATACATTCTTAATAGGGCAGTAATAGAAACCAGAATCACAGAGCTAGAACACCTACTCCAACACCTCAGTCTGCATAAAGGCAGCCTGTTCTTCTGGAGAGGTTAAGCGACTTGTCCAAAGACACACAGATACTTCACAAATCAAGAAGTTTACACCCCTTCAAGAGGACATCCTGGTGCTTCCGTACTGTCCTGTGGCTGAGACAGTGCTTAGGGTCACTGGAGACAGATCACAGGTTTCGCCATCAGTCCAGTCTGGGCTTGATCCCCTAGCACTGCTGTTCCCAGTTGTGTGACCTAGGGAAAAATTTCCTTACTATTCAGAATCTCAACTGATAGAACTGAAAAATGGAGAAAATAGTAACATGCGCCCTTATGGTTGCTACACAGATTAAGTGAAAGAGTAGCAATCACTAAATAAATGTTGCTTACAGTGACTGTTGCTATTAGTAGTAGCAGTAGTGGCATTTTCACCTCAGGAATTTTAATATGTTAATATGTTCTGAAAAAGTAATAGAGGATATAAAAAATAACCACAAAGTTATATGAGTAAGCATATGGGGAATAAATGCAGGCAGGGCACATAAGCGAAACGTTTAATTCTTCTATCTGCTCTTAAAAACTTAGGTCACATGCTTTGTAGGAATAACAATCTGCTGTCTTCACATGTGAATATTATACCTCTTACCCATCTACTTGGGCTGAATAGTTTGAATATGCTTTTTCCAATTTAGTAATAGGCATTTGTTGATTCTTTAAAAACTTACTACTGGGCAGTTTAAATTTTTCCCCCCTCATGACCAGTGGGTGTCCTCAAGTAAAGTAATGAACTTGGATGACCAGGATGCAATGCCACTTGCTATCCTGAGGTGTCAACCTCACACGCGTAGCGCCACCCAGAGTGTTGGCATAATGGATTACTTTCAGGTCCTTCCTATTCCATGTTTTTCCAAAGTCGTCTCACACTGTAATTTTACATGAGTTCTCAGGATAGTTCTGTTCAGAGGAACAGAATTTCAGCTACGTGTTTTCGCTTTCAACAATAGCTTGTAATGTTTTTGTCTGTTATCTTATTTAATCTATTATATATATATGTTAGAATATACTACTTAATAGCTGCTTTTCATGTACTTATATTAATCTTGGGGTTGCCAGTATTTTTTGATGTAAGTCATTCACAACAACTAAGAAAGTAACATTTTCAATTGTGTATTCTGCAATCAAGCAAATTTTTCTTCAGTATATAATCTTAAACCACATAGTGACCTTTTGGTCAACGATGGACCACATATACAATGGTGGTATACCACAAAGCCTGATGTGTAGTAGGCTATACCATTTAGGTTTGTGTAAGTGTGCTCTATGTTTGCACAACAATGAAGTCACCTAGTGACACATTTCTCAGAACGCATCCACATCTTGAAGCAGTGCATGTCTGTACATAAGGTGCAGTTTTTACATTGATGCTTTCTGTACCACAACCCAGTGCCCCCAGCTCTGAAAGTGGGAACAAATTGCATTTCTTTTTCTTTCTTCAGCACAAGACAAATTTTTCAATTTTTTTTTTTTTTTTTTTAACTGTGATGATCTGGGCAGGCATTATTTGGTAGTTCTGCTTCCTAAAGCTAGAGGCAATACGAGGTTGCTTTTGTGGTTTTTGTTTGTTTGATTTTGTTTTCCTTCCTGGAATATGTCACATATTCTTAATCTAAGGCTGTTAAATATCTGTAGACTATTGAGTATGCACATAATCCGACATGCTATGAAATGCATTATCTCTTGTTTTGCAATCTGAGAACAGAACAAATCATTGATTGCCCTTGCTTGTAAGAATTGTCTTGCCCCTGCAGCTGTGCTAAGCAGTGAGCAGAGCTGCCTTCCATACTCGAGGTTATACTCCAAAGAAATGGCTCCCAGTATTCTTATATGGTAACCATGTACCTTTCATTGCAATACATCTTAATAATTACCCTAATGCTGATGTGTGTGGCCTTTCTTTATTTTGTGCCAAATTGATTCCCCTCAAATCACACGTAAACATAAAATAACGGATGGATTTCCTTTGATAACTTATTTTCACTACTAGAATTGTTAACACCATTTCCATCAATAGTAGATGCTCAGATTAAATGATTTACAAGTCTTTGAAATCCAGGTACTTCATATTTTAAGTTTTATTTTACTTATATCCTAGACTTTCTTAACCTTTTGATTTTTACATAAAATTTTAATTATTTAGGTTATCTGTCACAGTGATTGTTCTTTCCAATGTATCTTAAACTAACACTAGATGTAGAATGAATTATACTACTTGTCAGGTTAATTTTTAGTGTGGTAAGTGTTCTTGAGAATTTTCTGATCTCATTGTTGTGTTAAGTTTTCCTTCTTATTACAAGTTCATTTCATCTTACTCATTTTCTTGTGCTAAACTGTGTATTTTTATAAAACCTCTTTTCTTAAACTAAGACTTTCTTTAACTTTTTGGTTAGGTAAAACGTCAATCTTTTTTTATATTCTTAAGACTGATATTTTCTTGAGATATGAGATAGGACTCAAATACTCATTGTTGGAATACTAAGATTATATACATATATAATCTTAGAAAGAGAGAGAGAGAGAGAGAGAGAATGTATTTTTTAATTGAGAAAAGTATCCACTATTATCCACTATTATGCTTTTGATTCACAATCATTTCAAATACCACTTTTAGAGTTGGTATTGGAAATGTAAGAACATTGTTATAGTAAATGCTGGCTGAACTGGACCCTTTCATCATTGCAAACTCTGCAGCACGGAGGCTGTTTTCTACCTCTGCCTGTGTGTTGTCTCCACCATACCTGAAGTCTCTATCCCTAGATAAACACCTGCTTCACATGTTCAAAGATCCCTTGATTTGGGGCTATAGCTTCTGTTTCAAGACACTTCTACTGGGAGGGGCTGTCCTCTTGTCATACTCTGAAATTGAGAAGAAATGAACAACCCCATCATTCTCTCGGGTCACTTTACTCTCTCACAATCAGAACCATGATTTGGCAAGATAAGGGAGTGGTGGGCATGAAGTTGCACTAGAGTTTTACCCCAATATTCTCTGTCTGCTTGTAATCAGGCATCCCTCATATTTCATAGAGGCCGATGTTATGTATATGCATGTGTTACATACCTAATTTCAACAACGCACGAGAGAGAGGAAAAAAACTTGGCCCAAACTATCACTTTCCACTTGTGTCTTTTTTAGCAGTTTATTCTCATTGGACTGGCACCAATGCCAGCCAACAACTTCTACTTCAGATCAGCATCTTTTGACACCTAGATAACAGTATATTTCTGCATGGCTGAATACAGACAGGAAAAAGTCTTGTGTAAATAATATTTTCCATTAGCAGCACTGAACTGATGTCAAAGCTCTCAATCCATCCCAAGAAAATAAAGCTCACAGTCATGATAATATTAATGATCATATTGATGACAACATAAATGACTTAGAGTGGAGACTGTTCTGCCCCACTTGATACTAATTGGGGGAAAATAAAAGAGGCAGATCTGGATCATGTCTTCCTCAGGCTGCAAATGCTTGATAACATTCATATGTTTCAGTAATGACTGGTGGTGGGGGTGGAAGGTAAACACAAAAACAATTGAATCACATGCTGACCAGGCTACACAAAATGCTAATTAGTGCTGATCACTATCAGTGCTTTTTAAATATTCAAAATCAGAATTCAAATTAATACCATTTTAAATATTCAAAATTAGAATTCAAATTAAACCTGTTGTGTTTGTTTTCAGAAGTCCTACTATGTCTGTCGTGTTTGCAGGAAGGGGAAGGTAGAGTCACCAAAACTATTATTATTTTTAAATGATAACTAGCACTCAAAGACATTTGAAAGCAATATTCTTAAAAGACCCAGACTAACACGACTAAAGAAAGGGTTAATTACTGTGCATGTTCGGTGCTAAGAGGCCACCCACATAAGTTCATCCTGTCAGTACCAAGCTCATGTTATTGTCATTACAAGTTCAAATGCTAATTAACAGTTAGAGTGAACTTGGTAACATCTTACACATGAATGGGTATCTAGGGCAGAAGCAAACCTTAAGTTCTTTAAGATGTTTTATTTATCCGGTTAAGTCTCATGTGCAGAAGCACATCTCATATCTTGGTAAATGCATTCGTGGTTGCCCATTTGTTTTCTCCTCCGTGTTTTCTGAGGATTCAGTCCCTCATGCTGGGAGGGGAGCCTGGAGAGCCATCAAAAATTAAGAGTCTCTTTATATTCTGTCTTCATCTGAGATATAGGAATTGGTGTGGCAGTTTTAAGGCTCTGGATAGGCAGTTGGAGATCATTGTTTCTTATAACCTTTACAGTTGTTATTTGCTAACCAAATCTTGTAAAGGTCTAAGAACCATGCACTGAAGCTGCTACCATAACTGACCAGTATTCTGGTGTTCATAAGTCAAGAGATCTGGACCCTTATTTGGGAAATAAAGTATCTTCTAAAGTTTCTTCTAAAGGTCAGCATTTGGCCTTTCCTCTTCATTGCTCTGTTGTGTTTTATTTCTTCCTAGGAGACCCCTCCCCAGCCTCTTTACATACCGATATTATTTTTGGTAGTCTTTTTAAAGGACCCTGAATGTCCCTTTATCTTCCATTAATATGATTCGGAAAAAAAATTTTTCTCCCTCTCATTTACCTTAGACTGCAGGGAAATTAAAAAGCAAAATGGTCCACATATCTACTGTATCAAATAAACTTAAAGAAAAATAAAAATACAGATAAAAATGCAAATACCACACTCTACTAGGATTCCTTTGAAGGTGAAGTTTGACAATTTGCAGATACTAGTAGATCAGGGCAATACTTGTGGGTGTTATCGTCATTTTAAACTAGTAATAAAGCTCTTTCCCGTGTCATGCTTGGAGAAACAGGACGTGTCTATGGCTGAAGGGTACCATGAGCAAAAGGTGTGGGCGGGGGCAGTAGAATCTCTTCTATTCAAAACCACTTTGTTCATTCTCCATGTCTTCGTTTCCCTAGACTGGCAACCTCTTCCTTTACTTCCAGAGGCTGCTCCGTCAGCACCACCTGAACCCTTTCCCTGATAATTTTTGTCATTTTGGAGATAGCATCATTAGGCATTTGTAACAATGAAACTCCATGAATTAGGTCTATTTGAGTACTCACAAAACCCAAACAGCATCTTATAAAGTGGAAAGTTTATTCCCCTTAAGTTCAAAAAATGCTAACTTTTCTATTTCAAGATGATATCCATTTCTTCTTTCAAGTATGGGATGATTGGTTTGTCTGTTATGACTATATCTGAATTCCCTTAAGTCATAGAAGTGCTGCCTTCCTATCTCATCACTAACTAAACTTTACCTAATGTTTTTTGGAAAACACTCAAAAGACCCGTTGGTTCTGTAAAACCCCCTCTTTCTGGTCCCTCCCATATATCATGTGAGCAAAATGACCCAGAGCAAGAGAGGTTCTATATCACGTGAAACCCCTCTATTCTCTCACACCTTCTGAGATAGTCTTCAAAACTACAGACGTGTCTCAGTCTTTTGTTTTTCTTTTGGTTTAGTTTCTACAGAAAATATTATTTTCTTCCTGAGTAATTCTCATTACTCTCGACACATAACAAGCTATATAGAAATACCAGCTAATATAAAAACAAAGTTTATCCTTAACATCTCGACTTGTTACGGTTTTAAATAAGGCCAAGAATATCATTTTTTAAAATTGTGGTCAAGACTGATCAACATGTGATAACTATTAGATCTTCTCCAAAGGTTTATAATCTGACCAGTGTCCTGGCCTTGGTGGGCTGTTTAACCCAGATTAGGTAGCGGATACCACTCCTACATGCTGACATGAGTTTGTGTTGGAAGAAGAAAAAGAAAAGTAAATGCAGCAATATTTGATAAGGCAAGTAAGTATACATTTAGACAATGTGGTCAAGCCTCAGTGCTTCTGATCCCATCTCCAGTGTGATGCCCAAACTAGCCCTTTCCACTCTTGTAGAAAACTTCATGAGTTCACTCTTCTTTACTTCTTCATTAAATTCTTTAATCTTTTGGGCAGTTCTTAAAACACATGTGGCAGGTCTTTGATTATATGGCAGTCAATGTTCTCTGCTGCATTTCTCATGCAGATTAAATGAACCTTGGTAGAAATAGGAAAAAAGAATTCTCTTTCTTCCCTAATGCTTCCAAGAAATAACTTGTGTACTAGAAAGGCTGGGAATAGACTCTAGTCCTTCTTTCAGCAACATATTTACGCTTCTGGTTTAGGGCACTCCTTCCAACCGCTGTCACAATGGGTGGCCCTTCCTTAACAGAGCTGGTTTCTGGGATCACTGAGGAATCTCCTTCTCAATTCTCTTTCCCAAGCCTGGAGCCAGGCACAGTCTAGTTTGCAGTTTTCTTGTATACTTCTCACTAGAGGCCTCTCATGACTCTCAGATTGAATTCTCCCTGCCAAACAAGGCTGAGATCATTATATTAAAATGTTACAAGGACCAAAAAAATTCATAATTACTGCGAAATCACCATTTCTAGTCAATGTTTCTCCAGATCGGTATTTATTGCTTTTAGACTTTGGCATCAACGGTGAAGTGGCAGAGGGTTTATCTGCAGCCTCACCCTCCATGGTTATAGGAAACTATGTTGGTGGGTTATTCACACAAACTCTTATTCACACATTACTTGGTTGCCCTGGAAAATGGCAGCCTGGAGTGGGAAAGTAGAGACAAGGGCCAGTCTAGTCTCTCCACATAGGGTTGGAGATGCCATTCAGATGCAGCCGCAGTCTGCTCTGAAGAGAGCTGTCTTTTCGTCCTGCCATCTTCATGGCCCCATCCAGTTCTGCCATCCATCAAAACTGTAGGGGTGATGGCAAAATCCTCATTTGCTTTTTAGATTCAGGGGAGACAGTACTGAGCTATCTTGTGAAGCCGTTATGATGATTAAGATTGTTTTTAAAGGGCTGTAAAGCATTTCGGAAGCAGGAAGCTTTAATAAAGTAATAAACCATTTCAATGACAAGTACATGCCAGAAACCAAAGGCGGGGTCTTGTTTTACTGGAGTCTAAGCTCTAACGATAGCCATAATCCTAAAGGTCGATGAGATTGGGGTCACCCTTCTTATTACCCAGCTCTTACCTCAGGTCCATTTGCCCACGTGGCTTTGAGGCTGTTTGGCAAATACTGGACTCCCTTGAGGCCATAGGTTACAGCATGTCAGGGTCCAAGTAAACTACTTCCCTGAGACACTCTGATTACATCTTCACAGATAAGCTACCAACAAATAAAATATTCCTACCATGTAGTTAGCTAGCTATCTAAAAATAGTTTGTTTCTCCTTTTTCTGAGACAACCGCATTTTTGTACCCCGTACTCTACATGTCCTCATAACTCCTGTCCATGTATACACAAATCACCAATTACCTTGTTAAAATGCAGGTTCATCTCCAAATGGTCTGGTATGGGGCCTGAGCATCTGCATTTCTAGTAAGCTCTCAGGTGATGCTAATGCTGTGGAGGTTGATGGGCCATGCTTCCAGAAGCAAGGCT
>NW_011888820.1:1471040-1508608 GCF_000151845.1 Pteropus vampyrus
TATACACATAGATATATATATTCTAGTAGTATTAAAGAAAAGGCAGGTAATTCCTGAGCATTTGTACCAAGTGTCCTAAAAAGGTATGTCCCTGACGTGACTGAAAAACCTCTTATTTAATTTTATGGAATTATTTGCTTTGATCCTTTTCTTCTACATCATTCTAATTGGATTCCAAGCCAAGGTATGTGCTAAACTCTCTAAATATATTTACATTACATTTTGTATTTGTTTATTTTTCAATATTCAAATACATGAAATTAACTCCTAAAATGCCAGCAAAGGAAGGTGTGTGTGTTATCAGAAATTAGTGGTTTTTATATATTCTTAAGGTGAAAAGGGCCATGTCTTAAAAATATTTATCAGTTTTTCTCATTACTTAACTACTTGATTAATATCTCTTATGTAATGTACTGATTAAGAGAAAGCCTTCATCTATTAAGGATGCTTCTACAACTGAAGCTTTTATTTTATAACAGTATTACTAAGAAGCAAGCATTAAAGCGGGCTAATAATGTCTTTGGATCTAAACCAGAGAAAATCCAATGATGTAAATTGCTATACATCTGGTACTTAATAAAAGAAGCTGAATGATCCCTTGAGTCAACACCCTTTGAATGTAAAGTATTTTGCAAACAGGGAGGGAACATGATCAGCACTATTAATTAAGGTGTATTATACTCAGAACCCTGCAATATGTAAGCTACTCATTGGAGGAGCTAAAATGCTTTAGGGGCTGCAAATTAACATTATCTCCAAAAGTTCTAAACCTTATCCCTGGACATGCCTTTGTTAGAGATCCCTATGGCTATCATGGTTATTGTGTAAGACCATCTACCTTATCAACTTACATTCACACCTGCAGACAGGGATGTCTGGCAGCCTGGCACTTAACTGTCTAGTTTAAGGTTGACAGGTCTTGAATTGATTCCAAAGCTCTGTGGGTATCAACACAGCTGGACACTGCAGAACAGCGAGGGCTGGTTATAACACCTTCACCCTCCTTGACAGCTTTTTTCTTTCTTTCTTTTCCATACTTGAGATTTGATTTATGGACCTTAATTCTTGCTTCTGGGGAAGACTGGCACACTCCCGACACTGTCCATTTAGCTGCCATGTCCAAGTTGGCTCAACAATGGTTCTCAAGGCCCATGGTGCGTTTCAATGAATATCACATTTCTTGTTACACTGGAGCAGAAAATTTGCTTTGGGATATATGGAGGAGAGTTTCGAGCTCTTGCCGAGGGGGACTGAAACTGCATGTCATTTTATACAAATGACTTTGAAAACAGGTTCTAGAGGGTCACATGGGCTGTGATTACATCTCTGGGATTTTGATGGTCAAGAATTATAAAACAGGCCTCCCAGTATTTGTGTTACCTTCAAAGCTCTTTTCAATTTATAAATATAATGGTGTATGCCATGCAAAAGCTATTGTTGTGCTTAAATAATACATTTTTCAATGATATAGCTTCTTCAGCTGAAGGGTTTTAAGAGGCTTCCAAAAATCTTTTCAATGGAAAACTGAGGCTAGGGAGCAAATGGGCTTTCTCACTGATTATAGCAAGTCAACAGGAGTTATATGAAGACAACTTTATTTTCTTTGCTGGTGCAGCTTCGATTCACCTTAAAACAGTACTGCTCTGCATAGGTCCATTCCATAAACCATAATGGGTAACAAAAGGGTTTTGTCATTATTTAAAAACATTTTAAGCTCTATTCTTATATGAATGCTGCCTTGGAAACTAAAGGAATAATGGGACAGACTCTGCCTTCTCTGTCTACAGTTTTTACTTTTAAAAAGAAGTGTACAATAGCTAAAGCACGATCGTGTGAATACAGTATCTAAACCACTAATTTAATGGTTCTTAGTGCTAGCTGATGGGAAGACCAAATAAGCACCTTTTAGTTCAGGCTCTCAACGAATCAACTAAAAATCAAAATCATTATAAACGAACAACAAAGCGGAGCAGAAAAATCATCTCTTAGGTTTCTCTGAAAATTAGTGGGGAAAAGAGTCACATGCTAAATTCCCTTTATATAGCCAAGAACATACTAAAAGTTACTTTATAAAAAGCCTCTGACATTTGAGGGCTGAATCAAGAAATAAAAGTTTCTCTTGGAGTCTGAGAGGTTAGCCTTAATAATGGGATAAATTCTGTTTTGTACCATCCCGTAGCATATGGAGATCTCAGATACTAGAACAGAATTCAGGCTAAAGCCTGAAGAGAGATAAGAAGCAGAAGGATCTGGATGATTATGTTTATCTTCTGGAGAACACTAGACTACCATAAAATCTTCATGACATTTAGGAACGGTAAAGGATAAGGAAACAGCAGGGGGATAGCTCCAGCTGTAGCCCTCAGTGACTCACTGCTGTCCATCCTCTGATTGGGGGCTAGGGAGGCTAATTTTCTGTTCACTTCTGCCAACAACAACCAGAGAAACAAAATGTAAACAGAGATGGAAACTGGAGACATGAAAAAAATGATTTTATTTATAATAAATGAGAAGTTACACTCTTTTCTTCTAATGAGGCATAAATATCCAATTCTGGTTAACAGAATGTGCCACCTGAGTACTTTTCTAGTAACCGGAATGCAGTATACCATTTATGCAAAATTGACAAGAGTTTTCCTCCATATCATTAAATTGTAAATTTTCAGAGCTTTTAATAGTCTACAAACAATAATCAGAATGCTCAACAATATTTAGATATTCATGCATTATCACGAACACCTCTCTGCCAAAGGTCAGTGCTACTTTTGGGGCTAGTGACAGCACACATCCAATTGGCTATGGCCGACTCCCTTGCTCCTGAGGCTTCTAAATGGGCATCTTAAGATCGTGGTGAATTAAGTCAGTGGTGGATCCCAGCTTTGTACAAATAGGAAATAAGGAACTGTATCCCTTTAGGGCTTGAATGGAAAGGGGTTGGTGGTTAAAGAGTTTATTTTTTTAAAGGCATTTTAAGCCATTATTATTTAAAAATATAAGTGTTATAAATATCCCTCAATTGTTTCAGGTCATTAATTTTCATAATGTTTCCTTTTATGAATACTTCTAAACCTCCTTAGTTTTAAAAGCAAAATAAACCTATCTACTGAAGGTTCATCACAAATTTCACGTTGTCAGCAATGTCTGGATTATTTTAAGAAAGGAGAGATTACTAAGAGAATGATCCTCTCTAAGTTTACCTGACACCATTACTCCACCTTTTAGGTCTTTAATTTGAAACCCTGGTCTGTAAAATAATACTCTGAAAGTGCTAATGTTAACAATATGTAATGATAGAGAGAACACCATGTCAGGCTCCGTGGACTTGAAACCTTGCCTTTAACAGGCTCTACCGAATCACAGCAAAAGCAAAGGTGATGCAGAAGGAGAGATTTTCTCCAATGACCAGCTGCCCAAGGCACTTTCACCTCCCACAGCACCCTGGTGCTCTGCTTCCAACAGTAAGAACAGGGCCTTAGGTTTGCCTGGAGCTTTACACTGCATGAAAACAGATATGACATCATTTGGTCTGTACCAGAATCTTGGGGGAAAAGCTTGGCTCGCTAATCATCTCACACATGAGGCATGTTATTCTCAGAATGATTAATTAAATCAGAGGCTCCAAAAATTGACTGACCATCACCTGACAGACATTTGATTCCTATTGATTCCTATTGATTCCCAGGCCTCAACCCTGGAGATTCTGATCAGGTAGGTCTTAGACAATCCAGTTTCCTAAACAGATCCATGCCTACAATTCTCACCCTTTAGGTTAGGAATCCAACATCGTCAAAAGAAGTCTTGAGATCGCTCTATTTTTAAATATTAGCACTCATAAAGACATTCAGCAAGTAACAATGCAAAGATAATTAGGGTGTAGACTGTGTTCTTGGGGACAAAAGTAAGTGGTTTTATGGAATTCGTAAAGTATCACTTAGATGAGATACAGGCCATGACCAAAGAGAAAATGGGCAGACAAATCTAAAGGGGGATGATGGAGGAGGATGAGATAGAGCAGGGGCTTTGGGTGTAGAGGTGTCAAAATGGATCAGGTAGGCAGCAAAAGCCAAATTTGCCCATGTTACACTTCAAGTGTAGAATCAGTTTTGCAAGATAATCTCTAGCACACACATACACTTAGCAGCTTATGCTTCATCAGCATGCTTCATGAACAGTAGGTTTGGGGGAAAAGGGTAAAAGTAGGAAACACATATCTAGCACTTACTATTTAACAGTCTTTTAAAGCAATTTATACATATTGACTCATTTAACCCTTATAGCAACCCTATAAGGCAGACACTATAACTATTCCATTTTACGGAGGTAGAAAATGAGGCACAAGAAAGTTAATAGTTTGCCTGAGTTCACACAGCTAGTGAGTGGTAAACTCTGGATTTGAGCCTAGGCTCCGGGCTCTCTACAGCGAGCACATAGTTTTGTTTGCTGAAGTGATTTCCCTTCCACCCCTAAGTTTTGACCTGATTATTGAATTTGGATAGAATAGGTATCTCAGAGGATGTAATTACAACAAGTTTGCTCTATCATTTTCTTGTTTGCAATTAAACGAAGACATGCTACAACAACATCAATAATCCTACTAAGGAATTAAAATGCCTGGACTGACAACTTAAAGTATCAGGAGCCATCAACTTTCTGACAGCTAGGGTAAAGCTTTAAAAAATACCTGCCTGATGTTTGCCACAAGGACTCTCTTGAGAGTCTTGTCACAGAATCCTCTCTACAGATCCTGACTCAGTTCTCTATGTTAACCTAAAGAAATGGTGACAACAAAAAACGTAGGCATGCCACTACCCACCGAATGTCACTGACACCAGTCAAAGAATACCGATTAACCCAGAGACCACTGCAAGGTGAGCCATGGTCTTTGTTCCTACTCTTTAAAATTTCCCAGAATGTGTAATATAATCATATCTATGGCCTAAGGCTTCCTCTGATGTTCACATTTCTTTTAAAAAAAGGATTTTGTAGCCGACCATCCTTTTTAATATGTTTTAGTTTGCCAAGCTGAAAATTACAAAGCGCCATATTCAGGCAAAATGATAAGAACACATAACTTTACAACAACCACCTTTTTATTCAAGAGGAGCATGTTTCTTTTCTTTTTTTCCAAACCAGGGCACAGACAGGTGCTGTAGTGCATTGTGAGAACGGGATGGTGCATATAAAAGAGCTTTGAAAAGCCTTGCACTAATTACTTGGTCACCCTCTGGGTCAATTTAATGATTTGATACTAAATGAAATCCTCCAAGGGTGGACTGTTAGGGTGATGCTCTTCCACATCCCTCAGCACAGCTGCTAGGAGCTAGTTAGGTAAGCGCCTGAGGAGCTGGAGGGTGAGCGGGCCTCTGTCCTGGGGGGAGCATTAGGCGGCACCCTTTCTACTGGGAGGAGGGCTCACACATGTCAGCCAGCCTTTGAACCTTCTAGTGCAAATTAGGTTCTCTCAAAACCTTCCTAAATCAGTGGGGGACAGTCACTCACACTTACAGAAGATGTTATTAATGGGGCAGTTTTACAAATCCAATAGAAAATTATTTCCTAAAGGGTGCCACATGTTGCCGGATGTGACAAAAATGAAAACATTCTTATTCAACCATTGCCAAAATATACCAGAAAGTTAAAAAGTAAAACTTTATGTGGATTGGATGAGAGAAAAATAAGCAACAATGGAGATCCAGCTTCTAGGGGAAAGCATCTCCCTGCACAGACAAAGGTCCTGGAGGAGTTGGCTGTGCCCTAGAGAGCATGCATTCATTCCCAAGGATCCTTATGAGTCACCAAAGGACACTTCTCTCTTTGGAAAATGGGGACAATATTACTAATTTGCAAACTACTTTGAAAACTATACATTAAAAAATTAAGTACATATCGTACATTCAAATAACATTATATAACTTTGTATCAGGCCTATTTTTTGTGACGATATTGGGAAACTTGAATTAATATGTTCATTTTAAACACAATCACCTAATTTACCTTTAAGCACTTGAAAACCCACCAAGTATAATTTTAGCTGAATTTCTCATAAACCTCAGTGTAATCACTGTAGGGAGACCACCTCCGGACACCCAAGTTCAGTCCCTCAAAGGGATTAAATCTTAAACACACCAATCACGACTGCTTCGGCTGATTACGCTTGGTGTCATTAGTGTCTATTTAATATGGCAGCTGATGCCTTGTGGTCCCTTGCAAATGGGGGAGAGCGGAGCCTTGGAGAGAAGTGAATTATAATTGCCTGCTGCAGGACTGTGTGGCGCTGCCTGTGACAGCGGCAAATGGGGAAAATAGGAAAGCATTAGAGAAGGTCTGTTGTACTGATGAAGTGGAAATCCTAGAACACACTGTGCTATAAAATGAGATTTGGCTCCACAGTGCTGGGAACAAACAATGGTCTCAATAGTACCCAGCACTGGTTGCTGGGCATATTCTAGCTCCTTCAGTTGGAGCTGCCTTTCATTCAGTAGAGCAGGAGCCACACTAGAGAATGGGAAGGCGGGGGTGTATAACTAACTGGTGGAGAGAAATCCCGAGAGTAAGATGTTGGGGACGGGGCGGAAACCAAGGGACTTTTACCCAGGATGATACCACGATAAGATATCCTCTCTCACTCAACATGAGATATCATCAACCAAGTCTATAATTTTTTTAGATAAATAACTATAGAAATGACTAGTAAAACATGTCTAGCCTTTTCAGTTGGGTTAGAATAGTAGAGATCGTGTTTTAGAAAAAGCTGAGTGGAGACGGGTTTTTCTTGGATTTATATTTCTTGGAAAGAGATGGGGAAAAGGAGTCTTTAACGAGTGGGGTCTGGAGTGGGGGCTGCAGAGGGCCCGAAGAGTTAGGGAGGGTCTCTATTCTTTGTCCTAATCTACATCCGTGGAAAACAATGAACAGTAACATCAGCAAAAATGTACTAAATCACCTATTTTAAAACTATGTCCTGCCTTAGAAAAACATTATTTGTCAGTCTATAGATGGGTAACAGATTTCATTAGTAATAAGCCTGGGAATTGAGAGTTTGTTCCTAACTGCAAAATTGAGAGAAAAAGAAAGGAGAGACTTTCTACTCGAAAAGTGCCTGTGGCTCGAAAGACAGTTTAACTGTTGAAATCAAAGACAGTTAATTGTAGCCTGTACAAGTAGGAGCAAGTCCACCTAATTATGAATGGGGCATTGTCAAACCAGTTCGCCCCCAAAATACTCCAGGTTTTTTAAAAATTCATTTTAACCAAATTATTTGAACAAAATTACACTGCAGCTGGCTATTACTGATCAGTTACAACCAAAGGTATGAAATGAAGCATACAACATTCTGTTTGAGGGTTCAAATGAAGGTAATATGTTATCATTTGTATAATGTATTCAAAAACTACTGCACAGAAGTCAAATTTGTGGAGAAAAGTTTGCACTTTAAAACTTGCCTTGGTGGGAGGTGGGTAAAGGCCAGACAACCCCCGATTTGCCCGCTTTCTTGAAAGGTTTCAGTTGTTAAGCATAGACATACAAGCATACACACAAAACAAATACTAGATTTCCTTTTGAAGGTTTTATGTCAAGGAGCCAGGAACCCAGAATCCAAGAATGGAGATAGCTCAGTTTCCCAACAAGGCCTCCTCCCTAAGCCGGTGAGGCAGGCTTGTGCTTTGAGGAAGTCATGAGCAGATCCAGCCCATTCTTGCCTTATTTGTTCAAATCATTAGAAGGATGCCAGTTAGCCTGTCTTTTGATGACGGTTTTTGTGTTGTGAGCATCTGTCCACTAGCATCTGGCCAGGGCCCAAGTTCATCTCACAAGGAACAGCAAACAGCTGTCAGATGGTCCTGAGTTGGGCGAATACCAAGTGAACACAATGCTCCCTGCTACTGGGGAGGAGGAGCCCCACTTCCTATGCTCCATCTCCGGATGTATCCAGTCTCTAAGTTCTTACTAGTTAGCACATCCCCTAACTCCTGACCAGCAACTTCCTTATTTTTGTCAATAAGGCTTTGCCCATTGGTGTGAATGCTTGGGATGTGTAAAGCCAGAATTAACTTGTGTTTGCTTGAGAGATGTAATGATCAGTATGGCTCTTGTTTTTCTTCTTTAATCATCTAACTTTTCTGCCTTCTCATTACACCTCAGAAAAGCAGGGCTGTGAAGGCAGGGTCGGAATAGGGATTTACTTTCCAATCCATCCACTTTGCTGTTTAGTGGTTCAACTCTTAAGATTTTGTGAAAAACAAGTGTTTAAAGCCAATGAATCATTTTGATATTTTCAGTTTATTGGTATAAGTAGTTAATCCCACCTATAACTTAAAGTTTTGTTTTGTAAAATAAGTTCAATACATTGGTTTTGGGTCAGATCGTAAATTAATAGAGATCCCTGGGACTTCTTTGTTAGTTGAATATCGTGATTCCAAATATAACATTAACTACAATCTAAACACTGCATACAGAAAAGTGAGAAAAATCTCAAGATTATTCCTTCAGAGTTTCCACACCCTCTATTCCCAGAGTGTAGGAAGGCTGCAGTTCAGGGCATGAGGCATCAGCCTGATAAACACAGGCTCCTCACTGAGCACTAGACCCAACAAAGGCAAATTAAAACTGCAGCAAAACCTAGTCATCTCACCTAATAGCTTATTTAATATTTTGGAAATATCCAATAGTATCTAACATAGCTCAATGCACATAGTAGGTATATACTAAATGTTTCCTAAATAAAATGAAATAATGAATGATTCAGTTATTCTAAACCATGCCCTGACTCACAAAAGAACATAGAGAAAGATGCAGAGACAGAAGCAGACAGAAAGGACTCATCTGGATACTTACCAGCTTGTCTTTTCAGTTTTAACTTATATACCAAGAACCATATAGCTGGTTCATAAAACACTGAATTTAGCCTATTTTATTAGGAGGACTTGATGTCAAATTGCAATAACTGATTTTTACTGAGTGCTTACTATGTATCAAACATTCTGGTACATATGGTCTCATTTAGTCATCAGCATCCCTTTGAGGTAGGCATTATTATTCCCATTTTACAGATGAGGATGACGAGGCACAGAGAGGTTAAGTAACTGTCTCACAGCCAATGGAATAGGAAATTCCAGAGCTCATACTTTCAACTATGGCATCATGTCACCCTTCTGGAAGGACAGAAGTTGACTACCAAGTGTCATTTTGACCCTCGGCTTCATTCTGTATATATCTCGCATAAACATGGTCTTAGTTCTTCCTGATCTTAGTCTCAAAACTAGGGAAAACATCCTCATCAGTAACCATTTTTATCAAATGCCTATCAGTCACTCTGCTGCTAGAAGTTGGATATGCCTGGAACATTTTAACATTACCTTTGTAAACCACCAAGAATGCCAACATTATACAAGCAAAAAACAGCTACTGCATCTGAAATTTACACTCCACTTATTGAAAACTATAGAGTATGCTTACTCTTCATCAAAAAAAAGCAGAGTTGGCACTACTGTCAGAAAGTACAAAATGCCACAGTTTGGGCTACAATGTGTGCTTCTCTTTTTAACATCTTCAGAAAATAATCTACGAAGTGCTGAAATTTACTCTTTGAGGTTTACAATTGGATAGTGTATTGAAGTTTGAGAATGCTTCTCTGCGGGCTAATTATGCGGTAAACTTTTAGGCTTCCTGGTTAGACATCTCCTACCTGATGGTGGTTGAAATATTTTTCTTGATACTTGTAATTTTTATTTAAATTTATTAAAGAAGTTCTTTTAGACTGATTTAGACAGCTTATTTTATCATATATTGCTCTTTTGCACACACACAAAAGAAAATATAAGTGAAATTAATTGGATAACGTAGTCCTAAAACTTCTTGCTTGATATCAGTTTGACTTTGTATCTGGAGTTTGACTTTAGTTAGCAGTCATCAGCTGGTCCTTGAATAACATCGTTTCATTATAATGTTGATGAGATGCTTAGTAACTTAATACCAATTAGCCTATGGTTTTGTTACTCATGGTACTCTTCCTGTTGTTTCTCTTGAAGTCAAAGAGCCTATCTGTGAAATTAAGTGAGGCGTTACTGTACTGTCCTCTGTGCCATCAGAGCTTTGGTGATGGGTACATTTAAATTTGTTCACAACCCTTGGGACCATGTATTATAAACTTAACACTGTATTTAGAGACAGGGTCTAGCTGGACACGGTTAGCTGCTGACTAGATGGTAAGATTCTCCAGATGTTTTTTCACATTTCTTGGAATCTAAACAAAAGTGGTTGTGTTGAGATTAAGTAACACTAGAGGGCAGCCTACAAGTTAGAAACAAATGACACTACACCTGTACAATAATTTGACATATCACAATAGATAAGTAATCTATTGTTCAGTTTATCATCATTATAACACCAACTCAAATATGGTGTCCTAACATAAAAAAAAGAAATTATTCCTTAGTATGTAATTTGAAGGTGCCTTTAAAGACATCAAAGCAAACAATTTCATAAAGGTGTTCTCCCTTTAGAAACTCAATTTGTTAAAGCTCTCTGAAGATACTTGTTTTTAATCCTGCTTTGTTTTACTTCTGTTATTCAACCTATTTTTAAAACATAAAATAAAGCTTTTATTTTTACAGAATAAAACTTTTCTGTTATAAATTTTATTTAGAAACTCCTGAAAGAAAAATTCAAAGTGAAGGGTAAATATAGACATTGTTTTTCTAGGATTCTTTTTTTTATAGTATAAATATTAGTTATATTCAATAATTAAAGGCATTGAAGGATTCTATTGGACAGCTATATACTATATCAACATTTATTTAGAGGTTGGAACCATAAAATAAAATCTATGATACCTCAATCACCTATATAATGAAAATTGATTTCTTCCTAAATATTATTAAACATATTTTTCCTTTTACTATACAAACAATGTTTAATTTTAGCACAATGTAGCAAAAAAGGCCTAGCTATCTGTTAACACTGTCCTATTAAATAAACAACACAATTTAGGTGTTATTTTCTGTTTTGTGAATTACATCATCTATAACATTTCAGTTTCACAAGGCAACTTGAGATAAACACTTACATAAATATGCCCAACAGTGGATCGGGGAGGGGGAAGGAAGGGACAAACACATGTATATCTAATTTCAGAATTCAAAATCTTGCATAAAGTAAAATTGTTCCGAATGAAAAAAATAGGAAACAGGTGGCTCGATACATGCCCTGATTCTCACATGAGTGAATCTCCAGCACTTGCTCCTCCTGCACTTCTGTAACCAGTTTTAATAGATGTGCTGGATGGTGCCTCAGTCTTCCTCGTATTATCCACATCATATTATGGTATTAACCTCTCTGATGTTGGCAAAAGTGGTCCCAGCTGCCAGACCAAATGTGACACTTTAAACACTCTTAATTTTAAAATCTTTTAGCACTCATTTTCCAGAGCTGGGTGTGAGCACAATGGGACTAGGTCCAAGGCTTTGGTGTTTGGCATATTACATGTCATTTAAATAAGGCTTGTGATAGCTGTTAAATATCAACTATTTTGTCTGTAAACCTGGGTTCCCGTCTTGGCCAATGCCCCAACTATTCACTTAATTCCCCAGATGTGACATCTTGGAACCATTTTTTACTACTACTACTATTTTTTTACTTCTATTACTAGTCCCTAAGTCTTGACAGCTAAACTAGCTATATTACTATAGCTAGTCCCTAAGTCTTGACAGCTAAACCTTGCAAACACACCCAGACTGTTTCCTTTTTTCCCACTCACAGTGCTAGCAGGTCTGTATTTCTAAAACACACAGCTAATGATGTCATCTTGCTTAAAAGCTTTAGCCACCTGCACCTCCAAGTCACATCTCTAGGGCAGGGCAGAGCTCTCCACAGGCTGAGCCCTGCACAACCCCCCTTTCTGTCCTCAGGGCTTCCATATCACATTACCAGTCCCTGGGAAGACCCCCGCTGCACTAGGGCCAAGTCCTCCATTTTCCTTCCTCTGGGTTTGCTCCTGCCTTTCCCTTCACCCCACTGCTCTTCCTCCCTTGGCCTCCCACCTACTGAAATCTCACTCAGCTTTCGATAACTCAAATGCTTCCTCTTTCACAAAGGCCTGCCTGACCTCCCAGCTGGACAGAGCTGCTGCTCCTTCCTGTCCTTCTTAGCACCTTCGCTACTCTGCTTTTGGGATGGACAATAGTCAGATCTTACACAATAGTGATTTTTCATATCTCTACTCTCCTCACTAGAATTGAGCCCAACCTCTGGCCTATAGTGGATACAAAATTAAATTAATAAATCCTGAACTAGGTCATTCATCATTGTTTCTTCAGTATCTACAACTTGCCTAGAGGAGATGCTAAATATGTACCTGTTAAGTTAAACTGAACTGCTGCTTTCACTAGCCCCAGTAGCATGGGCCGGATTAAAATGACTTTGTCAGAAGGAAGATCCACTTATATTGTGCCATACGGTCCACTTTATTCCTTGCTAAAAACATGTTTCTGTTTCATACGTACAAGCTGCAAGCTCTGTTCCTGTCAGAGTATCTGGCTCACCATTCAATCCCTCTAGTTCTACCCTGAACTAGGGTCAAAGTTTCCACTGTTTATTTTTATTCCTACCATAAAACAAAACTAGAATCCCAAATAAATACAGCCTTCATTTTTCATTGTTCATTTGACAGACTAACCCTAAGAGCCTTTGGAGACAATGTCTGGAAATGGCACTCCACTGAGAAGCAGGAGTTGAAGTCTCAATTGCACTGAAGCCTCAGGTAGCATCCTTGGAAAGCTACTTCTTAACTTGTTCTGTGTCAGTATTCACACTGCATAATGGGCACAATATGAGAACATCTATGGTTGAAAGACTGTAATCTTTTTTTTTTTTTTTTAAGTATTGAGTAAACAGTGAAATAACATGCAGGAGCACAAAACTCAGATTCAGAAGGTTGGGGACCTTGTCCCAAGCCCTTCCCTTACCAGAGGTATACTCTTAGGCAAATTATTTGACCTCTCTGAACCTTAGTTATCTCATCTTTAAATTGGGGATAATACCTGGCCCTGCCCAACCCAGGTTGCAATGATAGTAAATGAGGCAATGTTTATAAATTCACTTTGAAAACTATAAGCACTTTGTAAGTGAGGTCTTTATTATTAATAATAACTATAAATACTGTTGATGTCGAGTATCATCAGTAAGACTGATTTCTAAATGTGATGTGGGACTCAGCAAGACTCCCTCCCAGGTGGAACAGTCCTGTGCTGGCACCTCACTGCTGGAAGCCAGTCCGTCCACTCCCAGCAAGGTGCCATCCCGGGAAGGTATGCCTGCACTTTAAACACAGGCAATGAGAAACAATGAGATATACAAATGAATTATGATTACTTTTAATAGAACAAGCCCTCCAGTTAAGACTAGGTATGGTTGACAATAAGCAAGAAAGGAGATTGTCCTAGTCTTACATTTAAAACCTTTTCAAGTTCTGCTCAGAATAATTTGCATTTCAATAACAATGTGATAATGTCAAGCTATTCACAACATTTCAAAGCCTTCTCTCGAACACCTGGCATGTTGTAGGATCTACTGGGGAACTGGATGTGGCTGTTTTCTAACAGCACAGGCAATTATGTTGTCCTTTTCATTCTTGGGAACGGATGTGTTTGGGCAATATTAAAAGATCTTGCGTTCTGGACATGACAAAATATGAAAACGAAAGCTCCACCCTCCAAGATATCCCATGAGAATTAATTAATCAGCATATTCAACATGTTTAACTTCCTCTCATCACAAATGAGAGGAAACACCTTGTAGATAAAAGTTGGCTTTTTAATAGAAAACTTTTCCCTGTACTCTGAACATCCCTTTAAAAGAGAAAAGTATCCAAAAGGTGTTTGTTACCCTTTCTCTGGGCTACATATGAAACTGTCTACTTTTGACACCAGTAGCATCTCCTCTTGGTTGGGCAAACATGGGATCTTGCCACCGGGTTGACTTTATTTCTATTAAAAGTAAAACCATATTGCGTACAGTGAGACAACCATCTTGAAAATTATTTTAAATAATCACTGCCCTAGAACACAGTACAGCAAATTACAAATCAATTTAATTTAGGTAATTCCTCATTAAGATGCTTATAAATCAGCTTAATTGTAAAAGCAAAGCAATGAAAATTCATAAACACAAATTATGCTAAACTATTATGCTATTAGAGTTTCATATAAGCTACAAAGTGATTAGTCACACAGAAATTTAATTCATAAGTTGACATTAATATATCTAGCTTTTATTAGACCCTCTAGTTAAAACTTGAATATAAATAGTACATTAACAAATAATTCAGCTTCTTGAGATCTGTTCTAAAACTCATGACACAGGAATGAAAAGCACTGTTGATAAAAATTAAGGCCTATTTTTCTCAAATGCCTACAATATTCCCTGGTCATTAGTTTTTACACTTGGTAAAAGTATTTTCGGGCAAAGGAAATACCACTTAGTCTACCGCCCCCAGTATGTGGTAGCTTTCATCGGAAAGAACTTGCCAATCTTTGAAAGGAATAGCCTTGGGTCCAGCAAGGAGCCAGTAAATATCAGCCGTCTGGATAAGTAAATCACTTTAAAATTAAAATGGTTCAACTACAGACTCAAAGAACTCTGCATCACTTAAAAATTTCAGTTGTCTTCCAGGCGATATCGCATTCTTCACAGGACCATTCTGCAAGTGATACAGAATCACATTTTTCATACAGTAGGAACTTAAGTGTGGTGTTCATGGCAGGATAATGGAAGCACTGCCGTCTGAAACACTCCACCAAAATACATTTTGTGCCTTGGAGGCACAAAAGAAAATCTGTAATCAGAAATCATTAATTACGGTTAATTAAAGTCCACACTGTATTTGTCTGACATCCACACAAAAGTACTGCTTACTTTTCTTAAGGCTTCATGTGCAATATCGTGTCTTGACCAGATACCCAAGAGTGATCATGATCCTGTTACTATACAGGACACCAAACTGAATTCACACAAACTCTTCTTCCAATAAAAAAAAGTTCCTGATTTTAAATATTAGTAGTCCCACTGTCTTCCCCCACTCTGTGCCTCCCCTCTTTTTTTAAACGACTAACTTATGAGAATACTGTAAAACTTATAGGACCTATTTTCTTACCCTGCCTAATAATCAGGAGTCCATAATAGCGAATTCACAAATGTATGTTTTCTTTGCTTCACGGAGATATTTGAGGGGGAAGGAGTAGGGCTGGGGGGATAATTACAGCCTATGGGTAAGCCAGACCACATGATCAAAAACTGCTGTGACACTTAAAAGTGTTTCTCCACAAGGAATTCCGGTGCCCAGAAGCCTGGTGAAGCCAGTAGCAATTAAGGCCATGTTATCCTTTTAATTTACTTCAAATTATTGGCCTCTAAAATCAATCATTTAGTGTGGCTGCGTAAGGGAGGGGTCAAAATAATAGGCACGTGTATTAAAAATGCTTGTTGATCTTACACAAAAATTTTGGCAGGCTGGATGTAGGAAAATTTAAAACGGCTTCTTTGAAGCTCACCCAGAAATAAAAACTAGTCATTTTCTAGTAAAAAAAAAAAAAAAAAGTGACTAATTTTCTATGTTAGGCCCATTTGTAATGAATTCAAGGTTTTCTTCTTCTGAATCTGCCTGGATTTTCATTTGCTGCCTTGCATGTCCTGAATACAGTACTGTTTGCTTGAAGTGTGAGATTGTTTTATTTTATGTTTTAATCTACAAAGGAATTAAATGGCTTGGCTTAGACTGGTAGGAGTCCTTGAAAGTCCACTTGAGAAATGGGAACGAAAACATTAAATGTACCAGTAGTATCTGTTACACAAGGCCAAATTCACCTAACAAAGGAAAGCTGTGTTCTACATCACACATGGAGTACATAAGTCACTAAGTGCGTCTATCTCCCTCCTGCAGCAATTTACTCCTCCAAACCTTTTCTTGACTAGGTCACACAATATATACACAACTAGAGAGCTTTTCCTAATCAGCCCTGAAGTCACAAGCCTAAAAACAAAATAGCAAAATACTGCAATTACAGAAAGGAAAAAACACTCATATAATCAAGAGCTGATAAAACAGCAGACCTATGGGACAGTGTTGCAAAATAAAGTGAAATGGTCTCTAGCTCCTCAGCAATGTGTGTCAAACCTAAAGAAATAAGGTGAAACCTGAAGTAAAGCACTAAATGTTTACATTGCCATACCCAAGCCCAGCATACAACACTTCTGAGGTCATTTTATTTATTTAGCAATCTGCAGAGCCAAAACCAAATTATGAAACTGAAATTTTGAGCAGTCATGAATGCCCTCATTTACCTCCACATTTATGAATAGCCTTAACGAAGAGTTCACACCCTTGTGCTTTCTTGTTGAAAGATGAAAGTGACATCAGCCTCTGGACTGTAATTTCTTACCAGCAAGACTGAGCAGAGGCAAATCCTGGAGTAAATATCAGCTGGCTGCGCACATAACAAGGTCCAGAGAGACACTCTCAGAAGTTGCCTCTTTTAATCCAGCACTGAATTAGATGAGAAGTGGTTTTCAGTTCTTTCAGAGCACCACAACTGCCAAAATAACTGCCGGTCTTGCAAGCCCTAGTATGTTTCGAACCTTTCCCAAGACACCCCAACACTATCTGAGGCACTGAAACTATGGCAACCGAATAAGAAAGCAGCCTCCATGATTAATAGATGAAGATCCCAGCGACAGTGTCTAGCTAGGGCCATCATTCATGATGTGAGAAGAATTAGCACAAAATCCATCTCAAAAACCATTAACAAGTATACTTATAAAAATCCACCCAACTGCCATTCTGCTACATATACTCCAGATTAGAATGCTATAAACAATTTGGTTTCTATTTATCACTCACTATGCAGAAATGAGAATGTTCTTAGTAACTCAGATGCTCTCATTTTTAGAATAAGGAAAGGCTTAATAGAACAGCTTTTTACCTGGGTATTTGAAGCCCGAGAATAAATGCGTTCGAACACCAAAATATGTGAATGAAATCATGTGACTCTCCAGAGTAAAGAAGGAGAGACAGTTGTTGGATCGTCTTGAGTGTTTTTTTTGTGGAATGCAATTTTTCATAAAGCATTCCATTTTCAGGAAAGGAACATTTCCATTCACCAGCTCAATCAGTATTCTCTCAGTTTCCTCATTCAAGGACAGTCGGAGTCTGGGGGTGGGGCAAGGGAAGTGCTGGAGTTGCTGCAATATTAATGAAAAGATTGAATACTTTCCTTAAAAAAAGATTCAAGGATAAGAAAAAGTAAAGAAGAATGGATCCATCACAGAAAGCTCATGTAAAAAAGTCTCATATAACATTAAACCATAATTAATATATTCTTTATTTCTTTCCAGTCCCCAAAATGTTTATTTTCCAATAGCATGTTTTCATTGTGTTCAGTGCCAGCTCCTGTTCTATAAATGCTTCAAATCAAATCATGGTCATAGGCTTGGTCTTAAATATATGGGAGGGCAGAAGGGATGAGAGAGGGGTAAATAGCATCAATTTTTGAGGTTCTTCTGCTAAATTTTTTTAATTGGCATAGATTCTTTGAATTAAATTTTCTACAGATTGCAATTATAGGTTAGTGGGAAACCACTAGAAAGTGCTGAGTCATATTAAATGAAAGCCTCAGATCTACAGGCTGTTTATGGAAGTGTCTATTACTAACATACTTTCAAAGCAACGTCCATGTTCTGGGTGTGATATATCAACTTCAGAAGTTAGGAAAAGAATCATGACTCTTCTCCCCATGCAAATGACTCTCTCACATGCTACTCAGCTTAAAATCTCTGATGCTGTAGCCAGGTGAGGGGTGTGAACGTTCATTTCTAGTCCAGAGGTTGTTTCCTTTGCATGGTCTCTCTATGTTACAAGTTTGCGGCCATTTCCTTTTGTATTCTCCCACCAGGGCACTCTCCATGACTACTGTCACCCAAATAAAAATAATACCTTATATTTAATGAATGTATATCGTATGCCAGGCATTGCACTACAAATTTTTACAGATTTTATCATATTTACTCTTCTCAACAACCATAAGATTATCATCATACTAGCATTTTACAAATGGAAACTGGGGCAGAGAAGTTAACTAACTGGCTCAAAGTTACGCTATTTATAAATGGCAAAAATGGATTGCAAATCCAAGTGTGCTGTGCCTGCCTAAGAAATTTGACCTCTGCTTTGCCTCCAGAGGTGTCTTCTACCTTCCTCTTGACAGTCCCTCCACATTTACAAACTTAATGAATCTGCCCTTGTTACAGCAAAAATCAAAACTTCTACTGCTACTACTAGTTCACCCTAACATATCTGTTCCACATTAATGCATACATTGACATAAACTAGGTTAGAACTTACCTGAGCAAAAGCAATGCCTTTACTTTGTTTATAATGTCTGCCAGAGTGCCGCTCCAATGACCTTGCCTGATTTAATGGTCACATTGAAAGCAATCTTTACATGAAGTAGTTGGCATTCTGATTAATAGGGCTGCTGTCCATGCTCTACGTAGATTGTACATTTTCAAGGAATTTGGCAATCTTATTTAACTTCATAATGTGGTTTATACTAAAATGACATCAACAGAGTGTAATCTCTTTTTTTCTGATTTAGATGACCATGAAGTAGGGTCTCTGCTAGGTCTGGGGTCTGGGGAGGGGAGGGAGAACTTCAAATTTCCAGAGTGCATTTCATATTTTACCAAATACATTCAGTTCTTGATTTCGTGTTATTGTCTTGGCAGTCCTACAAGGTAGGAAGCATAGGTTTACTATTCACAATTTTTATTTGTGATAATGCAGCTTTAAAGAAGTTAAGTGGTTTGTCCGAGATGGTAAGAGTGAGAAGCACAGGCCCTCCGACTACAAGTACAGGCTCTTCAACAATAGTTACCGTAGTACTGGTACGGGGCAGAACTGTGGGTTAACAGGAATACTATTTTCTCCTGGTAGAAGGCTGAATTTTAAAAACTACTATTAGTAAACTCCAAAAAGAGAAGGTTCTGTGGCCAGAGGTTAGAATGCAGAACAAATGAGGCCAGGGTCAAAAGCTCAATTTCCGAAAGTGCTGGCTGTCTTCTTAACTCAGTTTCTTGGCAAGTTGATTTTACCTAACTCAGATTCCCTCCAGCTTCAGACAAGTGTCCCCCAGATGTGTACTCTCGGCCACAGAAGGGGACTGGGTGAGAGTATGGGAATGAGCGGGCTCCAATCCATCATCAAGACTGGGAAAACAACCCACTGTGAATGTTCCACTAATGGTGCATGAGACATACCACCTATGTACTCGGAAGACAGTGTTACACACATGCTCAGGCAGAGAAATATCTCACTCGATGGAAACATGACGTACTGAAAAACAAGAGCGTACAAAAGAGATAAAATAAAGACTAGTTGTTTGCAAGAAGATTCTCTGTTCTTTCATTCATTCAACAAATTCTCATTATGGAGGCCTAGAATATGCCAGGCACAGGTTTAGGTGCTAGAGCTACAGTAGTGAATGAAACAAAAATGTCTATCCTCAGGACATTATGTTCTAGTGGAAGGCAAAGTAAACGAGGACAACATATAGTTTGGCAGGCTCTGAAAAGTACTAAGAAAAAAAATGAAGCAGGCTAGGGTGGGTAGGAAGTGTTGGGGAAAGGGGTGACATAAATAAGGTGATCAGAAAAGGCTTCACTGAAAGACTTTTGAGCAGAGAACTAAGGACTGTGAGGAGCAAATCATGCAGCCAGCTGGAGGAAGAAACCATCTCAAGCCATGAAAAAAAAGTGCAAGGAACCTCGGAGAGCTCACTTAGCTTTTAAAAATACTCGCTTTTGGCTGTGGTGTTGATAAAAGACTGTAGGGGGCCAAGAGCAAAGCAGGGAGACTTGCTGGGAGTCTGGTGCAATAACCAGCAGGAGGGGACAGTGACTTGGCCAAAGTGAGGTCACAGAGGTGGAAAACCTGAAGGAAGTCTGCATGCATTCTGAGGACAACGGCACTGTAGCTGGAACGGACGTGGATAGGAGAAAGAGAAGAGCAACTCAGAGGAAGGAATTGCCATTTACCAAGGTGGAGGAGATTATAAGAAAAGCATATTTGGGGGAGAAAGATCTAGAATTAGGTGTTTCAAACATGTTGCGTTTGAGATGGCTATCAGATCCAAGAGGAGCAACCTACCCTGTTGGTATTGACTATTTGAGAAATCCAGGAGAGGTCTGGGCTCAAGAGGTTATTTGAGAAACATCTGAGTATTGATTGTTTTATATGACACTCTCCATTAGAGTAATTAGAATTATTCTAATAAAAAGTTTTGCAAGAACTCATCTGCTTCACAAAGCAAGATACTCTAGTTCACATACTATACTGTCATAGTCCTGTGCTGAGAAGTATCCTGAACTTCCTTCTCCCCTTGAGGTTTGTGTGGTATGATATCTTATTTGCCCATTTCGAAGGGATTAAATGCCTCCCTCCCTTCCCTACCTTACCATATCCCCAAGAGGCAACCATGTGGTTGCCAGCAGAAAATAGCTCACTTGCTCTTGCAGCACACTTTAAGGCAGATGAGAAAAGCCTTCACTCTGGAATAGAAATATCTCAGAGACAACTTGGCTCCAGGGCACCCCAAGAGAGTGAGGAGCACTGATGTGGGAGGGCACAGCAGAATGCTTCCAGGCTTCGTCCCTCCCCTGAAAGTGTGAACAACCAGGGAACACCCTCTCTGGGAGTTGGACAATAAATTGTCTAAACCTAAAGATGGGGGCGGTGGGTGGAGTGTAAAGATATACACACAGGCTTTCCTAGGCTTTACATTGCCGTAAATGGCAGATGCCTAATTAAAGCGTTTACAATTAGTTTGGCTTGTTCTGTGATTCCTTTCTGCAAGCAAAAAAGATGGGAGAATATATTAGCTCTTGGCCATCTAGTTCTGAAGAAACTTTTTTCTCTCACCATCACTCTTATCCTGCTTGGAAAGTATCTTGTTCAAAACCGTATTTTTCCTTCCATTTCATATGAGGTGGGATTACTTCTTTGTTTTTAAAGCATTTATTTTGAATTATGAAAATTCTTAATTGGATGTCTTATTTTTATTCAATGAAGATAACAGTCTTCCTAATTCTTGGGATCCTTCTGATTCAACACACTTGGCAATGTTATTCACCTACTCAAAATGCAAAAGCTATATTTTTTAACAACAGGAAAAGCATTCATGAGGCTTTGAAGGAACTTGAGGGGTTCATATTTGTGTTTCTGTGTGTGTAAATGAAGAGTTGCATTTACGCTACTTTATAATAACCACTTCCTTGAAGACAGATTTTTTTTCACTTTAGGGAAAAAAGGTCCATTCTAAGTAGACAAATGTGAACCACGTGTGACTATTTCTTTCATTCATTTATTTATTCAACATTTAGTTGAGTTTCTATGCTGGCTCTTATAGATTTTTAACTTAGTTAAACTTAAATGTTTTATCCAATAAGTATATCCTGCAGATGGCTCCTGAGATAATGATTTGGGGTGTCTGCTGAACATTTACACATGTGGATTATATGCATTATTGAGAATGTAGCTCATCTCTACAGGGTGATAACTGCAAAACATAACACTTTGGAAAAATTGTCACCACACAAACATTGTAAATAAGAAACATGAACTGGAAAGCTTCCTTATATCAAGCTGAAAAAAAGACATAACACAAAAATTAGGTTTTAAAACTGATGTTCAATCTTTTCTGCTTTCAGATTGGCTTGCAAAGTGCCTCATTCAAGAATGTCCTAAAACCAGAATAATAATAGAGTGGAGGTTACTCAAGATTCAAATAAAAGTTACCATATAAATAAGCACGGGTAAACCAAATTCAAAGTTACCATATAAATAAGCATGGGTAAACCAAATGCAATTATTTTTTAACAGATAGTTTAGGTTAATAGGTGGAGACACGGTTCTGCCACTGTATTTAAGGTTAGTTAATAATTAACTTTGGTGCCTGAAGTAGTTTAATCAAAGCTTACTGTAAATCATAAAACTGCTCCACGCAGACTAAACAAGGTATTAAAAACCCATTCAAAATTCTTGCGAATCTTGACCACTGGTAGCCATTTGGTAAGGTGTAAAAAAGTTAAGATATTTTTATTCAGAAATTGAGCACAGGCATCTTTGGAGAGAAAAAAAAAAAGAAAAATCTAAATAAAGGATTCATCCGGAACCAACAATCTTTCCCTTGCCGTCAGTGGCAGACTGTGGACTTGATGGCCAAGATGTTATGTTGGAAGGAAAACGAACAATTATCAGGGTTAGAGAAAGGCAAGGCAAAGGCACTCAACCTTCCTACTCGGAAAAGACTTTAAAAACCAGCGCTGGGGGGCATTAAATAGCTTTCCTGAAACCTGCTGGCAGGACACTGCAACTGGGTTAAACATCTTTTCCGATTTGAGGCAAAGTTGTGCATACAAGTGTGAAAAAACGTGTGTCGTGCGCGTCTGTGTTTTTAAACCTTTCACGGATCACATTCAGTAGCAACTTGATTTCTATCCAGCAAAAGCAGAGAGCGTTCCCACCGTGGCTGTGTCGGGCCACCGCATCCCTAAAGCAGCCGCCTTCCTCCCAAGGACCTACGCCCAAGGGCTGGTGGGGCTGCCCACTGCAACACAGACCGAAAGCTGCCTCTTGAAGTACTTGCCTTGGCTGTGAAGACAGAGGTTCCGACCCCGTTCTACGCACACCAGGCAACCTGCTCTGCTCCTCCCTAGACACCCGCCGGCTGGAAAACTGCGCGCAGGGCGCAGGAGGCTGAGGATGCTGCTCTTAGAGCTGGTATATTTGCAAGGCAGCGAGCCCCGGCCGGTGCTCATATGCACTCGCGCGCCAGCCGCTGGCTACAGTGGCCCTGTCAGCATCCTGGGTCCTGATCCTGAACTTCCCTTTCCACACCTCCACATCCACCCCCCGCCCCCACCTCGGCTTCCTTGACTGCTTAAGAGACTGGTCCAGCAAGTGCAGCGCCTCGACCCCAGCCAAGAGGACGGTGGGTTAGGGGGCGCGAATGTCTGATAGGCTCTCACCTAACTCCTTGCCGCACTCTGGGTGGTCCAACCACTTCCCCCAAGGTTCGGTTTCCCGCGGGCTGCACATACTGAGCCCCAATGTTGTGGTGCCTGCCGCCTCTGGCTTTCAGAGAAACTTTCCAGAAGCGCCTGGTCGAGTGACCCGTGCAGGAAAAGAAGGAGGTGCTGGGCGGAGGGGCGGAGAGGGAGCGGGAAAGACAGCGGAGTCCTGTTTCCTTTCCCGGCACCCAAATGCTCCCTGGCTTCCCTTGTATTGCTTGTGTCGTGGGAAGAGGGAGCGGACCTCAGGATCCTGTTTTGTACAGTGTACCACAGTAGAGGACTGAAAAAAAGTGGAGAATTTGGAGAAGAGGTACTTCCCACCCCAACATGGTCATGCAGGGTCGGTGGGTGGGCATTGTCGGGCTGCTCCCGAGCGCCCCACTGCCCACAAGGCAGCACTCTAGGACGCAACGAGTAGTTCGGACATCCAGAACCTGGGGCCGGGGCAGAGCCCTTGTCTGGGTAGCAAGCACTGGGCCATCTCTTGCCAATTCTTCTCCACCCTTACGCCTCGCAGGAACCTCCTTTCCGAGAGGGGCCTTGCAGATTCTGGAGGAGGTCGCAGCGGGCGCAAGCCCAGGAGTGGCGGGCACTGTGCTTACGGGGGACGCAGCTGCGACGGATGCTGTCCTCGCCGCCCAGGAGGGAGCTGAGGCAAGGGACAGGACCCAGGGTGAGGGTCCCACGCCACACGAGGAGTAGACGGCTCTTGGGCACTCATTCGAGCAGACAAAGCCCGGAACCTCTGGTGCCAGTGGCCGCAGGAACAGGGATGTCACCAAGTGGCAGGGCGCGCGGGTGCCAGGGCCATTACAAGTTTCCCTTACTCCACAAAGCCCAGCCCAGACCCCGCGCGGACAACAAAAGACTCTCTTCTCTTCCCCACCGTCTCTGCCGTGCCTCTTTTCCCACCCTAGAACCAAAACCTGGTGCTGGCCGAAAACAGCGCTCTTCTACTCAACCTCTTCCAGTCCTCGAGGGCTGAACCTCTTCCCCAGCTTTCGCATCAGGACAGGGCACTCCCGAAAATCCCACCCTCTCAGGGCCTCTCTGCTCCTTGCTAGCCCGAAAGTGAGGAGGGTCCTGCACACATATGCCCGGGCCAGGCAGCCATCCGCGCGGTCGCGGTCACGGTCCCGGGCGGCGCCGGGAGTGTGCGGGGCGCGAGTGGGGAAGCCCGCAACACAGAGCCCAGCGGTCTCTGGGGCTTAGGACGGAGAGGAGCAGCGGGCTGGGCACAGGACTGCTCCCCCAGGGCCAGGCAACGCTCGAGAGACAGAGACGAGACAAAATAAAACGCAGGCACCACAAAGCCGCCAGCGCATGCCGGCCGCGGCCCCAGGACCCGCAGGCTGTAGCCGAGCCTTCCAGAGGTGGAGCGCGTCGGGGCGCCCCAGCCGTACCTTTTCGGTGCATCGACGGGTAGGCGGCCGGTGCTCGGAGCGGGCTGGTACAGCGTGTATCCCATTTAGTAATCCATTATCCAGGGGATCTCTCCGGGCCGCGAGCTGCGCTCTCCTTCGCACGCCTTTGTCATTCCTACATGTGTGCTGGTCTCTTTGGGGATAACAGCCGCGACGACTACTTTCTGGGATGAAAACGCTCTGTATTCATTTCCAATGACAGGCGGAGTAAGGGAAAGGAAAAAAGAAAGGAAAAACCAACAAGGAAAGAGTAAATGTTCAAGAAACTCTTCTCCAAATCCAAATTCCACTTGGATTCCACTCCGGCGAGTCCTTTCGGTGGTGTCTGCGCCGATTAACAAGTCATTTCGGGCTGGGGGGCGAAGGAGGGCTGGGCAGGGGTGCACCCTCTAACCCCGCTCGGCGACCGGGAGCGCTGTGCTGCGGGTGTGATGATGCTGGCCTCTGCCGCCGCTCCTAAGCAGGCATCGCGGGCTGTCCGCCCCGGAGAGAAGCGCCGCTGCTGCGTCCCAAGCGCCTGGGCAGCCGAGTGCTCGGGGAGCGGAGTTGGCTGCAGCCTCACCCCGAGCCGCACACAACTCCTCTGTCACCGGAGAGGCCGCGGCTCGCGGGCGGAGCCAAGTCCCGGACTGGATTACGCAGAGCGGACTCTCCTCCTGCAACCCCGCCTCCTTTGGCTGGCGTCTTCTCCGACCCAAAGGAAAGCTGTGGTGTTTGTGTGTGAATGAGAGTGAACAAGGCGGAGAGACAGATTATCTACGCGGTGTGGCGGCAGGTGGAGCCTTGGACCCAATGGCGGGCGAAGGTTCCTTCCACCGCGACACCCCGCCCCCGCCGCGCGCTGGGTGGAGGTCTCCGCGGGGGTGACTCCGGCAGGAGCCCAGCGATAGCCTTCCTTACCCCTGCATCTGCTCTAGCAAGGGGCAGTGGGGCGGGGGGAGGAATCCCGGACAGAATTGCTGAGTTCTGCCAAATCAGAAAAAAAATATATATATAAAAATAGACGTAGTGCAGGAGCGAGTTACAAGAAAGGATTTGTTCATCGATTTTCTTAAATGGAAAAGTTTTAAAGCATGAGGGTAAGTGAACGGCGAGTCTTTCTAATTCTGATTACTGTATCGAGGTAGCTTCCAGAAGTGATGGACGCTCTACGCACTCAGATGAATTTGATAGAAGCCTGTACGGTTAAAAATATACTTCGAAGATATGAAGACAGCTATTACTTAAGGCACATACAACACGTTAATAAAGCACGCTAAGTAAACTAATAAACCACAGTACAAACAATGGTGTTATTAACAACCACGATCTGTTTTAAAATGTAGAAAGTGTGTAGGCTCTTCTTAGAAATAAGTAAACTTCAAAAATAAGATGAAGACATTTCCAAGGAGAGTCCAACAGCTTCATGGAAGAAGTAAATCTCAACTTCTTCCAAGGTGATATTGTTGCTATCACACGAAGAACGGCATAGGAAGGCATAGCCTTCCTCCACCACTTGGACTTGAAATCGCCAAAAAGCCTTGCTCTTACAGGCTTGTGCCAACTGGCCCAGCCACACCAAGTCCTTCTCCCCGGCCGGTGCGTGCTCCCCGCCGCGCGGTTCCTAGCGCAAACAACTGTGAGCCTTGGCTATTGCTTCCCAAGTGGGTTTCGCAGATGGTCGAGCCTTAGCCATTGCTTCCCAAGTGGGTTTCGCAGATGATTGAGCGCCGTATCCACAGCCCTTAAAGAAACACGGGGCAGCCAAGCAGTGCTCAAAGAAATATTTACTAGTCATGGGGGTCAGCCGAGAACAGCATTGGGAGTGAAATCGGGGTTACAGTTACACTTAGGCCAAGTGCCCTCAAATAAATGCATTAGAAACTGTACCTGTTCCCCAACTGGGGCAAAGGCCACTAATTGTGCGTTCCCTTTTTTACTGGTCCTTCTGGGAAGCCAAGTTAGGTAGAGAGATCCGCTCATGAGGACTCACGAAAAATAAAGGCACAGGAGACAACACTATGTATATATCCCTCCCCCCCGCTCCCCCCCACATCCAGCCCCCCACAAACCACCTGGAAAAGGTGGGGAAAATGGTTAAGGGAGAAAAGGTCAGTCTCTCTGCTGTTCGCGAGACCTGCCAGCAGGGGCCGCTATCCCCACCTTTCTCAGGCAAAAGCCGCGGCATATCAGGAATGGCCAGGGGGGCGCGGCCCTAGGTGCGCGCGCAGCCCCCGAGGCACGCGGAGCCGGCTCCATGAGGCGGGGGCGCAGGAGTGAAGAGGACGGTGGGCTGGGCTGCGCGTTCGCGTGGCACGTGTGCCGGCCCGCTCCTGGAGGTCCCTCACGAATCCGGTTCGGACCAGTGGGAGGCCCTTGAACTGGGACGGCTCCATCCTCGGCTGCACTAATTAACGCCTAGAATTTGGCTGGTAAAGGCAGGGCCGGTTCGAGCAGGGTTCCCAAGCTTCTCCGTGTGCCCCCCGCGCAGTCCGAAGGCCCGAAGGGCTCAAGGGATTCTGGGGGTTCTCCGAAGGGCACCTGCACTCCTCCTGGGTCGTTGGAGCCCCTTCTTCTTTCTCTGCCGCTGATTTACATGCTAATTATGTCTGGGAAAAGTTCTTTAATTGGCAGAATTAGGCAGAGCAAACGAATTGTTTCACAGGCTGAACCAAATTAATTCTGAGTTTAGCTTCTTCCTTGGAGAAACAAACAATTAAGCTGTCTTGTTTGCTTTATGGATATATTGCAAATGCCCCACATTGAGGTTTCAGGATATATTTTTAAAGGGAAATTATTTTCATTGTTAATAGTTGCATGTTTAATTCGCAGGAACGCTGAGCCAAAAAGTAAGAGATTAAATTTATCTAATGTAAAATTATAGAATACAAGAGGAAAAGAATTTGAGTTAACTTTCGTACGGCTAAGAAATACCACCCAGAATCTTCCTGGCAATTACTAGATCCTGAAGTCTCACCGTCCAGTTAGGCGCCCATGGTCCTGACCATGTGAGATTATGGGTCCACCTGCCTGGGAAGAAATGGCTTCCAGAGCTGGGGCGGGGGGGGGGGGGGGGGGGGGGAAGCCAGTTATTGTGTCTCCTGAATCCTTCCAGTCCTCAGGGGAGCATCTGTGGGGAGGTGGCAGTTGGAAACCTAATGATGTCATTTCCCTTTCTGTGCACCTAAGACTCACTCCCAGAAGCCTACCTTAACTTTTCAGTAAAACTGCTGCTCCTCCAAAGGCTTTAAAGTCTGCAATCTACCCTGTACTTTCAGAGAAGGAAAGCCAATGGGAGTTAGTGTCACAGAGTTAAAACTAGAAGGAATCTTAGACTGCATTGTAGTTAAGTGTCATGAAGTAAAGTGAGGAAAGCTTTGGTCTCTGGAGGTCAGCTGTAGTTCTGTTACATTCTAGCTGGTGACCTTGGGCAAATCACTTGTCTCTCTAGCGCCTCAGTGTACTCAGTTGTAAATGAGGATTCGTGTACTACTCTCTCCCAGGGGTCGTGTGGCTTAAATGAGATTGTGAGTATAAACCACATGTCTAGGGCCTGGCACACATTGCTCTGTAAAAATTAACTAGCATCATTATGCTTGTCATCCTCTACATCAATCATGCCACCATATTTTACAGGAGTCAGATGGAGGCACAGAGGAGAGACGTGGCTTGCTTTGTATCGGTGCTGGGAACTACCCATAACAACTCCTCTTCAATAAATGCTTATATGACACCTGCTTTCCTTCACATCACCTGGAAAAAGTATGGAGGAAGATTACATATAAAGGTAAAGTCACACAGCATCCTTTTAAAGACCATATCTATTTGATCAGAATTTCTGCTTTATGACAAAAAGTAGTAGTGAACTTGGGAGAAGAAGGTCTGCTGGTGCTTATCACTGACCTCGTTTTGAGTATGAGTTTCTGGGGGACACTAAGGGAGTGAAGTGTGTACATTCAGGCTATTATCAATCCTAATAAGGGAATCTCGGTATCTACAATCCCTTTTCCAAAATTCCCTTCACCTCCTTGCCTTAAATCAGTGGTTTTAAAATCTATTTGCACATTAAAATTACTGGGGAGCTGTAAATGACGCAAATTCCCAGGCTCCAGAGATTCTGATTCATCAGTCTGGGGTGGGACCTAGATGATTCTAGCGTGTAGCCAGGGATGAGAACCACCATCACCATGAATCCTGGCTGTGTTGTAGAACACTGTTTTTCCACAGCCTTTTCTGGTAGAGCTGTTTATTTTCCCTCTTGCTCATTTATCCCAGTGTTGAGAAGTAAGGTCGATGTCCTTGCTTCTCAGACCATTTCTCCTCTCAGAAGCTCTCAGACCTTTGGAGGCTGTGTCCTACAAATACATTGGTGCTATCATCCACAGTCCTCATTTTACCCCATTTTTCAGAGACTCAGCACCACCTGTCAGGCTTACCATCCTCTTATCTGTCTCACCACCTGTCAGCATTCATGGGAGTGTTGGTGTCTACCTAACCACTAAACCTCTGCTTCTCAGTTTCTCACCTTCCTCATCTACACTGTCCTTTCCCCTCACTCACCACTGCCCCCCACCCCAGGGCTTCATGCTGAGCCTTATTATCATTAAAAGGCTCCATCCTCGAAATCACTATGCTTACATCCCATTCTCCAGTCACAACTTCCTCTCGTTCCAGCTTGCTTGCTTAGGCTCCCCTTTGCATTCACATTGATTTCCTGAAGACCTCCAAGCCTTGAGTCCTGCCACTCTCCATCCATCCACTCCCTCCTTTTTTCATTCCTCTCTCTGTCCAGCATAGCTTCATGATAATTGCCTCTCTCTAGCAAACACTTTGAATTCCCTTCCTCCTCTATGTTTTGGTTCTACCCATCTAACTAAAAATGAGTCCTGAATTATATAAATATCAGACTTCTCTGCTCTTGCGTTGGGCAGCTGAAGCCCACTAGAAAAAAAAAAAAGCACATCTGGGCAGGGTGTACACTCAGTTACCAACCTCAGTTGGATCTTCAGCACTGCCTCATCATCGTCTTCCCTTTCTCTCAGCCTCTAACTTTCTCTCCTTCGACCAGATGTTTCACCCTCTGTGCCTCCTACTTCCCTAAAAAGATGGAGTCTATCAGATGGGAACTTTTTGCTTCTGTACTCATTTCCTGCATAGCTCCTTCTAGGGCAGAGGCAGTGTTTTTCCTACTGAGGCCCTCTACCTGTTCGCATTTACACATTCTCCGAAATTCTGTCCTATTGTTTCCACCTCTAATCCATCTCCCCATCAGCATGTAAATAAGCTTTAGTCTCTCACATCTTATACACAAGCTCTTCTTGGATCCTCTGTTCCTTTCAAGCTACCCCTTCTTTCCAAGTAGCCCCAAGATTGTTGACAGTTACCAGCTAATCACCAGCTATTTCCTTCTCACCCAGTTTACTCATTCCTGTCTGGCTTCTGTTCCCAGCACTCCATTGACAAGGCTTTTGTTAAAGTCTTCTGTGACAGTAAACCCAGTGGGCATTTTAAAGTTTTCATTTTATATGAATTCTCAGTAACAGTGAACACGACCGCTCCTCCTTTTGTGATTACTCTTTGCCCTTGACTTCTCAGCACATCAGTCTCTCCTGGTTCTCATCCTCCCCCTCCTCATTTTTAAACTTTGCTTTTCTTTTGAGGAAATAGAAAGATACAGACATTTCCAGAGAATAATATAACATCCCGACTTTCACCACCCAAAATTAATGATTGTTAATATTTTGTCGTATTTGTTTTCTGTCTTCATTTCGAGCAATAAAACATGGTATATAAAGCTTAACTTCCTTGTAATCATCATTGTCTTTTCCATTCCTCTCTACTTCTTCATAGGTAACACTATCATGAGTTTCCTGTGCATCCTTGTAGTTCGTTTTCTATGCTTTTACATAGACCATACATACGTATGGAGAACCAATATAGAGCAATGTGTTTGATGAATTTTTTCCCCCAAAATTAACATAAATAATATCCTGTTTACTCTTTTCCTCCAGTTCATTCTCCACATTGTAGCTTAAGTGACCTTTGAAAGATGTCTATCTGATCACATCACCCACCTGCTTAAAACACTTTGGCATCCCAAAATCTTAATGGGGCCTTCAAGGCTGTGCAAGATTTGGTTCTTGCCTGTCTTTCTGGTCTCCTCTCTCTGTCCTGCTCCTTTCACTTTCTTCCCTCTGCAACCTCACAGGCATGGGAAGTTCCACCCGCTTTGTAACTACAGGCCTTCCCGTGTGCTTCTGACTGGAGCACTGTCACTGTCATCTCCCCCTTTCACCTCTTTGCCTGGCTAGTGCCTGCTCATCCTTGAAATTTCAGCCTAAATGTCCCTTCCTTAGAAAGACTTCCTAGATGCTCCAGTCTGCGTCATATCCCTTCCATCCTATATTCTCAAAGTACCCAGCCAAATTAGTCCAAATATCACAGCTAGAGTTAATTTTTCAGTGTAATTATCTGCCGAATGCTGCTTTTTCCTGTTGGATCTGAAGCTCCACGAGTCCTGGGAATACATCTCTTTTGTTTCTTTTCTATCTCTAACACCTAGCAGAGAGTAAGAGTTTGGTAGATAAGAGAGTAAATGAATTAGTGAAAGCAGTGAGTTCTTTTTCAAGGAAAAGTAATTTTTCAAGTAGAAAAGGTAGGGAAAAAATTGATTATCACATTGGATCGGATCATTTTAAAATGAAAAGAAAAAAATACTAGAAAGTTATTTTGAGATTCCAGTTTGAAAGATGAATAAAATCTAGGCTTTTGCTCAACATAGGACTTCCAATGTACAGTGTCTAATTTGTTCATTGAATGAGGAAGAAAGGATTTACAAATGTAAGTGATAAGTAAATACCACAATTGCAAAGCAAGAAGCTTGAAAATAAGAATAGGAATATAACTCTAAAAGACTGGTGGAAGGAGATAAAAGTGCAGTTTGAATCCACTGGGAACGATGCAAGAGCATCTCCGAGGAGTGCTCATCAGCGAGCTGGTGTGTGCTGACAGTGATTACTGTCTGCCGTGCATGAATAGCTTCACGGGTGGCGCCCTCTCCGTGTCTAACAGTCATTCCACTGTGCCACAGTGAAGCTTGGGCTCCATTCACTTCTGGTATCAAATTATTGTTTGGGAAATTAAGAGAATGGTAAATTAGAAATAAGGTAATGAATGAACAATAAATGTATGTAAACCAGAACTCCATTTCCCCCCACGAAAACTCTTTACATTTAATTGAAATCTTTGGTTATGTAATACAGAGCAAAGGCTCTGACCTTATTTTCGTCTTTCTGTTCCAACATAACTCTTTTAATTGCTCCTCCTACTAACATTTAGACTGGAGAGTACTTGGATATGAGTTTGTTTGAAAAAATGTAGTTACCTAAATGTAATTTATACTTTTCATAACCAGATAATCCGGATGATTAAACATCACTTTGGAATTTACTAGTTGGCCAAAAGAATGATGAAAAGTAAAATATACTTAATTTGGAGAGCTGTTTTTAAGGTCTTCAGTTCCCGGTAGTGGAAGGCCTGCTGTCAGAGGGAATTGTTCTGGCCCATGCTTAAATATAAAATTATGCTTCTATTCATTCCAAATCAGTTTTAGACTATGTGAGTAAGCATTGTACTGATAATCAACTGAAAGGCTTTTTCCAGGCTGTTAACGATGAATGTGTATTTGAGAGTAGTCTTAAAACCAAAGAAATGGAGACAACTAAGGGTATTTTGTTTGCTTTAACTTTGAAACTTTAAAATAGACAACAGCTGTTTTAAACATCGAGACTTAGGCTGGATAATTGTGGACAATGAAAGTACTCAAAAAAAAATGATATGTTTGGGTCTAAAGTACATTTTTAAATGAAGTATAAAAAATAACATCGTTGTATCTGAAACTATCCTCGGAACACTTCCCTGTACCAGTAATTATAAAATATAAAGATGGTTTCCTAGTGTTTTCACCTGACTTTGGATTTTGTGCCTGGGCAGGTCTCTAGTTAATAGCACTATAAAAAGCATTGGTGACACTTAACGAGGTAAGTTTAAGAATGTTTTCAGATTATAGCTTGAAATGAGTTTAAATATTATACTTTAAAATAAATAACGTATTCTTTGGTACTTTCCAAAAGTTTCAGATGATTCAGTAGTTACTAGTGCTTCATTTGTACTTCACCAAAAGTTAAGACAGGTGGAACAATTGATGTCAGTTTCTTTGTGAAACCCTTTAAATACACCTTTATTCATAACCAAGTATTTATTAATATAAACTAGAATGTTACATTTTTACATTTGAACTGAAAACCTACGCTTCTGTTTTCTTAAGAAATATTGTATCATGAACTATATTATTAAGAGTTTTATAAAAACACACACTTTGATTTGTTCATAGTTCCTTTCCCTTTCTTTTCTTGCCTCAAAGCAATTGAGTCATTTCCTTTCTTCCAATAGCCTTTTAAAACCTTTTCTTGTTTAAGCAAACTTTTGAAAGTCCCTAAACCTCACCTCCACTTCACCATCACTTGTACCCTTCCTTACCCTCTGAATAGGATTGCAAGCATAAAGTTTTGAATTATCACAGCCCAATGGCCTAATGTTGACATCATTTTGCTAGATTCTCTTGCCTTTTTCTTTAATTCCTAAGGCATCACATTTTACTTTTTATGATTACTTTTCTTGGTAAATAGTTTAGCTTTTTTTTTTCCCCCCTAATAAAATGCTGTATAAACTGTAATATGGCAGTATTAATTCATCCATGATGGAGTGAGAATTAGCCCTATGCTCTCAGGTTCCTATCAATGTGTATTGGAGGATGGTGACTCAGATGCAATAGTACTTTACTTGTCAAAACTGCATCTCTTGATCACATCACAATGTCATGATGCTCTGGCCAAACAACTTAGAGTCATTCTTGACTCTTGTTTTCCCATTTGTCACATCCAGTTCATCAGCAAATCCTGTTGACTCTACCTTCGAAATATATCCAGAATCTGACCTCTTCTCCTTTCCACCATTATCACACTGGTCCAGTCCACCAACCATTATTTTCATTTGGAGTTTCCCTATAGCCACATAATTGGTCTTCCCTCATTTAACTTTAATTGTATTCTGTACTCTACAGTCTAGTCCCAAGTAACAGCCAGAATGATCCTTTAACTTTTTCAATAAAATCATGGCACTCCTCTGCTCATAACTATCCAATGATTTCTTTCTCACCTGTCTCAGATAAAAGCCAAAGCCCACACCATGTGGCTTTCCTTCCACCTTGCCAGCCTCATCTCCTCTACTTCCCATCACTCACTCCATTCCAGCCTCACTTCCTCCTGCACATCCTGCCTCAGGCTCTTGTTTCTCCTCTTCCTGAAACACCATCTTCTCAGATATCCATAGGGCTTACCCCTTTTCCTCCCGAAGGTCTTTGCTCAAATGTCAGGCCTCCTTGACCACTGTATATAAAATTATAAAACTCTTCAACCTATTGTACTTCCTCATACTCCCCTTACCCTACTTTGTTTTTCCTCGAGCTCTTACTGCCATGCGATCCTGTGTATGCAGTCAGCCCTCTGTACCCCTGGGTTCTAAAATACATGGATTCGCTCAACCATGGATTCAAGCTACCGTGGATCTCAGATTGACTTGTTTTCGATTTGTGGTTGCTTGAATCCTCAGATGCACAACCCACAAATACAAAGGGCTGACTAAGGGACTTGAGCATCTGCAGATTTGGGTATCTGTAGTGGTTCTTGGAGCCAATCCCCCGTGGACACTGAGGGCCTACTGTAGTCACTTGTTTATTTGTTTTGCCTCCTGCCACTCAGTTGTAAGATTCATTAGAACAGGAACTGACTTTCATTTAACGCTATATCCCCAGCATTTAGCAGACTGCCTGGCACACCCTAGAAATGCAGTAAATACTTGCTGAATGAGTGAGTAAATAACCACACTTTACCTCATTTAATGTCAGTTACATGAGGGCCACTTGGTGCATGTCCTAAACACCAACTAACGTTTGGAGCAAAGTGAGAAGCTAGCTCTCTGCCAAGAAATGCTGTCAAACACAGTCCTCTTTAATAGTTTCTTTGTCTGTTACAGCTGGCAGAATGGGGTACATTTTTGTTTTTGATACAGTTTGCTTTCGTGTAGTGCTTGCTATGTAGTGGTGAGAGCAGGACTGGCTATGCTGAGCTAGAAGGTTTTGAATGAGAAATGCCTGGTATGGATGATGAGAGTTTTTTCTGCTGCTTGCCATTACTTCAGACTATCACTACCAACGACCAGGAGGAAAACGATTGCCAGCCTTACGTCATAACCTCCATGTGATCCTCTCTATTGGCTCAGGCTGCCGTAATAAACGTAATAGCCTGGGGGTCTGAAACAACGGCATTTATTTTCTCACGGTTCTAGAGTCTAGAAATCTAAGATCAAGGTTCTGGCCAGTTCAATTTCTGGCGAGGGCTCTCTTCCTGACTTGTAGATGGCCACCTTCTCCCTGTATCCTCACCTGGCCTTTTCTCAGTATGTGGGAGCAGAGAGAGTGTGCTCTCTCATGTCTCATAAGGACACTAATCCTATCAGACCAGGGCCACACTCTTATGACCTCATTTAACCTTTGTTACTTTCCATTCCAAATATAGTCCTGCTAGGGCTTCAACATATGAACTTTGGGGGAACTTAAACATTCAGTCCCTTTCAGGCTTAATGAATCCTGTGAAACTCCGTGCCTACTGTCCTCCAGGCAGGCTTACATAGAGGAGAGGCCAGCAAGGCTGTTTGGTTTGGGTTTCCCATCAGGAAAGTTCTCAAATCATTTATTTTAATCTTTTCTTCAAAATATGTTTATATATAGACATAGCACATCATAAAAATATATATAATGTGTGTGTACGTAAGATATCTAGGACATAATATATATAAAATATACATAACATATAAAAGCATTGAATCTTTATTTTCCAAATTAAATATTTGCACAGAGCTTATGAGCCTGTTTTAGAACTTCTTGTCTTTTAGTGTAATGGAACGTCTAGGTGCTCTCAAGATCAGAAAGACTGTCTTCTAGATTTGGAGCATTACATCCACCACGCTTTTTATCTCTTACTCTCGGTTATCATCCAAACGTAGGCCCTTCCTTCCAGCAATTTTCCCTGTGTTTTATTGTCCATACAGCTCTGTGCTTCTCCCTTGCCTAGGTCTCCCACTCCTCTTCTCCCTCCCAAAACTCCCTTCACTGTTCTTTTCCTTTGGGACTTCTCCAGAATGAACAAATAAACAGTCCCGCCCCCCCGCCGCTGCCCAATATTCTCAACATCTTCATTGACTAATCTTTCCACCTCTGGTTCTTCCCTAATATGGAACACAAAGGGATCCTAGGCATTCTTGGGTGACAAGGAATTCATCAGAGTAGAGCCAAAGACATGCAAACTTTTCCCTAAACTGGTCATCTCCCAGGGTAGGGCTCTCAGGGGAGCCCCTAAATGAGGGCTGGCTTCTATGAAATGAGGGCACCTATGAGATAGTTCGGTTCCTAGAGAGGCAACCTGTGAGGCACAAGAGCCCAGGAGCGGGACCCAGAGGGAACCTGGGTGAGGCCAGCCATACTGAGCCTTGGCTTTTTATCTGAAATTACATATCTGAAATCACCAGGCAAATTGCTGCTCACAAAAAGGACCTCAGTCAACAAAGGTGGCAGTCATGCTCTTGGAGCTTCACGGGGGAGCAGGAGTGATGCAGCCTGGAGCTGGCCTTCCAGAGTGATGGGGAAGGGGTCCATGATTGAGACTCACAGTCGCTTGGAATCAAACTGGAGTGTGGGGGTCCAGTGCTCTATCCATCCTACTGTCCACAAAGATGTTTCGCAACATTCTTTGACAATGAATTTGAGACAGACTATATTTGAAAATACACCAGAAAGAAAGCAGTGATAATGGAAAAGAGAAGTAAATTTGAAAACATGCAAAGTTTTTAAAAAGGTCAGAAGTGGGATATTACGAAAGCAGTGCCTGCAGGGCTGAAAGTTTCCCCTCACACTGTTGGTCATGCTGGAAACTTTTCTAAGAGCTTCATTGATATTAACCCATTTAGTCTTTATAGTGATTCTAATATGTAAGAATTTTTATTATCTCCATTCAACAAATAAAGCAAACAGATATTAAGAAAATGTGGCCAAAGTCTCATAGTTGTGACGTGGCTGAGGCAGAATTCAAACCCAGGCCTTCGGCACCCAGCCACCGACGGCACTGTGCAGTCAGACAAAGGAAGTATGTGTGTTATATTCAGCTGGTTCCTTGTTTCAGCCCTTTTGAGAAAAACATGGACGTCCAAAACATCCTGAGGCATGTGGTGTTTAATGCTGCTGCTAATTTAACACAATAATGTCTGGTTCAAAATGTGTGTAACATTATGGCAAATCATCCCCTAACACAATTTCAGCAAATTGTTTAAATTTAAATGTGTGCTCATTCAAAAACTCCCAGTTCCCTGCTTTCAGGTGTGTAATCCTGTTCTTCTGGAAAGCGTTGGGCACAGCTGTATATACCAGCTAATTTTCCTCTTGAGCCGGGTCCAGAAACATTGAGATACACAAATGTTTTCTCATCTTAGAGCTTGAGCTTCCAGCAAAAAGAGTCACCTCCTTGCACTGGGAGAACTGGCTATCCATGGAGAAAATAGTAAAGTTAGTCCCTACCTCATGCCACTTTTGAAAATAAATTGCAGATGGATTAAAATGTCAAAATAAAAGGAAAACAAAAGCAAACTATAAGAGAGTTAAATGAGTATGCAAGAGAATATAATTGTGATCTTGGAACAGCACAGGCCTTCTTATGACACTAAAAGCAAAACCCTCTAAATGGAAAATGTAGAAATTTTGACTATTTCCAAAATAAAAACTTTTGTAAGACAAAATATACCATAAATAAAGTAAAAGGCAAATGGTAGATTGGGAGAAAATATTTGCAGCCTAACTAACAAAGGATTAGCATACAAATTGATTAAAACAATGATAAACAATTTGATAAGAAAAAAATGGGCAAAGCTCATAAAGAGGCA
>NW_011888820.1:1508658-1511147 GCF_000151845.1 Pteropus vampyrus
ATATTTGAAAATACACCAGAAAGAAAGCAGTGATAATGGAAAAGAGAAGTAAATTTGAAAACATGCAAAGTTTTTAAAAAGGTCAGAAGTGGGATATTACGAAAGCAGTACCTGCAGGGCTGAAAGTTTCCCCTCACACTGTTGGTCATGCTGGAAACTTTTCTAAGAGCTTCATTGATATTAACCCATTTAGTCTTTATAGTGATTCTAATATGTAAGAATTTTTATTATCTCCATTCAACAAATAAAGCAAACAGATATTAAGAAAATGTGGCCAAAGTCTCATAGTTGTGACGTGGCTGAGGCAGAATTCAAACCCAGGCCTTCGGCACCCAGCCACCGACGGCACTGTGCAGTCAGACAAAGGAAGTATGTGTGTTATATTCAGCTGGTTCCTTGTTTCAGCCCTTTTGAGAAAAACATGGACGTCCAAAACATCCTGAGGCATGTGGTGTTTAATGCTGCTGCTAATTTAACACAATAATGTCTGGTTCAAAATGTGTGTAACATTATGGCAAATCATCCCCTAACACAATTTCAGCAAATTGTTTAAATTTAAATGTGTGCTCATTCAAAAACTCCCAGTTCCCTGCTTTCAGGTGTGTAATCCTGTTCTTCTGGAAAGCGTTGGGCACAGCTGTATATACCAGCTAATTTTCCTCTTGAGCCGGGTCCAGAAACATTGAGATACACAAATGTTTTCTCATCTTAGAGCTTGAGCTTCCAGCAAAAAGAGTCACCTCCTTGCACTGGGAGAACTGGCTATCCATGGAGAAAATAGTAAAGTTAGTCCCTACCTCATGCCACTTTTGAAAATAAATTGCAGATGGATTAAAATGTCAAAATAAAAGGAAAACAAAAGCAAACTATAAGAGAGTTAAATGAGTATGCAAGAGAATATAATTGTGATCTTGGAACAGCACAGGCCTTCTTATGACACTAAAAGCAAAACCCTCTAAATGGAAAATGTAGAAATTTTGACTATTTCCAAAATAAAAACTTTTGTAAGACAAAATATACCATAAATAAAGTAAAAGGCAAATGGTAGATTGGGAGAAAATATTTGCAGCCTAACTAACAAAGGATTAGCATACAAATTGATTAAAACAATGATAAACAATTTGATAAGAAAAAAATGGGCAAAGCTCATAAAGAGGCAGTTCTTAGGAAGGAATGCAATTGTCCAATAAATATCCCAGAAGATGCTCAACTACACATTAATCAAGTAAATACAAATTTAAGTAGTAAGATAACATTTTTTATACTCATCAGATTGGCAAAGTTTGATATTAAAGTTTCATAGTCTCAAATGTTGGCGAGGATGATCAAGCAGCCTCGTAAATTACTAGTGGGACTATTAATTGGGATAGTCACCTTGGATGACAATTTGACAGTGTCTATTAAAATTGATAATGTTCATATTCTATGATTCAGCCCTTCAGCTTCTGGATCTCTGCCCAAGAGAAACATTCACCTTTGTGCACAAAGAGGCATTATGTGTAAAGATTTTCCTAGCAGGATTGTCTTTAATCAGGAAAATATATTAGAAATGACTTAAACATTTATCAGGATGGTGTTAGGTATTTGAAACAGTAGGAACTGTTAATCATATATTAGAATATTGTGCAGCAGCTAAAAAATTATCAAGTAGACACCTATATATTCTGAAAATTTACCAAGACATATTTTATAATAGACAAATTGAGGAAGTCTACACACAGGAATATTTTAAAACTGCATAAAATAACCTCATAAAAGCTATAGTTTTTTTGTTGTTTGTTTTTTTTAAAGAAAAAAGACTGGATGTATTCTTGTACCCTAGGATTGACAATAGAGGTCATAATTGGGGAAGAGGAATCTAGGTCGGGGAGAGAGGGAAGGATGCTGTTATAGGCTGAATGTGTCACTCAAAAATTTTTTTTGAAGCCCCTAACCCCCTCGATGTGGCTGCATTTGGAGTAAGGATGTAATCACAGTTGAATGAGGTTTTAAGGGTGTGGCCCTAATCTGATGGGATTAGTGTCCTTATAAGAAGAAACACCAGAGAGCTCCTCTCTTGCACTTGTGCTAGTGCTCTCTCTTTCCTTCTCTCTCTGTTTCCCTCTCTCCCTCTCTCTTTCATTTTGTGAGAAAACAGTGAGGAGTCAACCTTCTGCAAGCCAGAAAGAGAGTGCTCACCAGAAACCAAACCCTGTCAGAACCTTGATCTTGGACTGTCTCCTCCAGAACTGTGAGAAAATAAGTGTCTTTTTAAAGCCCAGTCTTCGGTGTTTGGAATAAGTCCTGATGACAGTGTTGGAGTCCCTAGATCCAGTGAGGCTTGATGCCAGACTACCCTTGGATTTAGAGCAGTTTGTGAACTGCAGAGAGTTCTCAGCCAAAGGTAAAAAATGGGGACTGATACCATTTTTGAGTTAGGCTATATCTACCTAGAGGAAGGAACATCTCTCCTCTCCTCTCCTCTCCTCTCCTCTCCTCTCCTCTCCTCT
>NW_011888820.1:1511513-1533918 GCF_000151845.1 Pteropus vampyrus
TTCCTTCCTTCCTTCCTTCTTCCCTCCCTCTCTCCCTCCACACAGAGGCTCCCATTGCTTGCCAAGCCACATGCTCACTCAGGGGTCCATTTTCCCACTTCTCAAAAGGGACTATATGGACTGCCAATAGCTTTGCAGTTATATGAACCAATAAATCACCCTTTTTGCTTGAGTCAGTTTGAGGCTCGCTTCTATCAATTGGTACCAAGCTAATCCTGATTAATACATCAGATCAAGGGATTTAAAAACTAGGATAAACCTTAAAAGTTCCCGAGTACCTCAGGGTACTCTACACATGAAATGATTTAGGGAGTTTAGTCACTTGCCCAAAGTCTTACCACCATGTTAGTGGCAGGTCAACTAGTTCCCACAGTTAGTATGCTTCACCACATAATATACTACCCCTCTATTTACTACCTGTGATGCTTTTTAGAAGCTTGGGTTTGAGAGTCTCAACCTGCAGAGACGGTTTATCTCCTATGGGTTATTCTGTCTACCATGCAGCTGCCCACAAGTCAGTGTCGGCCTCTGGGCTATGGCTTTGCGATCCAACCGTCTACATTTCTTCATGGCATAAAGACCTGAAAAATAAAATAGAATGTGATTCAGTAAATTTATTCCTATGTATAAGAAGTCAATTCAGAAAGTACCAAAACACTATGAAATATTATGACTAGGAAAATTAAACATCTGTACCCTTTAGCCTCAGATTTAAAAAAATAAACAGTTTAGATATATTTGCACCTATCTGTTAGCTGTTACTAAATACTATTTAATTTGTGTGTGGTCTTTTCCCAGGCTTAAGCAGAAAATCCATCATAGGTCCTCTCAGACTCAGATAAGGCCCTAGAGGGAGAGTCACTCTGGCTTGTGCCCAGGTCAGTGCTGAAAGGCACTAGTGTGTCTTCTGATCACTCCCTATTTGGTTTGTCATTTCCTACTTATTTTGATATTCTTGAATTTTATTTATCCTGGGGAATCTTTCTTCTGCTCTATATGCCTTCTTAAGCTGGAAAAACAAGGGAGCTTTTAGCTCTTTGATAAACTCAAGGAAAGGCTGAACAATTTCTCTAGGTTTCTGTCAAAGGCTGTTACGGTTTATTCCCGGACAGATGAGAGTAATTTTCTTCCATCAGATAACCTTCTTCCACAACCCAAATTTGCCCTGTAACAACAAAAAATCAGATTCTCCAACAAATTCTATGGATATCTTCTTGTTTTAAGGCCTGGTTTCTTTGAGAATGACCTTTGAGCAAATTACTTTTCAAGGAGTTAGTCCCCTTCTACTCATTGTGAAACCCAGTTTGAACAGAGCTCTCACACTAGCTCTTCCTCTTATCTCATTTCGTCCATGCAATAACATTCAGAGAGGGGGCTGTCAGAAGGGAGCTGCCCTTCCTCTCACCAGGAGCCAGACCTACCTTGGGCTTGGATTTCATCTCCTACCTTTCAGGAACTTGCTACCATGCATTATCCCTGTACATCTATATGTCATGTCATGTTTTAATCCTGCTTGAGTCTCATTGACTTAAAAAAGTCTTTTTTTCTTTTTAATCCAAAATTCCCTTCCTGATATCATCCTGCCTTATTCCCTCCCCTTCATCTGCAAGTTTGCTAAAGATTTGTCAGCTCATACTATCTTTACTTCCCACCTTCCACTTTTTGTACCATTCTATATCGACATGAATCCCCATCTCTCCACAAAAAAATAGCTTTGGCTCAAGTCATTAGTTAGGGAAACATAGAGATCCTCCCTGAGCACTCCATTATCATGTCTTGCTGACTTTCTCCTCCATCCAATCTGTAAATGTTGAGATCCATTTGGGCTTTGCAATGGCCTCCCTCCTTTTTTTTTTTTTTTTTTGCCTCCGTCTACATTCTTATTCATCCCCATGATTTTAAAGACCATCTATATCTGATGACTCCTGAATATGCTTCTTCAGTCTACAGCTCTTCTCTGAGACTCAGATTCATATGCCCAACTGCCTACTTGACGCCTCCATTTATATCCTGCAAAAGCATCATGATCCAAACAGGACTTTGCTATTCTCCCAGACTCGTCCCACACTGTCTTCTCCACGTCAATTTTCAGGTTAGAAACCCAGGGACACTTCTTGATTCCTTCTCACCCCTCACAATTAATCCATCAGCAAATTCTGTTTGTTCTGTCTCCAACATGTCACATCACTCTCTTCTTTCTTTTCTGTTCACTGCCACCATCCCTATTGAAGCCACTATCATTTCTCAACAGCCTCCTAACTGGTTTTTCTGAGTCCTGTCTTGCTCCCTTCTAATCCATATTCCTACTACATCCGGAATAAAGATACAAACTTCATGTCACCCTATTGAAGAAAACATTTTAATCATTTGCCATTGACTTTAAATCCTTACCATGATCTATAAGACTTGTGTGACCCTCTAGAATGTAAGCTTCATGAGGACGGGTATCTCTTCTATCTCATTCTCTATTTTATTCCAGTGCTTATCATTGTATTCAACATATGGAAGGCATTTTACAAATATTTATTGAAAAAGTGAATGACAGACACTTTACCATATTATGTGTGGTTATTTGTTCAAAGTTCCGACTAGAATGTAAGCCCTGTGGAAACAGGAATCGTAAATTTTTTTGTTTAACCCTTTATACCTAATAGCTAGAAAAAGAGTTTATCATTAATATATGAGAATTAGAATTAACAGACTGGCCACATACATAACAATATAATTGCATCTAAAACATAATGCCCAGTGAAAGCAGTATAAAAGAAAATTAGATATGTAACACAATGCCATTTTAAAAAACTAAAAATACATGCATACAGAACAACAACACATTTTGCAAGAATACAAACACAAAGGTATACATTAAACATCAGAATGACTGTTTAGAGAAGGGAGGGATGGGCATAGGATATAAGATAAAAATAAAGTAACTAAAGTAAGAGAGGACAAATGTTTGTTAAATGAATGATGAATGGATTCTGCAGATGGTATGAAATTTCAAGGTGAATAAGTGTGAATTTTTAAGGAATAACAAAAGAGAGAACTGAAGGAGTTTACAAAAATCTATTCATTACTTGGGGATTCCCTCTAAGGTTTTGAGAATAATGAGGGAAATGTTGTTGTAATGGCCTGGTACTTTATAAAAGACAAAATTCCTTAGCACAGACGCAATAGAAAAATTGTAATTCCTGTTAGCATCACACATTCCAAATAATAGTGCAAAATTGTCCTCTAATTCTTAAAGGAAAAACGGCCCTGAGATTCCCTTGTTTTTTTTTCACTCACACCTCTCATTTAGAATGGTCAAGTGGTGATATCCTCAGAAAAGTGGTTTCCAGGTCTGATTTCACTGATCTCCACAAAAGCTCCATGCTTGCTGCTTCACTCAAAATTTGTTTTAATTCACTTTAATTAGGACAGATAAATAAATGTTATGCAGCACTTTCAAGAGAAAAATGGAATATCACATTAAATTAATGAGACAGTGTGATGAGTGGGGCTCTGTTGTCTTAGAGGAAAACGTTGGGCTCTGCACAACATAAGGTATAGATTTTAGGCCATTTAAAATTTTTCCGAGGTAATCATCTGATCTATTCCTGGCTCAGCCTGTGCATGTAAAGCCTGTACTTTTCTGTTTGAGAACCACAGGCTAGAGGCTCCAGCACCTTAAGCACTGGGTGGGGCCAAAACAAAATCTAAACAGACATTAATGAACGAAGAAAAGGTGAGTAGGCAAAATTGTAATAAATCTCATTATAATTAAATTTAAGTATTTTATCAAAGAAGGCCATCCTTGCTATCACAGACACATACTCACACTTGATTGTATAAATTAGACAAATATAATTTTGAAAAGATACAGCTGAAGTTTATTATTTGATTATTGCAGCTATGTTGCATAATTGATTATGAAATATTTATAAATTTGGAGGATTTGATTTCTAAACATTGCTAATACATCTCACGTATCAATTTAATTATAATCATAAACTCAACTTTAGCATCTGGAGTACCACATCGTAGATTTCTTGATCATCTTAGCAGATATTAACTGGGGATCCCATTTATAAAATATGAGCGACATATTTTGTAGTGAGGAATATAGATAGCCAGGAGTGTTTTCACTTAATTTCATTAACTAGTTTGTTGCAAGTGGTTTAAATTACTAATGATAACTACCATTTCTTGCATACTTGTTATGTGCTGGATTGAGTTTGTCAGGATGGTCTATGCCAGTGGTTCTCATTGAATCTGCATTAGAATCACCTAGAGGGCTTGTTAGAACACAGATTCCTGGGCTCCATCTCCAGATTTCCTATTTCCTGCAGATCAGGAATAGGGCCTGAGAATTTGTGTTTCTAAGCAGTTCCCAGGTGGTGATGCAGTAGAAAATAAACTCTAAAGTCTAGGCTTAATGCAAGGTTTGTCTCTTGTTTTCACAGAGCCCTGTGTGAATGGACAGCCTTCCTCCATCTGATGGTTATGCCATCTGTATGCACAGCATCCAAGGATGGAAGAAGCACTGAACTTCTTCCACCCACCCAGGACATGGATCCCTTGGCTCTCCAACCATTGACTGGAACTGGATTCCAGGAGCGCTGTCTCTGCCACACAGGTACTTGATATTCACCGTCCTTATACTGTACCACAAAAGCAGGTGTGTGCACATTGGATTCAGAGATAAGAAAATAAGAGTCTCAGAGAGACAAACTACCCTCACAGGCCACTACTAGGGAAGGGTTGGAGCCCAGATTTAGATCTGTGCCTATCTTCACTGCAGAGCTGTTGTGCTGTCCTCTTCAGTACACCATTCTGAATGTGCAGAAGTGGCTGATTCAGCTCAAGGGTTGGCATGGAGTAGACTGCCTAAGAAACTTATCCAACATCAACAGAACAATTGTGGGCTTGTGGCAGACTCCTTCCACAACTCCTTCTCTCTGTATAGTTTGCAACTTGAGAGTCCCTCAAAGTAGAATGAAATAGCTGTGTATTTTTGCAGTGGCTTATGCCCCTGTGGTGGCTAGATATTTTGAGGAAAGGGATCATGAAGAAGAGAAAGAGAAAGAGGTATTTAGAGAAGAACACTTTAGAAGATGGCAGAGGAAGGGTCATTACAAGTCATTACAGATGCATTTCTCGGTTGGAAACACTGAGGAATTGGGTCTGCCCAGCTGCTAGTCTAGTCTGTCATTTTAAAGAACTTCCAGCCGTGCACCTCTTTTCTCTCTCCCTGTATCTGCAGCTTTATTTCACCATAAGTAATACCTATTTTATGTTTTAAATACAAATCTTAATTGAATGAACCAGAACCCTGATGATTGCATGTTCAGACGCTCCCACACGTGTTATTGACTAGTTCTTCGATTCTAGACATGTTATTTAACACTGCTTTCATTGGCCTCAAAACTTGATGGTTCTGGAGCTAATGATCCTATTTGTGAATTGTGTGGTCTTTACCTCTCTCATACCAGTTCACTCCTTTCCTTTGGTGGTTTTGCTTTTTCAAAAGAACTTTCAAAAGAAGTTTTTATGTTAAAGAAAATAAAGCAAAACTTATTCCTGTGTCCACCTATCTATGCATGTTTGCCTCTTTCCAGGAGTTCTTACAAGAGAATTGGTGGGCAAAAGTTCTGAATACTGGCTGAAAATTAAAATTTCCTGTAGATTTGCTTTATTCTTACACTGTGACTAATTGAGAATTTATGTCTGATTACCAATTCCACCTATTCTGTAGGTAGAATTTCATGTGGATTCTATATTATTTAAACTTGTGTCTACTTCTTTGAGGGAGGGTCAATAGAAACTTCTGATCTAATACCTTTTTAGATAGTTTTTAGAAGCATTGTTTTAACATTTCTGGGGAAATTTTAAGATGTATATAATCTATACCATTTTATTTTGTTTACACGATAATAAATTTGGTATCTTTAGATCTATATACTAGTTAAATATTAATAAAATGAACCCAATCTCTATATATGCCATTTAAAAAGAACCACTTTTTCACATGGTAACTAAAAAATTAATTTAGTGTGGGAACGTATACTTTTTTGATTCACAAAACTAAAATTAGACATATCTTAAGAGGAAATAAGTATTGTTTTTCTTAAGAAAATGTCATTAAAATACTGAAAATGAACATACCCATGTAGAAAGAATATTAAGAGTTCCCGAAAATTAGTATGAATAAATAGGCACATTTTAACTACATATATTTTGAAAATACAGTGATTAAGCATTAAACAAAATCATTTTATTAAATGTTGAGATGTCTTCATTCATGATCCAAGTAGAACTCTTTGAAGAAGGGCACTTCTGCTGAAGAAGTGGTTAGGCTAAAAATAACTTGAGCCTTTAACAAAGTTCTCTGACAATGAGGCCAGACAATATATATGTGTGTTTTCCAGTGACTTAACTTTAATGGATTTATAGTTTATTAAACAGGTTCATTGCAAAGAGCAATAAAAATACATAGATCAAAATAAAGTAAAATGAAACATTTTTAAGTTGAAACCGACTAGGAGAGAGTTTGTACCATATGTGAAGATTAGATTGACATCCAGAATATAGTTTTTAAAATGTCTATAAATTGATAAGAAAAAGACCCAAAGTAGAAAAATCTGAAAAGATCATAAGCAGACATTATCAAAAGAAGTTCAAAAAGAATTAACAGGTATATGAAAAAATCCAGCTTTACTAAAATCTGAAGTTATGCAGATTGAAAGAAAAATGAGATGCCATTTATCACTTATTGGAATTAAAAAAGATGACAGCATTAGAGAAGGTGTGGGCAAACTATACCAATTGGGGAGTATGAATTGATATATAGAACCATTTTGGAAAATATTCTAAAAATATCCAGTAAATTTGAATTTTTACATGTGCTAAAACTCAACATTTCCATTTCTAGGTCTATTGCTCTATAAAATCTCACACGGGTACATAGGAAGGAGTGGCGAGAATGTTTAGCAGCATTTTTCTAATAGCAAAAACAAACAAAACAATCGAACCAATTTAAATGTCTGTAAATAGGGAAAAGAATAAATAAAATATGGCCTATTGAGAAGCCAAAACACTAATATTTAATGTGAATGAACTGTACCTATTTATATAAACGTGGATAGATCTGAGAATAAAATATAGCCTCACATGTCAGAAATAGAGAAAAAAAATCAAAAGTGTAAGTTGAAGAGTGTTGTGCTGGGGGTCCCATGATTTCCAGCCTTCCCTGAATATCACCCCTCAGCAACTCTTTCCCCATCCACTTACCCCCACCCCTCTCCTGCATAGCTCTTACTTCCTAATTCTTAGAAAAAGCCTTGCTCATTCACTATCCTCTTCCCACTACCCTAGGGCCGGGCTACACTGTTGTTGATCTGTATAACACTGCATTATTACAGTGGTTGTTTTATTGTTTTATTTGTGAGAGCCTTAAAAGCAGGGTCTATGCCTTTCACTTCTGAATCTCTAGCACTGAACATACTGCCTATTACATGATAATGAGTGAATGAAGCAGGTCGATTTAACTGGTGGCACCAGGATTCATTTGAGGAGGACAGCAACGTGATGTGATGCGCATAAAACTGAAGAAAGTTACAGATTATCTTTTTATTTCTTTGGAGGATCATCGGTATTTTAAAGAACATTGTTATTTTCCAAGTACAAAGAAGGTCTGAAGGTAGTTAAATAAACACACCATTACATAGGAAACAGAAATGTCAACTGAGATCCAATTTACTAATTGGGCCCATAACTCTTTTAAGGTCTATTTTTGATACCAATTAAATTCTCAACTTTCTAGTTCCCTTTTTCTTTATTCTTTTTTTTTTCATATGGGAACCATCTTTTAATTTACAAATTGAGGGTTTAAATACTGACCTAAATTTTTCTGGAATTCATTTTTCTTTGCAGCTTTGATCATGACTAGATTGACTTCTTTAGTCATATAATTTGGGAGAAATTCTTCAAAGTATGCAGTCGGTGTATAGACACTGAACTATTGATAATTGCCTTTGGGCAGAACCTTTCATTTGAAGGTGTTTTATAAATGGTAGTACCATCATAGTCCAGAACAATCCTGCACTTATATATAGAGGACATTTTCTATAAGAGTTAATCAAAAGCCTCCTTGAAATGTTGGTATATTTTAACTATTGTCAATCAGGGCCATAGCTCCATCACAGAAATGGGTTAAATTCCACAATCCACCGGGTACCGCTGCCAGCGCTACTAGTATTTACTACTTCTACTCCATTATGAGTACTGTACGTACACACACACACACACACACACACACACACACACACACACACAAACTTCATAAGCATCGAAATTATGTTTTAGGGGGCTCTGTTTGTAGTTAGTGTAAATTTACTCATTCATTCAGCAAATATCCATAGAGTGCTTACTCTTTCTAAGTAATCTTATAATTATGCAAGATCTAGAAGTGAACAAAACAAAGTCTCTGCTCTCATAAAGTTTACATTCTATTACAGGAGATAAATAAGCAAACAGATGAGAAAGTAATATAATTTTCAGTAGTGGTAAGTGCCATAAAGCATCATAAGGGGTTGAAAGCAACTCAGTGGGGCGTAGGGAGGAGAAGTTATTTTATATAGGGTATGCATATAAGTTCTATAAGTTTCCCATTGCTCCTGTAACAAATTACTACAAACAGTGGCTTAAAGCAACACAATTTATTATCTTACTGTTCTGGAGTAAATTCCAAAATAAGTCTTAGTGGGCTGCAATCAAGGTGTCAGCAGGGCTACATTCCTTCTGGAGGCTCTAGGAAGGAATCTGTTTCCTGGCTTTTTCCAGCTTCTACAAGTTGCTTCATTCTTTGGCTCATGGCCCTTCCAACGTCTACAATCTCAGATTTCTCTCTGACTCCTACTGTTGGAGGTGGTCACCGAAAGCACGTAGCTACTGCCTGACCCGTGACCTAGCCCTGGGCAACCTGAGGCTCCTAACCTCTTCCCTTGTTCTCGGAATATATGTTCTATCTATCACTCCTACAATGAGAACCATTTTCAAGGACTTGGCCTTGAGAGAGCAATGTGTTGTTAAGACCGTTGGATGGTGTATGTGACTGAACTCAGTTAAGGCCTCTATCTAAACTTTTCAGATTCTGGTGGATGGATACAGAGATCTACTTATCTTGCCAAGATAAGCCTCATGTACAAGTTCCCTTGCTCATTAACCCTGCCACCCACTAATCTGGAGTGGCCTGCCCCTTTCTTTGGTTTCTCCTTGCCCTCCATGTACAGGGGCAAGATTCTTAACTTACTCATACCTGCATGATCTCTTTTGCTGTGTAAGGTCATGAATTCACAGACTTCAGGAATCAGACATATGGGCATCTTAGGGCCATTATTCTGCCTCCCACAGAATGGACAGGAAGAATCTTTTTGGTGGTTTGACCATTAAGTAAACATCTGACTGATCTGAGTGAGCTATGGGGGGACATGGCGGAAGGCTCTCCCAGGAAAGAGCAAGTGTAGAAACCCTTTGGCAGGATGAGCTTGACACACAGTAGGAATAGAGGAAAAGCCTGCGTGGCTGGTACAGAACAGAGAAGGGGAAGGAAAAGGCTGGGTCTCCGGTCCTAGAGGAAAGCTGGGCTGGATGTGTCGGTTTTATAGGTCCTCCTAGAAAACAATCTTATTTCATTCCGAGTGGAGTAGGAAGCTTATTGGAGGATTCTAAGAGCGAGACAGGTAGACGATCTCATAAACTTCTAGAAATCAGTGAATTTGTAGAAATTCCTGTCTTAGCACAGGTTTTAGGAGCAAAGATAACTGCTTCCCTGGCTCTTTGGTGAACTAGTCAATGAAGAGGGCAGTATGTTCAAAACCAGAGGGGAAAAGAGTGAGATGTATTTGTGTCCTCCTCCTTCCTCTGAGTGACTGAATCCTGCCTTGAGGGGTGTGGGTGGGCGTTGAAGTGTCAGTGGGAAGAAGGAGAGTTGAAAGGGATGCCTTCTTAATAGATACCTCAGAAGAAGTGGGATGATTTTGGCTCTTTTATTTTCATTTTTTTTCCGACATAGGTAATGGACAAAATGATGTCTAATGGTTGGGAATATAAGCTTTTGGGCAGAGACCTGAGAAAGTGTATATTCCATAAAATAGTTTAGTATAGGGGATTATTCTTAATTAAGTTAAAAATCACGGTCATCCTGGTTTATCTCTCCAGATATTAAGACAATTTAGCTATACAGAAATATTTTTGTAATGGTATACTTTGTAATATAATTTTACCTGCAAGTCACATTGGTCTCACATGATTTTCCTGTCAAAGAACCATATTGGTTGAGATTTCATCATCACTACTGTCTTTTAGGAGTTTTGTTTTTAATAATTCTGTGATCTCAGCTGGCATTAAAATTAGGCTGACCAATCTAATATTAGAAGCATAATTTTTCCTCTTTATTTGTAAGGAATTCCAGAAAAAAAGTATTTTTTTGTGATGTTCTTTAAGCAAAAAAGAAACCAAGTGTTTATATGAATATAACGTGGGTCAGTACCTCCAGGAATCATGCAATGATTATTTTAAGATCAAGATATTTTCTCTTTTATTTGAAGTTCTTTCTTTTTAAATATGAAGTCAGCAGCTTAGGACCAAAGACAATAATATTCACAGTTTTGCAGCTGCTATCCCCATTTATATGATCTGGGTCTACAGCTAACCCTGCAGTGTTGTTTGGAGAAGAAAAAGCCCTCACTGGGAGTGTGCAAAAGACATCCTGACAGGGGCATCATGGATTAAACGCTATATTCTCAGCAAGACTTCATAAAGGCAGAGCATCAATCAAGAATTTAGGGGAGCAGGGAGAGAGGACTGAGTTTGTCTTGGCAAGGTCCATGTTATTGCAGAAGAAGACTGTGGACCAGTGTACACCATAACCATGCCTCCCGAAATAGCTGAAGTCAAGGAAAGGGTGTAATTGCCATAATTATAAATGAGTGGCCCAGAGAAGTCTGTATTATATCATAAGGGTTTTACGTACACTTATAACATTGAACAGATTGTTTAAAATCAATTGAAAGTAATAGAAAACGTATGAATAGGTAAGTAAGTCAAAAGCCATCCCTGTGACCTTTCCCTTGAATTTGCCATGGACTCGGTCTGGTCAATCGTGAGGTTAGCAGCCTCCCAGCAATTGGGAAACCATTTACACCATCAGAGGCTTGAACATTGGGTTTTAATTGAGAATCTCAATTATTATGAAGCCATTCATTTTTCTTCGTAGAACAAAAGGGAATTGGAAAGAAGAGGACACTGTTTAAAAGTTTTACAGTAGAGATTGTGCGAGAGAGAATAGTCAAGGCAAAAATAAGATAAAAAGAGGAGATGAGGAACGGCGGAGAGGCGGAATAGAAGAAAACAGTGCATGTACTAAAAAGGAAGAAGTAGAATCAGGAAGCTTGTCTTGGAAAAGCTGGGGAGAAAGTGTTTTTTTCCTCCCATGTTAGTATGTAGAATACAGCTAATATTTGGCTGTTCTCATTAGCTGAAATAGGCTGACTGCCAAAACCAGATGAAAAGTGAAAAATGCAATCAATTATCCAGCTGTTTCCAAATATCTGAATTTTTGGCATCAAATAGGCAAAACATCTCAATGATAGACTGAATTTTTTTGCTTTGCTTGTATATATGTTGATATCATGTGACAGCCAAAGATTGCTTGGCATCTGTCCATATAAAATGTTTTCAACTTGAACCTGTTTAACGTGTAGTAACACTTAGGGCAGCCTCTATAGGCATGTGTTTGCTCTGGCTCTGACACAGCACTGTGCTGCCACAATCTCTGTATATTAGAAGGAGAATTAATGTTAAGCACATTGTCATCACCCGTGGAAAGAAGTGACAGTGTTTTGAAAGATATGCAGAATACTTGGAAAGAACAAGAATGCCTCTCTTTCAACAGCTTGATGTTCACTAGTGCTCAAGAATTTCAAAAACCATTTTGATTTAATTCCAGTCCTTAGGAAAGATTGAAGAGCACATCCTGGAGCTAGTGAGAAAACACCTTAAAACAGGATGGGCAAACCCTTTCTGCAAAGGGCCAGATAGAAAACATTCGAGTCTTCATGGGGCATACCATCTCTGATGCTACTTCTCAACTCCACTGCTGTGCCATGAAGCAGCCACAGATAAATGACTGAGAGTAGCTGTGTTTCAATAAAACTTTACTTAGGGACAATAAAATTTACATTTCATGTAATTGTCATGTGTCAGAAAATGTATATTTAAAAATTTTTCCCAGCCATTTTGAAATATAAAAACAGTTCTTACCTCTCAGGTTGAACAAAGGCAGGTGGTAGGCTAGATTTGGCCTGTGGACCACAGTTTGCTAACCTGTGCTCTAAAATGTGAGAGATTTAGATGAATAAAAATATTATAATAATAGCAAACATTTGCAGCAAGTTTAAAACATAACAAGTGCTATACAAAACACTTTGTGTTCTATAGCAATTTAATCCTCAAAACAGCCCCATGAGATAGATACTTTCATTTCCTTCAATAAACAAAGAGGAAATGAAAACACAGAGATTTGCAATAATAGAGCCACTGTGTATAGTCGTATGGATTGCTAACTGCATGTAGTACTCAGTCACAGGGGTGAGTGGGGTCAAAAATGGGGCCTCCAGCCTCCTTGAGATTTCATCTGTCCAGAATGGTGCCTCTTTCTAGTTTGTACAAGGTCGTAGGGCTAGTGTTTTAAGTAACTTGTTCAAGGCTACATGGTCTTCAAATGTCAGGATCTGGATTTGAACCCAGGACTTTCCCTCTAAAACCTCTCCTATGCTGTTGAAGCTATTTCTTGCAGCCTTATATGGCTTGGGTGTTTTTTGCACAAATCTTATTTGTTTCTTTAAATTCTCTCTTACTTCCCTAGGACAAACAGATTCAAGTGACTAAGGTGGTTTTGTTCCTGCAATCAGACATGTTTATCTCCATAGTTGGCTGGTACGGCAGTGTGTCAGAGTGTCAGGAGACATTAAACAGCGGTAGCACAAAACGTTACAAGAATGAAAACATTCTGAGGATGGAAACACTTGTTTTCTCTTCCCTTCTGTAGTTCTTTCCCAGCCCAAACCAAGCACCACGTTTCCAAGGGGAATGAGGTGAACAGCTGCTTACAGTAGCAGACTAAAATACATTATATGAGTTTTGCCCATAATATTACTTAGATGGAATGAACTATTTTATGCCCAAAGTGATCAGTTGATTGTGAGCTCAGTTAAACAGAAAGCTAAAGTCATGGTTCAAACTTGCCAAAAGGAATTCCCCTCTTCAAAACCTTTTCTTCTATTTCATGCATTCATTTCTTTCTCCCTCCAGTCCTAATGCAGGCCTTTAACTCTGTTTTCATAGATTAATGAAATGATGTCCCATCCACTCTGCCTTCTTCCAGTATCACTGGCTATTAATAATCTACCGTACCGACTTCATGTTAATCTTAGAATATAATTTTTAAAAACCATTTTATCGTCCAGTTTGAGACTTTCCGTTGATGTCATGTTGTTTATGGCATCTGATACAAACTTAGGACCCTCCAGGGTGCCCCACATTTATTTTTCTAGTCATCTATTGATTCCTCGGTTCAGTCTGTCAAATGTGTCTCCTTCCTGTCACCCTTGAATAAATATGCTCACGCTCAACTCTGAGTCCTCGCTCCTGCTGTTGCGTATCTTGGAGAGCCCCTGCCTCTTCCCCTGCACATCCCATTTTCACGTATTCTGCTGAGATGCTGATACAGGGAAGAGGCATGAGAACTCAATATTAAACCAAGTTGTATTCAGAGCCTACAATGTGCCTCCAGACCTTGGGAAACCTACAGGGAAAAAGGAAGATTCCTGCTGGGATTACTTACAAACTATTTACTCATACCATGAAAAGAAAACAAGAAAACAAGTCTTTAAGTTGTACCCTAAACAAAATAAACCCAACCGCTCATTCCCTATGGCTGCCAGACCACAGGGAACCTACAGAACAAAGGCTGAGATTACCAACAAGCCTTGCACTCTGCATACCCATAGTTTTCACACCGCATACCCATACCATCAAAGGAAAATAGGGAAACAAAGTGTTTAAACTGTAATTCATAGAAACTAGGAATCACATATAAACTGAATTCCTCCAATACTCGGGGGGGTCTCTCTCTGTCTCTAACCCTGGTGTGCACTTGAATTCCTTCCTGCATGCAGTCAAGGACCCTCTCTCTCTGTGTAGGACTTGAGTCCCCACCCAGGAGGGATTCACTTTGTCCCGCGTCAATACCACATCAGATCCCACCTTCTCCAGAGAGCTTCATTTGGATCCTCAGCTCACAATCGTATCTCCTCTACCATACATTCTGTCATTTGGCTACTGTCTGTCTGTTGTTCTCAGATTCATTTAGTCTCTGTATTTTACATACTAGACTTATAAACTCTTAGGCAGGATTCATGTAGTCTCCTTTCACAGCTAGGATCCACACCCCAAATGTGTCTATGAACGATACTTCATCTTTACACTTTCTGTAGCTCAACTTGAGATATGACTATGGTCTGCCCATTCTGTTAGGCTTGGGGAAAAGCAAGCCAACAAGCAAAACACAGGTAAATTTTAGTTTCTCTTGGGTAACCATAATGACTTTCCTAGAGCCGGACCTCAGTTCTGGGATCTTCCACAGAGCCAAGTGCTGAGGAGACAGTGTATCCTCTGTTAGTGCCCCACACAGGGCAGGCCTGAGAGCTTGTCCTCCCTGTCCTCAGGTTTAATTGTCTTCTGCTGTTCCCATGTCATGCTGGGAGCCTGGGGATCTTGGTGAAGGCTGCTTATATTTCTGTCAGTCTGCACAATGTAGCCATTCCTCTCGGGGTTGGCAGCCTTCCTGGTGAGCTGCTTAATGCAGGGCCCCACTCCCTGCTCTTGGGAAGGTCCCCAACCTCCGCCTCTTTCACACGTCCCCCCCAAACTGGAGAGTTCAGAAGAACGTCTTCATTCCTGTCGCTTCAGGCTGTAAACAGAGACTTTCTTTCCCCAGGGGGTTTAGGCTTTTGCAAAACAAAGACAAAAGCTCGTGGTTTGCCCTGGTTTCCACTCTATTGTGTGCCTCTCCTGAATGAGTGGAGATCCGATCTTGTGGTGGAATGGGGTGGGCGGAAGAGGTTTTTTTGGGGAAAGAAGGAAAAATGAAGAATAGAAGAAGAGGAGGTAAGTGAATACTTTAAAATAGTAACCATCTATAGATTTTTTCATTGTTTTCTATAGAGCCTTATACAACACGTGATAATACAGGAGTTTAAGACTAGTTTAACTTACAGAGCTCCTTATTTACATGTATAGGGAAAACAATAGCAGTGTCCATTTCTAGTATCAGAAGTTTTAAAATGCATCCTTTTGTTTTATTATGTTTACTTTTACAGCTGGATTAACTTTAACAAATATTGTTACAACTTAAGCAAAAGTATCCTCTTCTACATTTTGTGCTTCTTCATCCTAATACGACACCCTTGTCTATGGAGAGGCTTGAGGAAGAAAGGCAAAATCTGTTTGCAGAGAAGAAATTTTACTTCTCAATGACATCAGCAGGTAAGTAGGTGGCCATGATGTCTGTGCAGGTAACTGGCGGGAGAACTCACTCTGTTTGCCACGTCCCTGGCGTGAGTCATTTGCAAACACTGTCCACTTAGACTCTGCCAGGTACATCCCAGTCTGAACACCTTGCTTCAACCAGATGAATTCTAGATATGTCTGCTGGGTTTCAAAGGAAACTACAAACAAGGATTGCCTAGTATTGATAGCGGGATATTTCTACATCAGCCTTAAATTAAGGACCAAAAAGGCATCAACAGCAGGAGGTGATAGCACCAGCACTGGAGCCAGACCGTCTGCTTGAGTTATAGCTCTTATTAGCGGTGGGACTGGGGGCGGGGCCACCACGCTTAACTCTGGTGCCTGCCTCTAATTTCTTCTCTAGAAAAGTGGGAAAAAGTGTAATATTGTTGTAGACTGTTATGAGAAGTAAATGAGTTCATATGTCCACTACCCACAGTACTGCCAGGCACCTAGTATGTACAATACAGTGTTCACTATTATTATTATCACATCTGTGTTCTCTTTTTTTCTGCCATTCCCTTCACGATCATACCTCTTTACCCACCCACCCCCACACCCGCCACCCCAGAAACCACTAAAAAGGACCTATCTGTTGCAAGCAGGGAAAACAGCTACCGAAGTAACACTGTTGGACACGTTTGTGTCTTTCCACAGTGCCAGGTTTATTGAGCAGAACCTTCTCAGATAAGCCAACCAGGTACCCAGGCAGGTTAATACGCAACACACAGAGAGGGGAAGTGCAGCCTTATGCAACAGAGCGAAGGAATGAAGGTCAGTGTCTCCAGAGCGAGCTATGCTGACTGGTAGCACGGATAGTCTCACGTCGGTCCCAAGCCAGCAGCTACGACCGACAGGAGGTCAGAGTCTTTGGCTCTCAGTGCAGCCACCTGTAATGCTCTCGCATCAGGCTTGAGCATCGTCCGTCTGAGGTGTTCAGCTTATATGGTCCTTACAAGGTGGGATCCTTATGCTTATCAGCTCTTGCAGTCCGGGGCTTCTTGACGGCAGTTGTGGCTGACGTTTCTGTGGTTTGGGGCTGTCTGGTCACACCCTAAGGATGTTCCTATTATGTGCCAGTTGACATTGCTACCATGGATCCCATGGAATCCATTTTGTAAAGTCCAAAAAGTCCTCATACACTGTCTAAAATTCTGTCCAGTTTACCATTCTGTTCAACATGATTGGGACTGTAAGAGTGACTTCATAGGATCTGTCATTTTAGGAAGCTTAGAATCATGGTCTGCTTAAAGCCATTGCTCTGAAATAGGCAACTGCATTCTGATTTTTGTGTTCCTTCCAGGTCTTTAGGCAACTGGATTTCCAGTCAACTTGTAATTATATCTGTTTAAAGTCTGTCAGATGTAAAGAACCAAAAACCCAACAAAAACTGACTTAAACATTAAAAGGTATATATTAGTCTACATCTCTGGACAGACCTGCGGATTACTTTAATTCAGTAGCCCAGCAGTGTCATCAAGGTTTCTTTCCATTTCTCCTCTCTGCCCACCACAATGGCAGGTTCACACTGAGGCTAGTCTTACCTCGTGGTGGTAAACCAGTTGCTAATGAATTCTCAGTATGCTGCATTTCACGTGTACCTTTGGAGAGAATGGGAGAGATGGTCATTTCCAGGAGCTCTCAGAAAAGAGCAAGAATGATTCTTGCTTGGAAGTTACAGAAAACATACATCTCTTCCTTCTTGGCATAAAAACAGACACATAGATCAATGGAACAGATTAGAGAGCGCAAAAATAAACCCACGCATATGTCGTCAATTAATTTATAGTAGGGGAGCCAGGAATGTACAATGGGGGAAGGACAGTCACACAAGAAAGAATGAAACTGAACCACTGTCTTACACCATACGTAAAAATGAGCTGTTTATTTTTTCATGTAAACAAGTCAAGAAACAAAACAGGGTGATTCTGAAGGTGCCAGTAATGTACTTTATTTATGTATGAGGTTGGCATATGCTCTGATGTGCTTCTAGGTTTTAGAGAGAGAAGACTTCTTGGAAGAAGGCCATTTATTTTACCTGGTTTTATAACCCAGGACTTTTATAATTCTTTCCAGCTCCACCTTTCACCAACTCCTTGCTCAAACCATATCCTCCATTGTAAGAAGTTATTTGTGATTCGTGGAATATACCAAGACCGTTGGACCCATGTCCATGAACCTCTTCTGAAATGCTGTCACATCCTTCTTTGCCTGTCAAACTTACTTAGTTAACTCATGCAGACAATTTTATTGAGCATATACTCTGTGCTAGATGCTGGGGATACACTGATGGGCAAGACTTAATCTTGTCTTCATGGCACAAGGGTCTCAGGGAGATGAGCAGTTGTCCTTTAAATCTTTATTCAGATGTCAGCTCCTTTGTGAAACCTTCTTCACTGCCTTCCCTCTAGTTCTTTCCCCTCATTACCATTGCCTGAGGCTCTTGGCAATTTACACATACTTCCCCCTTTAGAAATTCCTTCCCTGCATCATATTTATTTTTATCCTTATCTTCTCTACTTAATTGAAAGTTACTTGAAAACAACTCTGTTCACCTTTGTGTCCTGTGTACCTAGCACAGTGCGGGGCCAGGGTTCACACTCATTTAATACTTACTGAATGACTCAGTTGGGTGTGGGTTAGGGACATAAAGGTTATAATGAAATTGCAGACTCTACCTACAGATCATGGCACCATAACATCTGTAAGTTACTGAAAACTTTAGTTAATAGTTAAATGGGTAGAGAAAATGAGGAGGGCACTTTTAAAGTCTCTTCCTTATGATGGATTTATATTATTAATTAAACAGAAGTATGTAAGAACTTTTGAACATTTACTTCCTCCTCTAGAAATGGCCCCCTTTCTTATTAATTAAGTTGTATATGGTACAGTATAAATCTCCCAATGCTTATTCCACTCCTTTCATACATACTAATGAGGACGAGTGTATGAGTGTGGTAGTGTGTTAGAAATTATTTATTCAGCTGTGGGAAAAATAACATCAGGACTCAGACCCCCTGTTGGCTTTCCACACAGTTTTTAAAAGATTTATATTAGCATGCTAATTAAATAGCTGAGTGCATTAAATAAAGATCATGCCAGTGCACATGTTATAAGCGACTCTTTGTGTTTCTCCACTTAGCATCCTGTAGGTGAAGGTGGTGAGGGTGGACCCATTCTCTACATCTCTTTCCTTCACACATTATGTACCGTTTTCAAGTTGTTCCGCTTCCGTCAAAAATTAGTCACAGAAAGTTCAGAGAATTTTCAGAATTCCCAGTAACTGTAGAAAGCTTAATTTTGATACAAGATGCCACAGTTATTCTTGTCTCCTTTACACGATGTGTATTTAACATTTAAAAATGCAGGTGATCGTCTCATTAGGTAAGGGAGAATGTATTCTGAAAACATATCCTCAAATTTGATAATTGTGCCTACATTATTTACTAACTTCTAGAGAGGGATAAAAGGGTAAGATAAGTCCCCGAGTACTTGTTTTATCTGCAGGAAATGATCTGTGCTTTTCTTGGAAGTAAAATATGGGTTATTTTCTACAAGCCCCCCTGCTTAGCTCTCTTCGTATCCTGCCTGACTACAGTTAATGATGGTAGAATGGAAGCAACACAATGTTAAATTCATGGTATATCACCTACTATTTTATTTTTTGAATGTCAGTAAAATTTTTTTAAATGACAGGGAAAGCGTGTGTGTGTGTGTGTGTGTGTGTCTGTGTGCGTGTGTGTGTATGTGTGTGTGTGTGTACATGTATGTGAATAGTAAAGATGACTTTTAAATTATATTCCCTTAGGATATTGTAATGAAACAATCCTTGTACAAGAAAGCAGGTGATTTAGAATGACTGTTTGCTTCCTTTCTCTTTGCTTCTCTGTATGTTATGGGCATAAAAATGTAGGAACAGTTCATGATAGGCCAGTGCCAGTGGACTGATTAATTGATTCGACGTGTTTATTTAGATTGTGGCTGGACCAAAACCTGGAACTGCGGGTCAGAAATGGGCAGGGTCTTGGCCAGCATCACACAGCCAGTTAGCACAGCCAAGACCAGACTGTCAGTTCCAAATACCAGTTGGGTGTCTGTTCGTTAGAGAGCGACACAGCTGCAAAAATTTCCCCCTTTCTTTGCTTTTCTTATTATTTTTCCACACGTTTTCCTCCATCCATAGCTCGATACTATATATATTAGTGGTAATAAAAGAACTCACTTTCGTTTTCATTTCTAATTTCTCTTGAGGCATCCAATTTTCCCTCCACTGGGCTCCCAGCTAACTCCTTCCACCCCTTCTTGTCAATATTCTATTCTTGGGGAGCTGGGTTTGTTTTCATTGTTTTCTTGGCTGAATCAAGACAGCAGGAAGAGTTAAAGTGCTAATTTTGTCTTGTTTTTTTATTTTTTTATTTTTTTTTATTTTACCAGTAAAGTAGTGAGAGGTAGGGTGGTGAAGAGAGAGATTTTAAATAATGGTACGAAACTGTTCCCTCCCTTTTATGAAAGGAGGTTTTCTCATTGCACCAATGGCCTTGCAGTATGAACTCATAGGTCAGATCACGTTTTCTTTTCACTGCCTCACCCAGTGATACCCTCGTAGAGACTGTCCGTCACCTCTGCTGGAGAGAAGTGAGAAGAAGCACTAAAGGGTAAGGGAATATATCCAGCATGTTTTGGAAGAATGTAATGTACCACTTAAGAGCAATCTGTCAAGAATTGATCCCTGCCTCTTCCACTTCTTAGTGCACGCCCTGGGCAAGTCATGACCCCTTTGTGCCTAGTTTTCTCATCTACAAAGTAGGGACAAAAATACCTCCCTCTGAGGTTAGATGTGAGGATTAACCGAAGTGCTTGGCACTAAGCCTGGCCTGAAGTTGGTTATCATTTTTATTGAGTGACACTAGTAGGGAAGACATAGTTCCTTGGGAACAGTCTCAAATTTTCTCTGAACCAAAAAGTCATGTCACAGAGCTCTGTTTCAACAAGTTTTCTTTCTTCAAGGGTAAGAGAGAGTTCATGCTCCTGGGAGGGTGAAGGAGAAAGATGATAAGACCCAGATAAGGCATTAGGAACTCAGCTAACTGGTCTGAGTCCCAGCTATGTGCTAATCCTTGGAAAGAACTGCATTGTTCTGGACAGTGAGGCAAGGCCCAGAGACCCAGGCGGAGCAAGGCCCCTTCCACTAATTCCACTCATGACGAGCTGGAGGTTCTGAGCCTGCTTTTGCTAAGGACTGCTCTCCAGTTAAGCAAAGCTGAGCCTGTGGAGTAATGGTGTCGACTAGTCCTGCCAAGTTGACTTTGGCTCCAAGTTCCTTCACCACCTGGCTTATGGGGTGCCTTAATGCCATCTCCACTTATGTCCTAACATAGGCCCCCTCCCTTCACATGCATGCATTGCCTTCTTGGGTGTTCTAATTGCTGCTCTGCGCTGTTACCTACACCACCAAGTGTTCCAGGCTCCTACCTCTAGGAGCATAGAAGGTTTTCATGCTTCCTAAAACAGCTTCATCCTCACCCTGTAAACACTGGCATTTCCAAAGCCGCGTCTATATATGCAATTAAAAATTGTCAACATTGGTCATTCCTGCGCTCTGTTTAGACAGAAACCCCACCTTAATGCAGAGATGGACAGTGTTATACAGTAAGAAGTAGCTGCAGGCCCAGTTGATCCTCAGGTGACCTGAAATGTCTTGTTTTTAAGGGACTTCACAGGAAGCCTCTGTAGGGCATTTCCATGTCGCAATGAGCCCAGACCACCAGCCCCAAGCTTGATCCTCAAGTCAACCAGCACCGTAGGGCCTCAGCCCAGCAGCTCAGTGCGAAAGCCTCACAGGCCTTAGAAGAAGTAAATGATGCATCTTCCTTTCCTGGCATCATTCTGTGTGGACCAAACCCATGGGATATAATTGAGTCTGCTCCCTTTCTTGTGTTCCTCCTACTGTGATGAGAGGGAGAATGAGGCTCGCTATAATACAGTGTGAAAGAGATTAGAGGAAGCAGAACCTAGGGTAAAAATTCATTTTTCTTGTTGCCATATTTCTTTGCTTGTTACAGTTTCTTTGCACCCTAGAGCTCTTGTCAGTGACCCATTTTGTGAATGGAGACATTTCTGCTTTGAAGTCATAATTTATCTCGCAAGAGCTACTAAAGGAAGCACTTTTAAACTCAGATCTGAGCATAGGCTGGGAATTTTAAGTCACCTCCAAGCACTAGGGTAAATTGAGAAGAGTGGAGTCTTTTTACCTCAGGGAGTCAATTTTAACTTACTGCTTTTTTTCTCTGAAGATAGTTTTTGAAACATTTTATCTCTCTTGCTTTCTTTGCAAATTCTGACTTAGGTTGGATAAATGAACTGTTTGTGATTTATTTATGACATTTAGTTTGCTGTGAGTTAACTTGTGACTACCTCATCATTAACCATCTAGCTAAACAAGAGTTTAAAAAATTAGCCTATGGAAAGCCTAAGGAAACACTATATTTTTCCAACCTACTCCAAGACAATTATAATTACTACCAGCCATCTCTCTTCCTAAGCCTTAGGAAGAAGATATGGCAGAGAGGGCAAGAATGTGGACTCCGGAATCCACATGGCCAGATTCAAATCGTGCCTTTACCGTTAGTCAGTTCTGTGACCTAGGCAGGGCAAGCTACTTGACATCTCTGTGCCTCAGTTTCCTCATCTGTGATTGGAAGTAAAGCTCATACCTTCCTCATAGGGTTGTTATGAGTAGTAAATGAGTTAAGACACCAAAGATTTTTTAGAAGGGTTCTTGACACATAGCAAA
>NW_011888820.1:1535313-1541982 GCF_000151845.1 Pteropus vampyrus
TTATCTTATATATTGATTTTTATAACCACTTGAATGATTGTCTCCAGCAGAAAGAGAGGGACCCCATAAGGAGAATGTTTTACGAATCAGTGTATTCTCAGCACCTAACCCAGTGCCTGACATACAGTTGGTGCTTAATATGTAATGACTGGTTGAGTGCTCTCTTCTTTGTGCATGCATGTTTCTTGTGCCATTTCTCAGTGTCCTCTGTAATACCACTGAGTCCGTGCTGACTAGGGCCAGACATGATAAGAGTAGCAGAGATTACCACATAATCTTCTGAGCAAGCAAGGAATGTTCCATCAATCAACACCTTAACAGGAATTTATTAGATTCTCACCGTATACTTACTGTACACTCAGTGCTAAAAATAGAGAAATTTGCCTACAGAACTTCAAAATCTAGCTGGTAACATGGATCCTAAACAGATTTCATAATTAAATGCTAATCAAAACAACAAACAAACAAACCTGAGATTAATTCTAAGAGAAGTAGCGTTTCAGAGGATGGAGAGGTGAAGTGTTCTGAAGTGGACAGAAAAGGTTCATAGGGAGTTGGGGCTTAAGCAGGAAAGTTGTGTAGAATTGGGATGTATTAAGGGGTGGTGGCAAGACTTTCTACATGGGACGGGGGAAACAGCATGAGCAATGACATGGAGACTGGCACGAGTGCGGTTATTTGAGAAGACAGGCCACAGTACTTAAGAGAGAGGAGTGGACTGTACTTAAGAGAGAGGAGGAGATTAAGGCCAAAGGATGGAAAATCTGATATGTGGTTTGTGATCTTGGTTCAAAGTCCAGCCTCGTCAGGACTTCTGCACCCAGAGTAGCAGAGACAGTAATTTGAGCAGTAGTGGAGGTTGGAAGAAGGTACAGGTGCTCATCCTACCACCTCTGCTCCACACTGTCCTCTTGTTTTTGATTTCATTACAATCAGCACTTATTTTTTTAACTTAAAAAATCTCCTATTGATGAACCAGACTAACCTCTGTACAAGGCAGTGGTTCACAAACTTGGTTGTGCATCAGAATCCCTCATGGATCCTATTTTAAATGTTGATTCCTAGGACCTGTTTCCCACCCCTCATCTAAGTTCTAATTCAGTAGAATTGGACTGGGACCTAGAGATCTGCATTTTTGCAAGAATATAGCATGCTCCCTGGACCATGATTTGCAAATATGGCCCTAAGGAATAAGTAGTCTGAGGAGTAGTAAAAACTCAGAAGATGGGCAGCCAGAGAAAGGCATTCGTAATAGAAGCAAACTGTATAATAGCCACTATGACACCATTCTTTGATGAAATTTAAACACTGTCCAGGAAGCTCTTATCTTTCCTATCACTTGGGAGCTTACCTTAATTTGATGAGTAGGGCAGTATGTACAATAAGCATGGAAATGATCCACTTTCCAGAAGCCCCTATAGTGAAAATACTACAACTCACCTTAATCCAAGGACATCCTAAGAGCAGCCACTTGAATTTATGCTCTGCTATCAGCTGAGCTCAGAGTAGCTCATTTTAAACTACAATTAGTAGCAAATTACAGTCAGACTGGCTTTCAAAAGAGCTGGTTACATTCTGCTAGGAAACAATTTACAGGATCAGATTGCTGCTGCCACTAAATCAAACAAGCTCATCTGGCTCCTGAGACTTGGGCCTACTGACCCTGTAAAGTCTGCAAGTTGGCTTCTTAGCTCTGTGTTCCCTCTAACAATGGCCTGATCTGCTTGGGGGTGGGGGGTGCAGAGAACTCATTGGCAAAAATGCATTATGGTGAAGATATATGTTCCTCCTACAACTCCAAATGGGAAAACTGCCAGTGACTACTGTGGTACCCAACTCGGTTTCTTCAGTCTTATGATGCAGGCTCTCTGAAAGCCTCACTGGGAAGTAAAGAGGACCTCAGGGGTGAAGCAGAGGAGGGGAACACTCCTCTGTCAACTGTTTTTTTATTCAATACACATTGTAGAAAGGCGGGACAGTGCGTAGCAGAAGCATGCCACTGGGCTCTCCGCAGAGTCACAGCATTGGAGTGTGATGAACAGGAACACTGTCAGCTGATACGATCTGGTGCAGAGATGGAATGTGCAGTGTGCAGAGCGGGCCCAGTTTTGACTGGGTCAAATGAACCTCCTCAGGGTTAGAATTTGAGGAAATTGTAAAGTATTTCGTTTCTTACAGCTGCAGGGTGGGGAAAAGCCTCCTTTTTACTTATTTCACCAGACATCTTTCCTTTGTGTTTTCCACTCTCTTACAGTTTTATAATGAGAGCACAGCCATTTCACCTGAGATGAAAATAAAAGAAAGAACTCTAATAGTGAAGGAAACACATTTTAAGACTAATCCTGCTCCTCTTTTTTTTTTAAACCTGCCAGCAAAAAGTGTTTGGCTTTATTTTATGTGATTCTGGCTGGAGAGAGTCAAGTGTTCATTAGGGAATGCTCGGAACTGTCTGTCTTAAGGTTAAATGAGTACAGCACAGATGCTGTGGCTCTGCCATGCCCAGGCACAAACACCTATAATACCTGGAGTTAGGGAATCAAAACCCCCCACTTTTGCTAATCTCCAACTAAAGGTGCCGAGGGCAACCCTCCACTCGCTTGAGGACAGATAACTTTCGGCTCTCCCAAGGACAACACAAGACAGGGAAAGAATGTTATTGATCTAAACTGAATTTGAGTCAAAAGCCAACACCCTTTTCAAAAATGTAAAACATTTTGCTTGCTTAGAATATCTACTAGGTACCGAATGGGTGGGTCAATGGCGGTTCTCCAGGACCACCCAATTTCTGACTATCACCCCTGTACTTCCAGCCTCCAGCTCAAGGTAGAGGAAAGACACGTATCCTAAAAGGCATCTTGCATGTTCCCTTCTTTTATTTTCTTTCTTTGACCATTCTTTATTCACCACTTACCACTGACGAGTTAGCTGTCTTAAGGGTAGCTAGAGACATATTCAGTGTCCTCACGTCCTATATTATACATCGAGGAAGAAAGTGACATAAACCCTGGGCCACGGGGCTCCTAAACACTTCAGAGGTGGAGGGAGACTTGTCGTCACCCTCCTACACTGGGCTCTTGGGAACCCGATGAGAATGAACCATGCCTGGTATTTTTTGCACTACCTTACATATGTCATAATGAAATGTCTGACCCAACAGTTCCCTGGTTTCATGTGTGTCAGGTTCCAAAAAAAAGGGTAAATTTCTAAGATAAAAGGGAATAAGATGACTTCTTGCCAAGATGGAGGGTGAGGCTAGAGTCTGCGTATCATTCGCCATGTGCTCAACATCTCCTGAGTATCTATGTTTTGAAATCAATGCGCCCTGCCTGAGGCATTCATATACTGTGATACGTTTTCAAAAATCACGATAATGTGGCCTCTTTAAGGAATCTGGACTCAGGACCAAGCCTGGAGGAAGGTATCTGTGTGATAGGGATCTGCTTTAACCTCTCCTCTGTGCTTATCTTCGGTCTGTCCACCTCCCATCCTCTTGGCTCAGTAGCAAGCAAAACAGGAACCAACGAGGAAGAAGCATTTCCAACCTCAGTGAAACATTTTTAGCGTGTGCTATTGAACTTGTTACCTACCTACCATTTGTTGAGTGGAGTTTACACTGATTGAATTCCGAATCTTCCTGCATTCTCTGGGATTTCAGTCTTTCAGGGAGTCAGAAGGAACCCTTGTGGTCCCCTCCATGGCAGCCTTCTCAGTCTTCTAGGAATTCTATAGACTGGGGTCCTACCCGTCTGCCATCCTGTTTTGAGGTCTGTCATGCCTTTGTTCATTTACTTCTTTTCTCTTCCTCAATCATAGATCAGTTCAGCTTTTTGTGGAATCAACAAAATCATACAACCCGACCTCCTGATTTTACAGATGAGGATCCTGTGGCCCTGGAAGCTCATGTGATATATACGCACAACTGCCTGTGTTCCTTTTCTGAATCCTCTGTCCCTTTTGTCTTGTGTTGCCGTGTGTGTGTGTGTGTGTGTGAGAGAGAGAACACTGATATTTATTGGGCTCCTATTATATGCCAGACTAGAAGTTTTTTATATATTATTTTATTTCAGCATTATATCAGCTCTGTGAACTCGGCATTATTATCTGCATGTACTGCGGGGGGAAATGTAGGCTCAAAGAGATTCAGTAATTTAAGACTGCACATCTGGGAAGAGCTAGGATCATGATCACCTCTGACTCGGCCCAGGATTGTCCCTAATACCCAGTCTCTAGCTGCCCTGTGTGGAGCATGACCCTGGCATCATAGACAGGAAGCAGCTTAGCACTTGCGGAGTGAAGGGTGGCCTGGAAGGAGGCAGCCTGTGCCCTCAGAGGATGTGCACCTCACTTCTGTACTTGATGCAAGGGGAGGCGCTGTGCGTTTGTATGTATACGTCGTGAAGATCAGCAATGCAGGTGACGGTATTCTGCTACTTAGCAGGACACTGCTCCTAAATCACCTGCCCAACTTCTTTTCACTTTGAGGATTTTTTTTTCACTTTGAAGTCACATTGGGAGGGAAAAGGATCTTGCAGAGGTGTTAAGAACAATGACAGCGGTATTATGGTCCCTTATATGCCGTCTAATTGCATAGATGCTACTGGGGACCTGGGTGGGGATGGGAGGGTGAGGGAAAGGGTGACAGCAGGCATCTTGTTCTCTTTAAGGGGATGAAATTCTCAGATCGCCCTACCTGATGGGTAAATACCAAACGAGAGAACTTCGTTTCCTGGGCCCCTTGGCAGAAAAGGTGCTCTTGGGGAAACACTTTTATTCATTTTTTCTGGGCATATTTAGAGGCCAGTTTTTTCCCCGGTAGCTCTCTGAGTGGGGATGGAAAGGAGCTAAGCAAGAAGGGAATTTACAATTATTGACTAGGTGTAGTACGTTAGACACAACACTCCCTACTTTTCCTGCAGTTTTCTCAGAGCTAGAGAATACATGCTCCCTCTCTGCCAAGAAGAACTGACTTGGACCCTCTGCATAGATCTGCTGCGACTATACCTGTGAGAAAAATATTTTCTAATGGAGGACTTCTCTTGGAGAAAAACCGCTGAAAGGGAAAACCCATAATCTAGTTAGGACATAATTTCTTCTTTTTGCTTGCTCTGTGCCTTCATTCATTATACTTGTATTTTAAGACATTGGGAGTGCAATTAATCCCACCTTTTCTTTATCTCCAGAGATTTGACTTTAGCTCATTTTGACCTGGCAAATTGCCAACACCTTTTTTTTTAAAAAATCTTTCCAAAGAAGGCTTATAAACTGGTAGAGCTACTTACATGCCAGCAATCTGAAGAAATGTTGGTGTGTTCAGACACGGATTTCTTTTTCAGAAGAGTACAAAGTGACTCTTAGTGGTTCAGAGGAAACTAACTGAAGTTATTTTATTTTACACAGAAAGTCAAAATGAGAGAATGATGTAAGAATAACGTCGGACTGGGGGTGGAAGTTTCTCTAGGTTCCCAGTGCTTTTAATTGTCATGAACACTCATGGCCCTTTTCCACACAAACCTTGTTTGGAATGCTGTCTTATTACTGCTGCTTTGAGAAGAGTGGAAAAGGCAATCCACTCGCATAAGTTTGACTTGGCAGGATTATCACTGAAAGAAAACCTATCAAAGTGTGCTCTTTCAGTGACCACGACAGGCTTTTTAATTTCTTTGATAATTCCTTCACTGTATTCTGTTTTGGTACAGCTGGGACTGACCTACTTTGTTCCTTCATTACAGGGTTTTGCATGTGTAATAATAAGATGAGGAAGCTCTGATGTTAAATCTCGCCCCTGAAACTCAGCAAGGCTTCTCAGCTTCAAATCCCTAGACCAGCTTCATGAATTTCATTTACATATTCATTTATTTACATGATGTCTAGTGCTGAGACACTGATAAAAAAAAAAAAATTAAAACATAAATTCATCGGCAGGACCTGTAGTGGAGCTAGATTAAAAATTGAACCTCTGAACTTTCCCATAATACCTCCTGCCACAGAAATAACAAGGTCATTTCTGAGCTCCACAAACAAAGGAAACTCTCTTCTCCCCTACAATAGGCGAAAAAGCAGACCTGAGAATACTCGCACAGCTCAAAACATCACAACATCCCCAAACCAAAAGAAAAGCAACCGTGCCAAACAGCCAAATAAACAGAGGTGAAATCAGTCTCCAGCAAACCCCGGGAGTTGCCAAATTTGGTTTCTGGCTGTTTGCCCTGTGGGGATTACGTAATCCCTAGACAAGGGCCCTCGAGCATTTCAGCCTCTCATCTTAGATTTTTACTCCTAAGACTAGCAGGAAAAATGGGCGAGAATCTCACTTCCACTGATGAAGTGAAGCTGCTGATTTTTAGTAGGGAATTTTGTTGTTAGTGTCATTGGGATGATGTGGAAGGAAATGCCATGATTGTGAGATAACAGAATGAATTTCTCTCCCTCCTCCCCAAAAAGCAACTAAATTACCCCCCATTTCGTACTCTTAAGTAATCCAGGCCCCAGTTCTCTGAGGTCAAAAAATGTGAAGTGAGCCCTGCTTACTTCATTCTTCCATGGTAGGATAGAAAGCTTAGACAAAAGAATGGGGCCGATAGTCTAGAGCTTTGCTAAAGAAAAGCAGAAGTTGGAGGGAGTTGAGGCTGGTGGCTGGTATCAGAAGATGTATCAATGAAAGGTACCAGA
>NW_011888820.1:1542032-1580182 GCF_000151845.1 Pteropus vampyrus
TTCTTTTTCAGAAGAGTACAAAGTGACTCTTAGTGGTTCAGAGGAAACTAACTGAAGTTATTTTATTTTACACAGAAAGTCAAAATGAGAGAATGATGTAAGAATAACGTCGGACTGGGGGTGGAAGTTTCTCTAGGTTCCCAGTGCTTTTAATTGTCATGAACACTCATGGCCCTTTTCCACACAAACCTTGTTTGGAATGCTGTCTTATTACTGCTGCTTTGAGAAGAGTGGAAAAGGCAATCCACTCGCATAAGTTTGACTTGGCAGGATTATCACTGAAAGAAAACCTATCAAAGTGTGCTCTTTCAGTGACCACGACAGGCTTTTTAATTTCTTTGATAATTCCTTCACTGTATTCTGTTTTGGTACAGCTGGGACTGACCTACTTTGTTCCTTCATTACAGGGTTTTGCATGTGTAATAATAAGATGAGGAAGCTCTGATGTTAAATCTCGCCCCTGAAACTCAGCAAGGCTTCTCAGCTTCAAATCCCTAGACCAGCTTCATGAATTTCATTTACATATTCATTTATTTACATGATGTCTAGTGCTGAGACACTGATAAAAAAAAAAAAATTAAAACATAAATTCATCGGCAGGACCTGTAGTGGAGCTAGATTAAAAATTGAACCTCTGAACTTTCCCATAATACCTCCTGCCACAGAAATAACAAGGTCATTTCTGAGCTCCACAAACAAAGGAAACTCTCTTCTCCCCTACAATAGGCGAAAAAGCAGACCTGAGAATACTCGCACAGCTCAAAACATCACAACATCCCCAAACCAAAAGAAAAGCAACCGTGCCAAACAGCCAAATAAACAGAGGTGAAATCAGTCTCCAGCAAACCCCGGGAGTTGCCAAATTTGGTTTCTGGCTGTTTGCCCTGTGGGGATTACGTAATCCCTAGACAAGGGCCCTCGAGCATTTCAGCCTCTCATCTTAGATTTTTACTCCTAAGACTAGCAGGAAAAATGGGCGAGAATCTCACTTCCACTGATGAAGTGAGGCTGCTGATTTTTAGTAGGGAATTTTGTTGTTAGTGTCATTGGGATGATGTGGAAGGAAATGCCATGATTGTGAGATAACAGAATGAATTTCTCTCCCTCCTCCCCAAAAAGCAACTAAATTACCCCCCATTTCGTACTCTTAAGTAATCCAGGCCCCAGTTCTCTGAGGTCAAAAAATGTGAAGTGAGCCCTGCTTACTTCATTCTTCCATGGTAGGATAGAAAGCTTAGACAAAAGAATGGGGCCGATAGTCTAGAGCTTTGCTAAAGAAAAGCAGAAGTTGGAGGGAGTTGAGGCTGGTGGCTGGTATCAGAAGATGTATCAATGAAAGGTACCAGACACCTTATGGATGTTGTCTCATTTCACATCCCCATCAGCCCTATAAAGTATCATTCCCATTTCACAGGAGAGGAAATTGAGTCTGAGAGCTTGCTTGAACTCATACAGCTGCTTAGCAGTGGCCCTGGCCTGATGACTCCAAAACCTTTTCCATACTCTGGGCCCCGAGCATTGCTTCATCAAATTCAAGAGAAGTGAAAGTGTCCAGTGCCTTCATTAGCCCCATGGGAACCTGTGTGATTGAGCCTCTAAAGGCCCTTGTCTCTAAGAATCAAGACCTACATATTCCCTAGTCCCTGTGCTGTCCAATACAGTAGCTACTAGCCACATGTGGCTGTTAAAATAAACAACTCAGCTCCTCTGTCACACTAGCAGCACATCACTGCTCAGTAACCACATGCGGCCAGTGGCCATATTTCTGGACAACACAGCCTTCTAGGAGATTTTCATCTTCACAAAAAGTTGTGGTGGACAGCACTGGAGAGGGAACAGTAGTTGCTAGTGGGGCCTCCTCTTCTAGGCTGTACTTAGTCCTTCTGAGCCTGGGGAATCCAGCTTGTCCTGCTTATTGGAGGAGAGATGCATCGTCCCACTGCTTTTCTATTGAGAGGAATTTTCTCTATGCTCTTTTCTTACCTTTGTCTGCCTCTTTACTCATGCTACTTCCGGGAGGTGGAGGTGCTTTACTGATCGGGTAATCTGGGAAGAATAACTGGCAATGAGCTGCCTATCGGGAGCACAGGTCCTGCTGCTGTTCCCCTGGGGCTTTGTTGCATTAGAAGACAGTGAATCCCAGCAGCCTGGGGTTGAACCCCCGTGAGAGCTGTAGGGGACTGCCCAGACCCTCCTTTAGGACAGAGATTGTTCTCCCACCTTCTGAGAATGTTAGTGAACCGGTGACTTGTGCCTCCCAGCTGAGGCCTTCTCTAGCAACTGTCTTCCATTAACGAGAGCCACAGGTCGCACTCCATTCCCTGTGGGCACCCTCCATCCAATGTGTGGTCGAAAGCCCAACTTACTTGCATTAACAGGACATCTGGGAAGGTTCTTCCCAGTCTTTTGATCAACTGAAGTCTTTGTTGTTACTCTTTGCAGTTCAGCACCCCCTCTGCCTAATTCCACTCCTTTCACTTTCCCACAGGTGTGAATCTGAGGGGTCTCAACATACTTCCTGCATGTTCTCTCTCAGAGCCTTTTTCCTGGGACACCAATTTAAGACAGTGCTGTCTTCACCTTAGGGTACTTTTCCTGTCCACACTTTTGATGGAGTCTTCTTGAATTATCCTAATTTGAATGTACCCTCTGAATCCTGCTGGGACCCTCACTGACAGGGCTGGGGACATGGGGTAGGCCTGCTCCAGGCCCCTGATCCCATGGCTGATGGGTCAGTCTGCTCGGTTGTAAGGTTAATATTAGTAGGGCCGCCTACTCACAGGTAGTGTCTGCATCCTCAAACCTACAGAAATCAGCTTGATAAAGATATTTTGGCCTCTGTGTTAATTCCATGGTTAGATTATTCAAAACCTGAGTGGGAAAGCTGCTTATTGGTAGCTCCCTCAGAAACCCTGACCCCATCGAGTGCAGCTTTTACCAGATTTGAATGGAAAGGCCAAGTTGGCTGTTTAAGGTCATCCTTTAGACTATGTGTGTGGTGCAGGGAGGGCATCTAGCGAGCTTGGTCTCTTCTAACTAGGACAGCTACTTTCACTCCTAGACAGGGGCCTTGATAGGATAGGCAGGTTGATTGGATCTCTTTTATTCTCAAGATTATTTAAGCCATTGGTATATTCTGTGTCTAAAATCTTTTTTTTAATATGTTTTATTACATAATTAATAACTGAATTCATTCTCTTTGTTTAAAAAATAATTAAAACATTTCAGATAAGGCTGAAATCCCTCTTGGCTGTCACACCAATCCTCTCCCCAGAAGACAAACTATTACCCTCCAGACCTTTCCTAAATTGGAGTATCTGTTTAAATTAAAGTTCTGCATTTTCTTTAACCTGAATATTCAACTTTTCAGAAAACCTCTTGATTGTACATGAGAAGGAATGGACAAGGACATTTATTGCAGCATCATTTATCATAGCAGTCAGGGTAAACAACTTAATGGGGTCTAAGTAAATTGTGGTGTATTTTTACAATGACATTGTATGCAGTAGTAAAAACAGTGAATGGATCTGTAAGTGCTGACGTGAAAAACTCTTCAGGAGATATTGTTGTGTGGAAAAGGAGCTTATAGGATAAGAAGTGCACTGTACTTCCGTTTTGTCAGGGCTGTTTAGGAAAACGATCCCCTAACACAAATGACTTCCCTTTGGGAGAGAGGACCAGGAGCACGCTCCCCTGCTCTGCCTCGTTCAGCCATTTCTTCCCGTTTTCCTTTATCATTTCTGCCTTCCCTTTCACTCCCCAGCCTTCCTTCTCTTAATCACTTCCTTCCATGGGTTAAAATTGGAGCCAAATCTACATACTATGAACTGTTTTTGTTTACTCTCATTAGCTAGCAGTTGAACTCAATTGATTGGCAATGTGGCCAAGCCAAACTAGTAGTTAAAGTGTCAAAATAAATGGATCCAGTCCTTGCCGCCAGCTCATATGATCAAGGTAATGAATAATTAATTGAGCAGCAATATGATCTGTTATATGGAAACTTGCCTGCTTTGGCTACTATAAAAACTGCAAAGATAAACCAACGATTTGACAGTTAAAAAAAATATGTATATAAAAAAGAAATTTCAAGTATGAATTGAATAATAAAAGTCTAATGTTTGCCTTAAAGGAAGTGCAAGTAGCATTGTACTTGTGCTACTAGAGCATGTAAATTATTTGAACTGAAGCATTCTTGTTTAATGGCTTCCTTTTGTATTGGAGAGAATAGTGCCCCAAGGAAGCGAGGTTGAAAAGCAGGACTCCTGGTTCGGCCGCTTTTTAATGACACATTGTATAGACAGTAGAAGTATTTGTCCAATCTCTCTCTGGTATGGCGGGATCTAAATGTGTGCTTTTACTCATAGGTCTGTGTTTGGGGCACAATCTTTATGACATGGATGGAAATGGCTGACACAGTGCTGAAAGGATTAATGGCGGGAAGGACCAGCTCTGGGCCTCCCTAGAGCTCTGTGTCATGGTTTAGGTCTGAGAATAAAATCATATGAGAAATAGTCTTAGGAATTGGACATTTTTAGTTAGAAGAAGAAATCCAGGGTTATCAGATAAATAGAGGGCCCCAGTTAAATTTGAATTTAAGCTAAACAATGAATATGTTTAAAGTATAATTATACCTCAGTTAGTGCATGGGACAAACGTATCATTACTTATCTGAAATTCAATTTCGATTTGGTCTTTATATTTTTTTGTTGAATCTATAGTGTCTTATAAACTTAAGAGTACATTATTCCACATGTTTCTTTGTCTCAAAAACTCAAAAAATTATAAATTGTAACCAATACTTTGAATTCAAAAAGTGTTGGATATTAAATCAATTCAAGGACAAATTTTCTAATAACTGGGGTGTCCTACATTGCAACAGTTTGTCTAAAAAATAGGTCATCCCTGAGCCAAAGATAATACTTTATCAACATTTTTAAAGCGAAAAACTAAGAGGAACATAAAAAGTCACGAAATATTAGGGGCACACTTCTGCAGTGGAATTTTTAAAAAAATCTTTTATTTTAGCCTCTGATGCTTCTAGCTACTGTTATGAGAGGACTGTCACTACTCTCATAGCATGACCAAGCCACTGTTTCCCCCACAGAAAAGTCGGTCTTCCTGAAATCCTCAGGGACACCCTTCAGGCACTGTAAGATGGTCCTCTGTATGTACATAGTGGGAAGATTCAAAGTTGATCTTAAAGTAAAGTAGAAGACCATCATGCTTGGCAAGATCCCATTTATGTAAACTTTTAAAAGTATAAACATAAATACAGGTAAAAGCATAATTTTTTTCTGGTTAAATATTAAGAAATACCTAAGAGTGTTTCTTTTAGGGAAGAGGATCAGTTATTGAGGGTAAGTGAGGAAGACTTAGTATTTATTTTATACCTTTGTGGATAGATTTTAAAAAGTAACTCTGCAATTTGAAACAGGCTGGATATATACCTTTTATGAACACTGGAGTGGCGATCTCAGAGATGGGTTGGGATTTGTGCTGGAAGGAGGCCATCTCATGTTCCTTTCAATGTAAAGACTGTATATACTTAAACACTTTGAGAAAAAGCCCATCAATTATTTTGAGTGACATCATTGATGCCTTTGGGCATTCTCAGTCTCCCCTGCCCACCTACAAGCTCAGGTGAGAGGAAAGTGTCTCCCGCTGCCCCCATGGCCAATTACACCTTTGTTTGCCGATGGTTGTGTGTGAATTGCATGAGGGTACATATTGTTTAATGGATGGGTCCAGGTCACAAATTCACATTTTATTCTTGGCCTTAGGTTGAAGGCAGGCCCTGGCAGTTCAACAATGGGGAAACACATACCTTTTAATTCCCTTCTTAATAGCAGCTCAAACCACATGAAATTGCTATTACTTAGGGGGAAAAAATTAAAAGGCTGAATATCAGCAATTTCATATGGTTTAACTAATAAGGACATCCTTTTTTGTTTTCTCCTTGATCAATTATAAAAACAAATCAAAACAAGCAAAGTATATATGTTTTCAGGCTTCTGAATCTGCCTTAAGTTTTATACTATATAATCTATTATTTATGACACGAATATTAATAACAGCTAAAACTTACGTAACTTTTTGTATATGCCAGATGTTTAAATGCTGTAAATCTTTATACTCATTTAAATTTTACAATAAACTTAAGAGATAATTATGTTTATCTCATTTAGCAAATAAGGAATTTGAGACTTGGAGATTAAGCATCTTGCCTGGGTTGGTGCAACTGTAGGTGTTGGAGCAGGGACATGAGCCCAGGCAGGTCTGGATCATCACCATTGCATCACACTGCTTCTCCTTTGTTCCGGCCCCCAGGTTCCTGTTATGTTAGGCCTGTCACTACCCTCTTATAACCCGTCCAACCAACCATTTTCCCAGCAGACAAGTTGGTCTTTCTAGATTCCACCCAGGCACACCCCAGGATGTTTCCCTTAAAGCAGTGTAGGGTCTTGGAATGCAGGCCCTGGGGCAGGCAGCCTGATTCTTATTCACTTCTGTTGCCAGTCTCACTGCAAGGAAATGGTTCTTGATAAGAATCATCAAGATTCGCTGGCGTTCCTGAGGGTGCTCCGGAGGCACTGATCTTACCATTCCCACCAACTTGCTCTCCACTCCACTCCACAGTGGGCTGCCTTTGTGCTTCTGCGTCCTCTCCTCTTCCCTAAAACAGTAATACTGAGGCTGAAGTAAGGCAGAGTGGCTTGTGTGTCCTACGCACAGGAATGCTTAGTACCTATGGGCACATTATTTTTCTGCAAGTCAGTCAGTAACTTCACCTGTAGAATGAGCATAATAATACTGGCATTTTGGGGTGGCCATGTGCCTCAGCTAGCTTGTGGACGTAAGGCACAGTATAACATGGGACATGCAGTAAATGATATGAAAAATCCATTGGAGCTGCATCCACTTCCGTGTGAGGCCGGGCCTGTGATGTGGGCTAACACAGCTTTCTCTGGCCTATAAATTGTCCTTTAAACAATAACCACTTCATTAAAAGGCACCTCTCAATTTATTAGTTAAATCTTGGTATCTGTAAGTGCGGAAATTTTGACCCCACTCCTGGTATTTCCTTTTTTGAGACGGAACTAGTTTTGACATCTTGGCCCTCCCTCATTCCGTCCTCTGAGGAAAAGAGGAGGATATGGAATTGCCTCTTTAGTTTCTCCTTGCCTTTCTTCTTTCTCTTAGGGCTTGTCAGCTATGTTGAGTACATGGTCTTTTCTGTCCCACCAGAGGCAGCCTCCTATACTCAGTGGTTCAGAATTTGGGCAGGAAAGACAGTTTATGTTGAAGTTTTATAGTACGGGATTTTTTCTGAGTAATGTAGCTCAGAGATTTATTAGAATTCAAATCCTCCTCTGCTCTCAGACCATGCTCTGGCTTTGCCAAATATTTCAAATGCTAATTAAACACATGCGTTGCATATATTCAGTATTTTAGTAGGCAATAGCTACCATATTAATGTGAACATTTGAGATTTGCTATTTGAGATATTTGAATAATTTAATACTAGAACATTATTGACATTCATGCTGATTTTTAAATATGCAATGGTAATAGATTTTTCATTTATTTTTGTGACTTTTTTTTCTTTGGGCATATACTCAATTTTGAAACAGAACTAACACAATATTCATATTAGTGAGATTGAACTTTTGGCTTACTGATGAAATGAAGGAGTCTGTTCCCTCAAAGGCACCTCACAGTTGGTTTTTTAAATGAAGTAAAATAAACATACAGAGAAGTACATTATATGTAACTGGTACCCAGATGAAGAGTGAGAACATCACCAGTACTCCAGAGCTCTCTGACAGGTGCTCCCAATCACAGCCCCCACCAAGTTAATTGTGACCTTGACCTCTCACATTATACATTAGTTTTGCTGGTTTTTGAACTTTGTATAAATGCAATTATACAGTATGCACTACAGTTTTTTGACTCTGCAAATAGTGCTCTAATGGTTTCTACACCAATTCTTGAGAAAGAGACCTGGAAAGAAGAAGGGAGAGTGGGGAAGAGAGTGAGAGAGAGTGTGTTTGTGGGTACCCTTTGCTGTAGCTACTCTGAAAATAATGCAGGCTGTGGAATGTTGGGGGAGAAGGTCAACAAGCTGCATTAGCTGGTCTGTGACTGTCTTAGACTTTATTTACACGAGAAAGTGGAGTAGATCGGAATGAAAAACTTGTTGAACTGACTAGGATTCACTGTGCAGTGGAGTCGTGGACACTTGGTTCTGATGCCTGTGAACCTTAAGGGAACTCCAGGGGACTGACCTGGTTTGATTTTATAGCTCTACTTCTGAGTCTCCTTTGCTTTAAAGTTATGGTCTTGTACCCCAGCTGTCTTCCCAGAATCTCAAAGAAATCTCTGTTGGGACACATTTCCTTCCAGGTTTTCATTGTAGTCATAGCTAATAAATGGATAAGAAGATAACGATATCTTAACTCTTTTACACATTGTACATCTCCTCTGGAACACTAGGACATTTTAAAGATGAGGAGGACTTTGTTGGTCATGGCTGTATGCATACTACAGAGACAGGATTCATGATGCAGATGGCCACGTCTGTCCTTCAGTGCTTTGCTAAATCCTTCAACTTCTGTTTCCAAGGGTACATCCTGAGTGTTCTCTCAGAGCTTGGGGGCCTTCATGTTGCTCACCATTCTGGGTGGAGGAGGAAATTAGGTCATTTTCTTAAACTACTGAGTAAGAAATCTAGAAGTTGAGTCTAGCTGTCTGGTTTCCAATCTGATGATTGTTCACTATACTTTACTGCATGGATGAAACAGAGTCATCATGATCCAACCCTTTAATTTTTCAGATGAGAAAATCAAGATTATATAAATTTTCCAAGGCCCAGTGGCCTTTCAACTTCACCACCCTTTCTCTTGTCTCCCTCACCTCTTTGCCAATTCCAACCCAACTTTTCTTTGACCTCTTACCAACATCTCAGAATAAATGTATGTTTAGTTATTTGACTTCACAGTTCTGGACTAATATTAACTAAAGGTGAGACCTGTAGGTCAGAGGGGAGGAGAGAGTGGTGCCTTGGCATTGTGATGGGAAAGCTGCTTTGAGAGAAGAGAATCCCTTGACGTCCCTAAAATCATACCTTGTACGTTCTCTTCTACTCTCTTCCTTCATAGATCTTGTCTTCACAGTATTTATTCTTAAAAATTATTCATTGAGCACTTGTTATGTGCCAGGCAGTATTCTAGGGGTTAAGAGACATCTGCGAACAAAATAGACAAAAGTCCCTTATCTTGGGAGGCTTATATTCTAGCAGGTCATGATAGAGAACAAGCAGTAGATATTATAAATGATAAATGGGTGAATTAAATAATCTGTTAGACAATGAGAAGGGATACGGAGTAGGGTAAGAAGTAGGGTAAGAAGAATTAGGCATGCTGGGGTCGGGAGGGGCAGGGCCCTGCAGAGGTAATAGAGTGGATCAGGGTGGACTCACTGAGAAGGTGGCATTTGAATAAAGACTTTCGGGCCGTAGTGGAATAAGCCATTCAGATATTTGGAAGAAGAGCAGTCCACAAAGAGGGATGAGCAAAGGCAAAGGCCTTACTGTGGGGAAATGCCTGGAATGTTTGAAGTAAAGTACAAGTTCAATGAAAGAAGAAGAGAACAATAACAGCAGAAGTCAGTGAAGTAACCAGAAGTCAAACCATGTAGTGATCTCTTGGTCATTGTTAAGACTCTAATTTTCATTCTGGTTGAAATGGGAAGGTATTGCAGGGCTTTAACCAGAGGAGAGACATGATCTGGCTGATATTTTACTAATCATTTTGGTTACACTGTTGAGGACAGGCAGTAGGATGGTGGGAGACAGAGAAGGAGACCAGTTAGGAAGCGATTTCAGTAACTGAGGCAGGGGACGATGATGGCTTGGAACAGTGGAGAGAAGTGGTTGTAATCTGGATACAGGACTTCCTGATGTAATGGATATGGAATAAAAGAAAGAGAAGTCAAGAAAGACATCAATGTTTTTGTTATAAGCAACTTGAAGATTGGAGTTGCCATCAGCTGAGATGGGAATGACTTCAGGAGCAGTAGAGAGAGTGTGAGGTGGACCAGGAGCTCCATGCTGGTGGTGCCTGGTAGACAGCTAAAGCAGAGATGCTGAGTCTGGACTTTGGGGGCGAGTTCTGGGTGGAGATCTATTGTGGAAGTTGCTTCCCACATATAGATGTTATTTAAAGCTATGACACTGGAAACTTTACAAAATAGTGGGAGTAGATAGAGAAAAATTCAAGGTCTGAGCCTGGAGCATTCAACATTAAGAGATAAAGAAAGAAGAGGAGAAGGAACCAAGAAAGGAGACACAGATGAGTGTCACGGAGGTGGTGGGGGAAAGTGTGGTGTCTGGAAACCAAGCCAAGAAAGTATGCAAAGGAGAGGAGAATCAGCATCAAATGCTATTGGTGGGTTGAGTGATATGGGGAATGAGAATTAGAAATTGGATTTAGTACCCAGATGGTCCAAGGTGACCTTGACAAGAATAATTTTGATAGAGTGGTGGGGATAAAAACCTTATTGGGGTGAGTTTGTGAGAGAGAATGTAAAGAGAGGCAGGCGAAATAGTAAGTATAAATATCTCTTTCAGGTAGTTTTTATAAAAGAGAAAAATGGGATGGTAAAAAAGTATGGTCAAGAGAAATATTTTTTAAGATAGGAGAAATAACAGCATATTAATATACTATTGGGTTGGTTGGTGTTGGTGACAGAGGGATGGACTGCTGGAAGTACTGTGGTGGGAGGAAATAGAACTGGCTTTGGGATGGGGTGTGGATGTTTCGTGTGTGACAGCTGAGAGAAAGCAGAGGACCTGTGTATAGAGGCTGGTGGCTAGAAGATGAGAGGGCAGTGGGTGTATAGGAACTCTCTCTGAATTGCTTTGTTGTCTCAGAGAAGTAAGAAGGTCGTCGACTGAAAATGAAGATGTAGAAGAAGATATTGGAGGTTGAGGAGAGAGGAGAAGGTGTGAAACAGACGTCTGAGAAAGTAGGAACGTGAATGAACAAGGGAAGTACAGCACAATTGCTAAGCAGCTTTAAGGGCTTATTTGAGGTTCATGGTCGTGGATTTGAAATGAAACCTGTCAGTGTGATTGTGTGTTTTCTTCTAGGGATCTTCAGCTACACAGCTGATGTACATAAATGGTGGGAAATTGAATCTTTTTCCCTTTGGAAACTTAAAAAATGCAACAATTTGAATATTTTGAGAATGTCCCACCTTACTCTGGCTATACAGATCTGTCAGTGTTCAGCTTTCACAGTTAGGGTGTTTGGTTTGCAAGTTGCTGGGACCAACACTAGCCAATTCAAGGAAATAAAGATAACAAGAGGGCTTTGATAGGATCTACTGCAAGGATGTGGAAGAGTTCCCAGAACCAAAGGACAGGCTGGAGGAGCAGCCAGGGCAGACCCAGGAATGAGGAGCTCCAGGGACTTAAGTGGCGGGAAGCCGCTCCCAATCCCTGCCCTGGGGGCAGATGAGCTCCAGTTGTTCTCAGGCCCATGTCCTTTTGCTCACAGCTCAAATTTCCCTAAAGCATGGATGGGCCCAGGGAGAACAAGTCCCTTGATGAAGCTCCCTTCAGGTCTATATCCAGTGAGAGGAGTTTCCCAAAGTAAATCGGTACCCTTTACCATCAGAAGAAATATGGAAGTTAAGCAGCTCCAACAGCTGATGTCCACTTCATCTCTGGTTCCTGGAGTCATCTAAATGGCAAGTAGCCGATTGGACCTCATAGGCTTGTAGTACATTCATTCAACCTAAGTGTTTCTGTGAACTAGCAATATACTTTATTTTAAAACTCATCTTCATACCTACAATTTGGAAAGAATTATGTTTTAAAACAGCTTCATATTCATTAGCTACTTTTTTCTTAAAAACTTGATGAGGTAGATAGAACTAGAATTAACATTCCCTCTTGTGAGGTGAAAACTTGAGGTCCTGGATATTAAGGCACTTGTCCCAGATCACCCTGATGTCTTAAAAGAATAATCAGAGCTCCAACTGAGTTTGACTTCCATCCGTCAGTTGTCCCTCTCTTTTTTATGGAACAATTTCCTTAAGATATCTCACCTCCTACCCTGATCCACAAAAGTCTCAACATTTATTAGGAAGCTGCATGACAGAAAAAAAAAAGTGCTCTGGAAAGGTGAGATTCAAGTCTTGATTTTTACCACCTGTAAGCTTCATGGTCACAATAACAATCTCTTCTACCTGAACCCTACTGGCTGGTTCCCTCCCAGGGATATCTGATATCTGATAAAAGAATGAAATAGAGTAGTAGGTATTAAGGGGATGGGAGGGTGGTTATAGAACAAGTGTCATGTACTTGTGAAGTGCTATCATTTTACTTATTCATGCTGTAAATTCTCCTTGTAAGTATAGGCCCGCAGTGCCATTATCACTGACCATTACAGCACATGTACTTCAGCATGTGAGTAGCAGCAAGGCAAGGTGGATTCCTCATGCTTTCTCTGTGTAGACGGAATCAGTGATTTCAGTCTGTAAGACCTGCATCAAATTTTCTACAATTTGTTTTTCTTGCTACCTGTTAAACATGCAGTAGTAAGGGTGTTTGATTTCCAAAGAATAATTAAGCCAAGGATATCGTGTCCCATCTTTGATGAAATGCAGATTTCACATTAAAATCAGATCTTTCGTTTTTAAAGGTTGAATAAAATAGCATGTAAAAAAAGAATTCCCACTGGCTAAATTTAGGCTGCTTAAAAAATGTTGAATGTGAGATTATTCTTGGTACAGAAACATTTTCACTTGGCTGTGAATTGGATACATTCAAACATCATTTTAGGTTCTTGTTTTTGGAATTGTGTGTGATCAGGGGGATCATCAAACAAATGTCAATAGGCACATTGGATTCAGTACCTCTGCTTCTCTCATTCTATTGAGCTATTTCACATGGTGATGCCATGTGAGGATGGTCTTCTGCTTGCTGGTACACTTGCAGTGATTGATTGGTCATGAAGGGCTGATGGTAATCTTACATGTGTTGACTTTCCATTCATACTTGGCTTACCCCGAATCGTGAACAAGCAAGACACTTGTCTTGCTTATTTGAAATTATTAGCCTTATCTATACAGGTCTAGGTACTTAAGTACCAAGTGGCAGATGTAGCCATTTCAAGATACATACCTACAGATACTCTCTGTTCTCTCCGTTGCAGATCTTATGCATATAATTATAATAATATATGGCATTTAATGAACTTGTTCTATGTACCAGATACTAGGCTGATAACTTTACATATTGTTTTTAACGTCATTCTGTGAACATAGAAATTATTGAAGAAGAAAAAAGTGACTCACCTAGCCATGAAATAGTCCAGCTATTTGGCACATCTAAACTGGACCATCACTCCCTGGGAAAGAAAAAAAAAAAAGAACTTCATGCATTTTTCCTTGAAATATAGAGATTTTTTCCCTTTCTGCTTTACTAAAGAAAAACCTCTAGACAAATATAGAGAATGTTCTTTTTCATCCTAGCCCATTACGTTATCATCTCCTAGACTGATGAAGAAAGTAAAGACTCATACTAGGCCCCCTAACACCTCACACTCTGTGCACCCTAACAGACTCAAAAGAAGAAAAGTGATGCTACAGGAGAGCAGCTGTCCTCCCCACCTCACCCCACTCCTGCCAGATAGCGCCGTTGGCATGTGCCCATCTGAGCAGGCTGCCCTTTTCCTTCAGCCATGTGCAAAGCCTGGTCACATTGCTAGCCTTGGAGGGCCTTTCTTGGAGGGCCATAAAGCAATTACATTGCTTTTCCTGCTATGGGAAGCAACAGCTTCAATCATGAACCATCACTGATGATGGGAGAGTGGCTGAGTTATAATAATACCTGTCCGACCTCACAGGGGTGTCGTCAGTATGAGATGACATAATGGATGCAAAAAGCCATTTAAAAAATGTAAAAACCTAAGCCAAAATAATAAAAGAACAAAGAACATTATGATTCCTATAATGTCAGCATTTTACCCCAAACCGATCTGTCAAGGACAAGCCAAGTTCTCTTGGTAGGCCACAGGGTTTTCACCCAAATTTCTAGCAGATTTGTTTAAAACTGACCACTCTCATAGGGAAAAAGAAGAATGAAAAAGAGCAGTGAGCTCATATTTGGGGTCTGATACTACCCCCAGTTTTCTCTCTTGCACACATGTACAGACACCAACATGTGCACAGGCATAAGAAATATGTAAATGTTCTATAAATGTTAGAAAAAAAAAGATAATCCAGATATCGCTGAGACTTTTCTGCTCTTACAGATCTGGACCAGATTATCTTGATTCTAGCTCCTTAGCAGGATAGCACTAAGCATCCCAAATCTCCGTAAGATTTTTCCAAGTTGCTCAGGTTTCTTATGGTTTCTGTTCTTGGGCTTCTGTATCTTACAAGCAGACTCTTTGCTGCATGACCTAAGGCAGCACAGAGAAACTCAGCCTCTCTATGATCTCAGCCATCTACACTATCCATTGCAGATATACCAGTAGGTTGTGCTGGAGTGGGTGAGAATGCAGTGGAGGCGCAGGTGGGACTGAGTGTTCACAGCCACAGTGAAGCAGCATCCATCGGTTCAGTAGGTGTTATCCGTGGCGACCACTCCTTCCAAAGGGAGATTGAGACCTTATTTCCAAAGGCCTGTTCTTCTCCCTCTCCCTCCTCACTTCTGTCTACATCCCCACACCCTACATCCCCACTGCCGCCCTCCCCAGCCCAGATGATGTGGGGCTCCTCCTCTTCCACAGGCCACCTTAGAGATGAAGGAGTCTTCCTAAGTGAATCTAGAGACTAAATTGCCGTCACCTCCTTCCAAAAGCATGAAATATTTATGTATTACCTAAATCCTGGTGCCCATCAGGGCTGAACACTGATAACGGAAGCCTGTCCGATACATTTTGACTGTCACTCTAAATTGGTCACTTAGTGAAATCTATGAATTAGACCCAATTGTCTTGAAGAGCTAGCCTAGATCTAACATTCTGTGTTTCTCTATTATTGAGAGAAAGACGGGAGAAAGGCTTTATTTCTGTGAGTAAAAGAAAAAAAAAAGATCTTTCTAAAAAGAATGTAAGGAGAACACCCACTATTTCTCTCTATTCTCAGATGTCGCATCACATCACATTGCTCTCGGTGAGCCAGGAAGTCAGTGCACTCTTTAAAAAGTCATACTGTCCAGGGTAAGAAGGACCCCTTCTTTCACTTCCAATCAGTCAACCCATTACTCCTTTTCTCCATTTGTACATTTGCAGAGTAGCTTAAAAGGCATGAGTCATGTTCTGAAAATCAAAATGCACATACAGAGCATATAAAATGAACCGCAAAGAGAGTAGGAATTAGAGACACAAAGTGGCCCTTTGTGAAACATGACAACATCCCTGGAGACCAAGATTTCTGAGTGTTGTTGAACTAAGGAGGGTAATGACAGGGTTCAGGATTTGCCAGAGAGTGTGTCATAACATGGAGATTTTAGGAAAAGTGCAGAGTGCCTTTAATCAAGCCTAAGAGGAGCTTGTTAATGGTGCCCTGTTTGTCAGTTGTTTATGTGGTGGGTGGGCTGAAATCAGAACGTTACCATTTTTTGTTATGAAAATTTATAGAGTGTTTATCTAACGTTTTTCTTCTCCAAGGGAACATGTGCAAAATGTTAATTATAGAGATTCCAGCTTTACCTTGCCTGGAACATTATTTTCACTTGGGGTCACCTCTGTTAAGCGGGGCCTTGAGTTTCAGTGACTTGGCATGTCACCCTAAGGGGATGTGTGTGCCTCCAAAGGGATCTCTGTAGGACCCGCCACTTGTCTGGGGGGAGGTAGCATTTTGGGTTGTGGATTCTGGCTGCTGGACAACACCTTGGGAGGCTCCCAACCACACACAAATGGAAGAATTCCTACTTGTTAAGCCTTCCAGTTTGCCAAGGTAGTTATTACCTTATTTTTACGGTAATAGATGTTTGTTCAGTCATAGAGTGTTATGGTTGAGTCTTTGATCTCACCTCCCAAAGTTAATTGTAAAACTTTTGTGTGATCTCCTGTATTCCTGGATTATAAAATGGCATCATCAGGCAATTCTTATTGTTATGGATAATTGCCACAGAGAGGGAAAATAGGATAGACGGCTAGAATTAAAGAATGAAAGTAAACACTTATGGCGAACATTATGCTTTAGAAGAAGGCATTGCGATGTGATAGCGTAATGATTCCAATTTCAGATTTATAGTGATTTAATGAAATAAGCAGTGTGCATTGGCTCTAAACATATGTTGACAGAGGCAGATTGAACAGCAGATATTTCTATTGTAAAGTAGTGATTTTTGTGTCCAAAACGTCATTATCTTTAAAAGATATATAGTCCTTTGAGGTCTGAAAATACCCATAGTTTCCTTTTAATGCTTCTTGAGCTTAGCACTAATTGTTCTATCTTGGAAGACACTAGCTATTTCCACATACAGGCATTGTAATAGGATTTGCATTTCAGCAGTCAGCAGTCCCAGCCTGTTTGTTAGAAAGGCTGGGGAAGGAAGAGAAGACTTCTTACACTGGCTGTCATCGGTGATGATTGGGTTTACAAAGGACTTCAGATATAATGACAGGGAGATTTTATAAAAACCCGATGCTTTCAAGTCAATTTCACATTCTGCTTTTAATTAGAACTAGCCCCTTTCTCTTTTTTTCATTTTGCCAATAACATACCTTTCCTTAATTTCTAGTGGGAGAAAACTCTGCCAAAACTGGATGAAAAACTGTCCATTTGGAATCATGTCATAAAATAGAACTAAAGGAAAGGGTCGAAGTGGCTGACCCTGGGTAAAATAGCTCCCCAGGAATGGTCCCACTCATTGTACAGTTGATGCCAGAGAGAGGCAAAGCAAACACAAAATTGCATTAATATGGCAACTAACACAATTCTAACTGTGACTATCTGCCAAAGCTGGGATTCTGTTTAGGATTTCACTTAACTCACCTACTATTTTTTTCCCTTTGACACAATTTGAAATTTAGGTACCTTTTCCACACAGGACTAGGAATCCTTCTTTGGTTTGGTTTTCAATATAATGACCTCATCATATATCAATCAACCACTTCCTTTCAATCTTTATCTTTGGTCCATAGCCTTCCCTTGCAGAGCCTTGGCTTTCATACACTATAGCATTTTCAGTATTTATAAGTTATACCTGTACTTACATTTTTCTGAGTGTAGAGTTAGGAGATTGTTATTGAATGCAGAGATTCAGTAGCTCCAATTCAGCATTTTCCTGTTCAGAGGTCTTGAATTCTTCTGCTTCCTCCAGTCTTCATTTACCCAGACGCTAGGATAAAAGTTTTAAAGGTCACTTTTTTCCTATTAAATTCTCCTTGTTTTTTGACTTAAAGAAAAAAACTCTCATCTTTCATTAAAGAATCCATCCAAACTTGAAGGAGGGGATTAGAAAGTTTAGATGTTATTCCAAGTGGATGTTAAAAAAAGAATGCCAAACTATCAGAAATGAGGGTAATATAGAACCGAGTAAGAAGCGAAATGCTGCCAATGTGAATAAACAAAATTCACTAGATTTTTTTCTCTTGGATATCAGCTTTTTCAGGATTTTGAGTGCCTAGTCATTGAAAAGCTTTGCTCATATTTTGTCATTGTAACATCCATAGAGATTGTGGTAGCTAATTGCAATTATTCACTCACACAAAGACAAAAAAAAAGTCTTTCTTTTTCCAATTTCTTAGTTTGTGTGTAAAGTTGCCTATTCCAGATGGGGCCCATTATGTGATGTTGTATTTCAAAGGGAAACATTTCTTAAAGTTGCTGAAAAAAATGTCTATTAAGGAAATAAGAGCTGCTGAAGGAAAAGTCATGTGTTATCTATTTCTTCAATTAGTGGCAAAATTCTGGTAGTATTCTGAAGGAACTGTGGGGGTTCTAATTGAAGTATTTGAGTCTCTCTCCTCACCAACCCACCCAATGCTATTGTAAAAAGAGAGAAAGAAAGATAGGATTCAATTCCAGGGGAAAACAATTTCTGATTTTGTAGCTATGAGAACAAAGTTGCACTATTTTGCTTAATGTGTCGTTTATTAAAAGTTTTTCTCAGTAGGACAGCAAGCAATTATTTGAAACAGCTGGGTTACAAGAAGGACTGATCACATGTTATTACACACAGAGGAATTATGGATTATGGAAAGATGAACAATATAATTATGCTCATGGAGTGTCACTTATTAATTTTTAAGGTGAGATTTGTAATAATATCATAATAGCTATAAAAATTGGAGCAAATATCTGGCTTTCTAAGAGTCTCCAGGCTTAAAATTGGTACATGGCTTTAATTTTGTTAAAATGTGGTAGAGTGCCTGACAATTTTCAGTGTTTGAAGGGAGATGGAATCTTACAAATGCTGAAGACAGTATCTAGAATATTTAATCTAAAATTCTCATTTCATTGACTTTCATTTATCACAACCCCATTCCCTTCCTGGGTTACTGTAGAGATGGACACAGGTTAGGGTAGCCCACAGCTGTCTTGCATTTCCTCGGAGTTATTATGCAAAGGTGAAAAGACGCTATCATCTTGGACGTAATTGACTTCCATGTTAATTAACACCTTTTCTGGCTGTACCATGGTAATTATTTAGGAAGCTTCACCTTTGAGAAGTCCAGACAATCACTCAAAAATCAGGGCCTTCTTTGCCTTTCTAGAGGCCCTTTCCTAAACAGTTTAAAGTAATTTCTCTCTACAGGCATATCTCGTTTATTGCGCTTCGCTTTATTGTGCATCACAGCTGTTGTGTTTTTTTTACAAATTGAAGGCAAGACCCTCTGCCAGTAAAAGCTTACAGCTTGCTTTATTGTGATGCTTACTTCACTCTGGTAGTCTGGAATTGAACCCACAATACCTCTGAGGTATGCTTGTATTTTTGTTTTCCTCGCCTCTTCCACTCTCTTCTTTCTAGTTCGTTGTTAGCATTATTACTAATTAAGCAGCTTTTTGAAACAGGATGAGGATAGTCTCTTTTGCCAGATTAGTGGGTGGTATTTGCAGTAAGCAATCAAAATACACTTTACTGAATTAAAAAAGAAAAGACTAATAATAACAATAGTAAATCAACAACAACAAATGAGGGCAAAAAACTAAAGTGACTTAGAAATTAAGCTAAGTCAGTAAGCTGTGAGGTGGCCTGAAAATCCTGTGGGTGTAGATAAGCCGGTTGCCTCAGCAGTGGCTCTCAATATAAAATAGGAAAGAATACAGATCATCATTACCCCAAGTCTGATGTATTTGAATTTTTCCCAGCTGCTATATAGTTATAGAGCTTTAATTTTTACCTTTGAGTCTTTTTTTCTCAAATGATGAAAACTTTATTTTTTTAAGCTTCTAAAATGCAATGGACACTCATTATTAAAAATTTAAGTGAAGTAAAAGTCCCCAGTGAAAAACTGCTAATATTTAGTGTCTGTCCTTCTAGCACTTTTTATATGACACGTAAATATAAAGACATGAATATATGTAAATACATTTTAAATAAAAATTCATTTATTCAACATTATTTATTGAGTAACTTCAGGCAGTGGGATATCAGGGTGAGCAAAAATAGACAAGGTCCCTCCCCTTGTGGAGTTTAACAGCCTACTAGAGATATTAAAGACTCGTATGACTGAATATAACATTAAAAATGTGGCAAGTACAATAAAGAAAGGTACACAGCGTAAGACCTTATGTTAGGGGACAAGGGCTTCATTCAGGATATCAGGAAAGGTTTCCCTGAGGAAGTGATGATACTGAGTTTTGATTTCAAGGAAGAATTAGGGCATAGATGGTACCTAGAAAAAAATGGGGTAGAGGGGAAAGGAGGGATCCAGAGCAGATGATCTTTCCAGGTAGCTTGCTCTCAAGGCTTTGCGATAGGAGTGAGCATGTGCATTTGAGAAAATAAAATTTGAGAAAATAAGCAAGGCTAATCCAGAGAATGAGTTTGTCACAGTGGGAGACAAGCCTGGCGTGGGGGGTAGGGAGCCAAAATTTGTAAGGTCTTGTAAACCCTCGAAGGACTGGGGACTTGGTTCTCAGCCCTAAGAATAATGGAAAGCAGCGATTCAGGCATGAAGGTGATGTGCATGAAGTTGAAGGCGTCAGTGTGGAGGACTGATTAAGAGGGGCAAATTAGATGCAAGGAGATTACATGGGAGGCTGTCATGGTAGAAGGAAGAGAGAGAGATGATGGTAGCATGAACTAGGGTAGTAGTGATGGAGCTGGAGAGAGAAAAGAACTTGGTGATGGATTGTATGTGAGGGATGAGTAAGAGAGCAGAATCAAGGGAGACTCTGCCTAGTTTCATCTGTGGTTGCCTTTCAGACCTTTCGTGCATTTGACTGTAGTGCTTTCTCTCTTTTTCTTATTGATTTGTAGGACCTTTTTATATATTGTAGATATTATTCCTCTTTATGTTACGTGTTCCGTGTTCCAGATATTTTCTTCTGGTCTATTCCTTGTCTTTTAATTTTGTTTTATAGTACTTTTTGACAAGGGTTTATTTTGCATAGTTGTATTTGTCAATCTGTTCTTTTTCTTCTAGAGTTTGTGTCTCTAGTTCTAATGCTTTTATGATAATGTTTAGTTGTTTTTTATTCATTTGGAATTTATTTGAAGTATGTTATAAGGTAGAGATTGAACTTTTATTTTCTAGATGGGTAAAAAAATTATATTTATACCATTTCTTCTTCTTTCCCCACTAATTTGAAATAAATTCTCATACATACATACACAAATATATACATACATAAATTTATGGCAGATATGTGGTAATTATTCTAATCTCTTTTTCTAGTTGACTTTTCTCATGCTAACCATGCAGTTTCAATTAATATTGCTTTATTTAATTAATCAATTTAAAAATATATTTCTTATTCTTTTAGTATATTTTCTTCTCCATAGACATCCAGAGAATCATCTTGTCAGTTCCATGAGATCCATTAAGATTTTACTTGAAATTGCACTGAATTTACATGTTAATTTGGAAAGAATTGACATTTCTAAAACATTGAGTCTTCCTGTCTAGCAATGTGGTATGTCTCTATTTATTCAAGTCTTTTATGTCCTTAAGTACAGTTTCATGATTTTATTCATATAGCTCTTAAGGCAAAAGTATTTTCTTTGACTGGAATTACTTATAGTTTCCTACTTTCTGACTTCAGTTAAATATTAACAGATCCATCTTTTCTGTTGAAAATATCTAGGCTGATAATTTCGTGAAGTTTGTATACCTCAGATAATGTGTACTTTCTCTCTAAAAAGTTTGACATTTGTTCCAGGCAGGAGGATGTATGGAAGGTAAATTTTTCTTTTCTTGGAATAAATACCTTTATGAAGAATTTCAAATCAATCTCTCTCTGCAAGTGATGGCCTGCCCTCTCTAGTGCAAGGTTTAATGTGGGCAGAGAATATGTATCTATAGCTGTATATCTACATCTTTAGAAACACACTCTAATGATTTGGAAATATTCCAGCACAGTTCCCCTGTTGGTACATGTTCAAGGTCCAGCCGAAGAATCATTTATCCTTATCCTTATACGTTTATCTGCTTGCTGATCTTTCTCTTGCCTATTACCTCCTAGATTCATTAAAGGGTCGAGGGAATCTAGCCACAGGCCCTTAAGGACTGACCCTGAAGTTCATCTTCTGTGTTTTTGAAAGACATTCTCTTCTTGGACCTCCTGCTCAGGCAAAGAAGTTATGATTAGATGTTGTGGTTGATAATGCACACAGGGGCATGCACAAAAAAAAAAAAAAAAAAAAAAATCAAAGACTCCAAACATATTTATCTTTTTGATGGATTCTTTGTTCATACAGCTTTGTTCAGAACTGTTCTTTCAGTGCCCAAACTAGGCTTGTGTCTGGGTCCACAGACTTGATTTAGAGAGTCACAGTGAATCCCATGGGAGTGCTAGCCGGGACAGAACCAGTTTCCTCAACCTCTCTATCTCTTCTCTTTTGCCCTCACCCGCTCCTATTTTGCTTGCTTGTGAAACTCCATTAATGATACTTGTGTCTTCATTTTGTAGCCATAGTCTGGGCTCTGCAATGGTGATGGCTTGCACTTACTATCAGTTTCATTTCGAATTAACACTTTCCTATTATACCCATTGTCTGGCCCTCACTCTCCTCCTGCCTGGTACGGTAACACACTGCTTTCAGTATTCAAATGGGATTGCACGGGTCTGCCATCACTAGCTTGATTTTTAACAGGAAGCTAAGACAATAAAGGCCTTGAGAAAGCAAATGTAAGAAATGTATGATTCTGTCTAGGGACATTAGTATAAACTGAAAACAATACTGTAATTTTTGCTTGCTTTTGCCACCCTACTTTCACCAGTAAAGAACAACAGCTCGTCTCTGCACAAAGAAAATGGCTATGGCTTCAGCACTTTAAGATATAAAATACCAGTTTACTTGTAAACTTGAAATTGTCACCTGTTGTCCACTTTCCTTCCACTTAATACTCTATGCAAATTCTTTCTGGGTTCAAAGATCACACCTTGAATAATAATAATAATAATAATAATAATAATAATAATAATAATAACAATAGTAAATAATACATAGTGATTTAAAAGAAAAATTCAGAAAACCTAGTGGCAGGTAACTATTAATAATTCCTTCGTGCATTAATTGAGCCTAAGCAGATACCACAGTGCAACATTGTGGAGACCAGCTCCATGTAGAGCTGGCTTTTGAGGAAGGGACCTCTGGTCATTTCCAGATCTGGTTATGACAAGTTAATGAGACGTTAAACAGGATTTTAGGACCCCTAGAAAAGAACATTCAAGCAAGGATCATAAGTTTTCACTACTCTAAAGGGAGAAAATACAGAAAATCAGAAATGGTCTCTGTTTTAGCTGTTCGATGATGCAAGCTGTTTGTCTAGTTTCTAGCTTTCTTTACAGGGTCTTCCTTATCCACCTTCACTGCGGTTACCTAGTTGTTCTTGCCTACCTAGAAACTAAATTTCCCAGGCTCCCTTGAAGTCAAGGTTCTGGCTATAAATTAGATTCCACTGCTAGAAGTTCTCAATGGAGATTTAGAAGAAGGGATTCTTTCTTGGATTCTGGCTGTCTTCATTGACCAGCAAGATTGTGGGTTTCCTGCATTGGCTTCCAGTCTTCTCTAGTTTCCTGGTTGTCATGAAGCAGTGGTGGTAGTGGCCACATCTGATCTGATCTGTAATCTCTGAGCTCAGCTTCTTCAGTCCATGCTGTAGCAGGGGCCTCAGACTAGACTGACATGGCTCCAGTTGTGCCTCTGAGTTCGAAGCTCCTCTAATGGGCTGACTCTGGGTTGTTCCAGGAATCATTCTAAGAAGCTCATCTCTCACCCTCTCCTGTGATTTTGTAAGCCACTCACTCCCTATATTAAATCCACTTTACTTAAAATACTTGTGGTAAATTCTGGTCCCTACTGCAAAATAACATTAATTGTGTCCAATCCTCTAGAATTTGAGGGCAGGGACTGCCCTCATATAGTAGACTCACAATTCCATGTGCGAGGTTTCGTGTGAAGTACTTTACACATATTCTTTCATTGACTCATGCCAACAACCCTGCAAGGTAGGTATCACTGCCATTTTATCGAGGGTCCCTATCTATAAAGTGAGGGTTAAGGAGGTCAGTAACTTATCTAAGGCCACAGAGCTAGGAAGCAAGATCCCATTCTTCCTTTAAGCCTTCTCTGTCACCCAGCTGTGAGCAAAAAAATGGTTAGAGTGTCAGAAATAAATGTCGCCTACTAGGATTTCAAGATAATTTTTTTCATTTTCAAATGGGAAAACTGAGACTGTTAGAGAAACATGACCTCATTTCTGTGACTCTTCATCTTGTGAACTAAATGTGTCCACAATACTGAATTAGACTAGTCCCCTTGATACACTGGAATTTTATGTCTCTGTGTGATGTTGGAGAAGGAGACCCATTTACTCTCACAGTCTTCCCCTCACCACCCTTATTCTACTCCGAGAAGGAGTAGGGGCTGGGAATCAGTCCCTTATGAGGACTGCAAATGGCTGAAGATTTTATTATCTTCCATTTAAAAAATAGATGAATAACGGCAGCAGGGCATGTATTGTGAAAATTTCAAAGGATCCCCCAGGCAGGAGTGAAAATGAGGACTGAGGCCATTCCCCTCAAGCAGCCTTATTCTCTCTCTTGCTCTTTCCCTTTGCTTCCATTTATTTGGCTGAGTTGTTGAAGGGCTGGGACCTGTTCCCTCAGGAGAGCCCCAGGCTCCTAGTTACCGCACCCTGACTCTCCAATTGGCTCCTCTTACTCTGGCACCATACTCCAAATTAGCTTTTCCTCACACCAGAGTGATGAGACATACACTTTGGGTATAGGTTTTGTGTAAAACAGAGCGAGGTTTCTATGCTCTGGGATTCTAGGGCATTTCAATCATCTTAGCTTAGACAAAGGCTTTTTCCATGGGTCTGGCTTAGCTTCTTAGAGTTTACTCTGGGTTTCTTTTGGGGGATGCCAAAAAGAAAATATTAGCTTGCCTTGCTTTGTCTTTTTTGTGTGTACATATTACCCTCTCAGGGACCTTTGAGGAAAAGGACTAGAGAGGCCAAAGCATAATTTAGGTACTATTACAGTACCATTTTGTTATCACCCCTTATTAGCTCTCTATATAACCATCCCCTGGAAAGTCCTTCTCCCGTTCACAATCCTTCTCTCTGCCCCCCTACAGTTCTGAGTGTAGCCTAGCTTCTGTCAAAGACTCAGCTCAGTGGTTACCACCTCTATAAAACCTCTTTAAACCTGATAGAATTAATCTTTTGTCTTTAGCAGCCCACAAGCTTTGTTGACACAATAGAAATAGTATGGAAGCATTTACCACAATGCTCTGTGATGAGCTGTTTACTTATCTGTGTTTCTCACTACATGCTTACCTCCTTAGGAAGAGTAACTGCATCTTGTTTATCTCTTAATACTCCACAGCTAAGTAAATATTTGTTAAATCTTATTGAATTCCCACCCCCAGTTGAATGCATTGTATCAAGTACAGAGGCATCATAGAGTTTCTTGATTTTAAGGAGCCTTTGATTGTAAGATGCACCTTTGATTTCATAACTGTTTGGGGTCGAATATACTCAATGTATATGTGTGCATTTTCCCTTAAATCCATTGCTGATGAAGATGGATTTTGGAGCCCACTTTTCTAGTGTGAATGCAGGCTTCCCCACTGACAGATTCTTTGGCCTTAGGCAAGTGCCTTAACTACTCTGCACCTCGGTTTCCTCATCTGTAAAACGAGGCCGATGATAGTATCTACCTCACAGGGCTGTTGTGAAGATTAACTAACATTTAGAATGTATCTTGGTACACAATAAGTGCTATTTTAAGTATTTGTTGTTATTATTGTCCTGATATCAGATACAATGAAATGTAAAATAAAAAATATACACTTTAAAGTCATAAAAAATTTAATATTCTTAAAAGCTGGCTCAATGCTTAGTTCAGAACATTTTCCACAACACTATGCACTTCCAGAACTGGCTGTTCTTTCTCTGGACACCCTTGTCCCACCCTTGCCTACTTTTCTTGCATTTTTATTTTTCTTCCTTTTCATCAGTCTTATTTTCACCTGAAATACCAGCCCAATCTCTTGTATGCTTTCATATCAACTGGCAGGGAATCTGACAAATAGTACGTATCCAATAAAACAGTGTGTGAATAAATGAATCACCAACAGAACCCACACATAACACCTGGAATCAATGAATAGATACTCTATATTCAGATACCTGGAATTAGAATCAACAAATTAACGAACAAGCCCCACCTTCCTGCTCCAACTCTGACAGGCACATGCTCATATTTTGGGGATAGATCTAAATGGGTGCCCGGTTGGATATACACCTTGTGCCTGTTTCCTCTGTTTCTTGTCTTTACCTTTTTCTTGTCCAAGCTGGGATGTAGACAATTTTCTTCATATTCTTCATTATTAATGCAATTGTACTTCTTGCTCTCTGCCTGCCATCTCACTGCCCTAAAATCCACTTTCCTACATGATCCCTTTGTCTATACATGACAACTTTCTTATCTTCTGTATGTCTAGAATTTTTCAGTCGACTGTTTATTCTGTCTTTCTCACTCATGTGCATTGCTCTGGGAGGGCATGAGTTTGTCCATATTATTATCACTCCAGGACTCCTCCAGGTGCTACAATGGGAAAGCATTTAATAAATCTTTTAGATAAAACATCAATACTGGCCTAGTTGACTTGTTATATGGGAGATAAAGAATATATGATGATATGGCCAGTGTAATCATTCATCGCTTTATTTATTAAAAACCTATAGATCCTATATGACAGGTATAGTGCCAGGTATTGACAGTCTAACTTAAGAGACAAGATTAAAGATGTTAAAATACATCATTACTTGGAAAATTATTTGACAAAGCACTGTAGATATTCAGTGATGGGATCATCAACTGAGGAGGGCCGAAGTGGACACAGCTTATTTTCATGAAGAGAGTGGAACTTGACTGACCTTGAAAGACTGAAAAATTCAAGCTAGTGATTCTAATTCCAGGTATCTGAATATAGAGTATCTATTCATTGATTCCAAACTTGACTGACCTTGAAAGACTGAAAAATTCAAGCTAATATTCAAGAAGAGGAGTGTGGCAGAGAGGCAGGAATGAGCCTGCTGCTGTGTGGGAGTGAGACCTGTCTGACTGGAATGGAAAACAGGAAGCTTTGGTAGGTCTCAGTATTTGATGTAGACTCAATCAAGTTTCTGAGAAGTCAAGGATGTGATGGAATCAGTTAGGAGAAGATAAACTCATTAAACTTTGAAAATAATGTTGAAGGATAGGGAGCCTGGGGGAGGGCAGCTGGGAATTGTGAATCAGCCAAGATGGCAGCATGGAAATGGAGAGAGAACATGGACATGAAGACGTTCAGAGAGAGAAGCAGAGCCTAACGGGTCATCTTTTTTGCTATTTGGTTAGACTTCCAGCACTTTTTTCTTTTCTTTTTTTCTTTTTTCTTTCTTTTTTTTTTCTTTTTTTTTTTGCCTGTGGGAGTCATATGTGCTTTTACTTAACATTTCTGTAATTACTCTGGCTCCTGTCTCACTTTACCCCTCCCTATGAACTATTCACATAGAGTATAACCACCTCATAGTGTGCTAGGTGGTAGATGGTTAATTTTACGTATCAACTTGCCTGTGCGACAGGATGCCCAGATAGTAGATTAAACATTATTTCTGGGTGTGTCTAGGAGGGTGATTCTGAATAAGATTAACATTTGAGGCAATACACTCAGAAAAAAGATTACCATCCCCATGTGGGTGGCTATTATCCAATCTTTCGAGGAGCTGAATAGAACAAAAGGTGGAGGAAGGAGAAATTTGCCAGGTTTTTGTTTTGTTTTGTTTTTTGTTTTGCTTTGTTTGGGCCTCACTTCTTGAGATGGAATAGCTCATCTCATCTTCTCCTGCCTTCGAACGTGGGCTCCCCTGGCTCTCAGGCCTTCCAGCTCACACTGAATTATGCCACCAGCTTTCCTGAATCTGCAGCTTACAGATGGCAGATCATGGGACTTCTCAGCCTCCAAAATTGTTTCAGCTATTTCCTGATAATAAGTCAGTCTCTATCGAAACAAAATTGACATATTTATATCTATGGACAGATAGATATATCAATTTTTTTGTATCAATTTTTAATACAGGCGGGGAAAAGTTCAATCACGTGAAACACAGATTTCTGTTATTGGGTTGTGTGGCCATGGTGATGGTGATGGGTGTTAGTGAAATGACCAGAAAGACCTTGCACAGCTGGTTGGTTGGCCCAGGACCTCAGTGAATTGTCCTTGTTACGGCTGTGGCTTGACATAATGAATGACAGATATCTAATACCCTTACCTCTCTGCCACATACCTCCCCACTTTGAGCAAGACGATAAGAACTAGGGCTAGATGGAGGATAGGAGCCAACCAATCATTAACCTTCCCTTCCCCTGCAATCCCTTTATGTTTATTTTTATTATACGTCTTTGTGACATTGTTAAACCTCAAAAGACAGCTCAATGAAGCGGCCCTGGTAAGAACTCTGCTTTCTCAGCTACATTTAGGAATGTGACAAACATCACTGATATTCTCCCCCCCTCCATTTTTATAACTTTAGAATGTATTTTAGCCTGCCATATGGTTAGCCCCCATAGAAGCTGCTAGTACTCTCTGCTGTTTTTTCCTGGTAATTACTTATCTCTTCCCAATGAGTTTCAGCTTCCTTTGAGGGCCTGCCACGTCTTGTACCTTTCTTTACTCCTGACAGAGGTGCTCACTAAACAATAGTTGAAAAGAATGAAGAAATAAACGAATTTCCTGAAGTGCTGATAGCCCCAAAAAACTCATAAAAACAATATAACCTTTTTGATTTACTCTGATTTTTGAAGAACTGAAAATAAGTATATTCATAAGTATGCAGATAAAGTGATTTATAACATGAGATTAAATGCAGCTTAAGCATCAAGGATAGTTATACAGACTTCAAGTTACAATAAATGGAGGAATGGCAAAGCTGGTATTGTGTCCTCGTCACAGAACTGGAGACTTCAGGTGTTGTCTACTCAGAGCCTCTCACTTTGAAACTGAGGATTAAAAGAAAGAAGTGACTTGTCCAAGACACTATATATGATGGTAGTGCCTGAAATAAAATCTAGAATGGACTATCTCTAAATCTGCCCTCAGGCTGCTGTGTTGGAACCATACTCATCAGAGACCCCTTTGGGAGACGCGCACATGCTGCTACAGCTTTCAATGCCAAATTGACTCTTGTTCCAAAGTCTTTGGCCAGAAACTCTTCCAGAGGCTTTACCAATTGATGAAGCAGAGAGAAAGAAGTGCCAGCAGTAGAAGAAAGATTAGAGATGGAAGAAAGAGAGGACCAGGAAATGTGGAACCAGCACTTCCTTGAGAATACTGGTGATGGTGGTGGGGAGTGGGCCTGAGAACCAAGGCAGTGGTGACTCAAGCTATTATGGACTGAATGTTTGTGTCCTCCTAAAATTCACATGTTGGTGCTCTGACTCCCAATGTGGTGGTATTTGGAGATGGGGCCTTTGAGAGGTGATTAGATTTATATGAGGTCATGCAAGTGGGTTAGTGCTTTGTTCTCTCCTCCATATGAGGATACATGAAAAGGCAGCTGTCTACAAGCAAGAAGAGAGCTCTCACCAAGAAACAAATCCACCGACACCTTAATCTTGGACTTTCCAGCCTCCAGAACTGTGAGAAATAAATGTGTTATTTAAACCACCCAATCTACAGTATTCTGTTATAGCAGCCTGTGCTGACTGAGATATGTCTATGCCCTGAGAGTTTGGAGAGCTTCTTTCTGCTGCTGGAACAGAAAAGAGATATAAGTTTCCAGTGAACTAGATATTCCAAAGAATATCTAGATGTTCCAAGGCAAATCGATTCAGAGATTTTTTTTTTCAAGGATGTATTTGAATTGGGACATGATTCCAAGTGTGCCATTCTTTGCCTTGAGTGTCGAGAGGCAGAGAAAATTATCTTCAGACAGAGAAGGAGCGACCTCGTAGAGCAGAGCAAAGGCAAGAAGCAAGCCATCAGAGTTAGTCCGTTTCTGCCAGCTTTCCGATCCAGGCCTCTGTCCCCATGTTCCTCCTATTTTACTTAAACTAAGTTAAATGAGCTTTGTTTCTTGCAATCAGGTAGTCCCTAGCTAATATCTGGAGTCGTTAAGTGCAGTTCTTCACCTTCTTTCTCCCACAAATCCAAACACCTAATTCAAGGAAAAAGAAAAATGAAACAACAATTATGCAACAACGATTAAGCATTTTTGTTAAATTCTGGTTTCAGTACTCATTTGCAAACTAGTCCATAAGTCTGTCATTTATAATATTATCTCTATATCAAAATGCACTTTGACTTCTTAATACCTGAGTTAATAATTTTTAAAACTTGTTTAAAAGTTATTTTCTGTGTATATGTGTGAAATAACTTGGTTCATTCGTAGATTAATGGTATAGAGCAAAGACCGTGCATGAGTTTTGGTCTCTAGTGGCAGAATCACTAAGTAGCTGTAGGACTCTGGACAAGTCATTTAAATTCTTTGGACATCAATTTCTTTCATCATTCCTAAAATGGGAACAACAATACACTCTTGGATTGTTGTAAGAAGTAAATGACTTAGTCTATACAAATCACTACTGTTTGAAACATAATATTCTCAACGAATGGCAATTTCTTCTTTTTTTTTTAAACCATGGCCAGATGAGTTCCACCCAGACATAAATGATAGTCCTCTTGTTCAATAAGAATTTCAAACATATCAATTAATTGTTTCATTTTTCCTGTTCAAAATAGAGGAAAGTTAACTTTTGCATTACTGATAACCCTCTTTCAAAGTATATTGTCTCATATTATTGCCCAAAAGCCCTGGATTATTTTCTGATCTTAGAAAGAGAAGAGGGTTCCCCGCTCCCCAAAAAAGACAATTGTCTAAATGTAAATCCTAACTCAGTAAAACATTTCTGTATGTTATTGGATGATGACTGTAGCATGGAGGAGTAAGATCTTTAGGAAAGCAGCAGCGATGGTACCCTCTTAGATTCTTTTTAGCTAGAGGGATCCTGATTTGATTTAGGTGAGATATAGTTTGTAACTGGATGAAACTGCACTCCGTTAAAAAACAACTGACTTGCCCTGCAGGAATTTGCTTTTACGAAGACTTTATTCCAGAGCTAACCCCCCTTTTTTTTCTTCTGGAGTTTTGTTAGCTTACAGCTTTCCTGGGTTTCCCTTATTGGTGTCTCCATCTTTTAATTTGAATAAGGACACGAGTAAATTATAGAATTCTTATTGGCTATGGTTTTGTTCTTTGGAGCGGAGATGAATTTCTCCAAGTTCTTTTCATCACTTATCCTGTGAATTCTATCACTATAGAAGTTGAGAATTACTATGCAGAGTCTAAGAGTCTGGGTTTAAGGAGAGAATGAAATATGTTTTAATAGCAGTTGTAAAATAATCATCATGCAGAATATTGGGAGAAACAGCTTAGTGACTCAAATGAGACCAGAGAGTACACATGACTGATTCTGAATATAAAACCATTCCCTACTTTTTCTCTACCTATCATAGACCTTTACACATGGATGAGCTTGATAAATATGCTTTTTAATAACATTGCTTCTTCACGTGTGGACAATAGTCATATTTTTACATGTGGCTATGCCACTGGGCTTTCATTTTAGGAAGTTGGATCTCATGGTTTTACAATATTAATAATATTAACAACAGAAATAAGACTAAAAAGCAATGCTACAAATAATGAGGACCAACACTTCCTAAGCACTTACTCTATGCCTGGCACTGTGCCAAGCATGCAATATGCTCGTTGCCTCTTTTAATACTCAAAGCCACCTTATGAAATAGGTTTTGTTATCTCCTCTTGACCATTGCTGAAATCAGATTAAGTTACTGGCCCAGAGACACATAGCTAGTATCGGTATAGTGAGATTCAGAACCAGTCTGTTCACTCTGTTGGGTAATATGTACTTGGTATCCAATTCTGCAGAAGAGTATTAGTTTAGCAAAGTCAGATTGAACTTATTAGTGATGTGGGAACTATTTAGCAGATAGGAAATTTAGAACAGTTGGAAATATCTCAGTTAGTGACAGATGTTGAGCACAAAAGTTCTCATAGACTGCTTGCTTCATTGGTCAAACTCAGTTTTATAAAGGTGCTGATTCACCAACACAGTTGTTTTACATTATGGCCAGATGCTTCTTCAATACTTGAGAATGTTTCCTCTTGATTTAGTCTAATGGGAAATTAACAAGAGACTTTTGGGGAAAGCAAAAAAATATGAGAGGGCTGGGGTAGGGTACAGATAATAATCTTTTTCATGAAGGAACTGCCAACCCCCCTCCCTACCCCCCAGCTGCCCCGTTCCTCTGCTGAAGGCATCCCAGCCATCATCAGTTGCTTTGTCTTGTTTGACACAAAACTCTGTTGTTAGTCCAACTGTTGCCAAGTGATACTTTGACATTTGCATAGCCAGGAAGTGCTAGAAAATAAAGCTCCAACTTTTTTCTGTATTATTTTTATAGTAATTAGGAGTAAAAGTTATTTTTAGATTTCTGGCAGTAATTTTTATTGCAGCTTCTATTTTAACTTTGTAAATAAAGTTTTATTTTCTGGTTGCCTGGAATGAGATGTTTATGACATCTCCTAGAAGACTAAGTAGTTTCATGGTTTTTATGAGACAAATTCCAGGATGGAGGAGCAATGAATTCTTCATAGAAAAACATTTTCAGTGGGAACATATGTGGAAATAATTACTCACTATTACCCATTATTCCATACAAAAGTATGACACTTTTCTTGTTTTAATTGTTTAAAATATATGAAGATTGGTACTTGCTATGGAATCAGAAAAAAAAAATCCGTACTTTGTTTTGACAGATTAGGAGAATAAGAGAATATATGTTGCTTTGGCTCTAGATCTTTCTTGGTTACTTACAAATCAGTTCTAGGTATATTTCATCTTTGAATTAAGCAAGAATTCGTTAGGAGGGTATTACAACCAAGCACATGTATTACTTCTCTTCCTTTCTCGGAATTTTACTCATTTTATTTTGTCGTCTGTGCTCTTTCATGGGTTGCCTGGGAAGAAAGGGCTTGGTTAAAATCAAACCATTTGGCATATCTAGTGTACGCTTGCTTTGTGATATGCACTGTAAGAGGGATTCAGAAATTAACTAGATATAGTATCTTCCCTCTAGAATATGGTAGCAGAAAAGTCACCAATGAGAGTCCTACATGGGAAGGAGAAGAAAGAAAAAGAAAGAAAGGGGTAGCTTAAAATACACAAAGTCCCTTGGAAATCCACTCTGCTTCTTTCCAAAGTTTGGGGTTACAAATATTGATTTCTTGTCGATAGAATCATCATCAGCAGTATCAGTGAATTTAGCAGCTATTGACCTCTACCTTGGGAACTTTCAGAATTGAATGTTGCATTTTCTATTCCTTTGGTAGGTAAAAAATGCTTTTCTTACTTGACATATTGCATGAGTTAACAGTTTCTGAAAAAGACCAATTGACTTATCAGAAACAATCTCTAAGTGCACAGCAAATGCAGTCATGTTCAAAGAAATCTACTGCAAGGAATTCAGTGCAGTGTGATTTAAACATGCCTCTAAAATGTGGGCCTTGAGCTTATAGTTTTCTCTGGATTAGGAAGACACGATGAGCATGAAGCTGAAATAGAGCAGAAACATTGATAGTTTTGTTTGCACTTTACCTCATCCTCATGACCTCTAAGTGTACTTCTTTGTATTTCTGTTCAACAAAGAAGAGGATTATTTCTTCAGCATGTGACCCTCTCAGTTTCAAATATATGCACAGGCTTTTCTCCTCTCTGTGAGGTCATAGAGATACGCCTTCTACCAATAGGTTACTGGAGTTTGGACTTGGTATTGGGAGTAGGGGGACTGTACCAGTCAAATCTCCATCCACTCAGGTGGATGTTGGCAGGCTTCAGTTCCTTACTGGCTGTTGGCTGAAGGCCTCAATGTTTCCAACATGGGTACCTCTGCATAAGGCTGCTCGCAACCTGGCAGTTTGCTTCTGTCAGAGGAAGTGATAGAGCTGGAGTATGGGATAGGGGATGGTGGGGTGAGTAGGGAAGAGAGAGAGAGTGTGAACAAAAAAGTACATAAAGAAGCCACAGTCTTTTATATCCTAATGTTAAAAATGGCATATCACTTCTGCTATATTTTATTGGTCACACCGACCAAACCTTATACAAGGAGAAGACTAGACAGGTGTGAATCCCAGGAGGCAGAGATCGTTGGTGACCATCTTAAAGACTGGCTATCAGAAGATGCTGTTTGTGGTTTGGTCAACTTTCTGGTAAAACTTTTTATGTTTGTAAAGGATAGGGTAGAATAGTACGTTCAGTGGTGTTCACATTTAGTGTTGTCTTTACTTGTGGACATTTGAAATAATGGAACTATGTTTTATTATGCTTGCAGTCTAATGCTTTTGAACACAAGATTAAATTATCTTAAGTAATAGGTGACAACACATCTCTGAGAATGTGGGTTTATAACTGGTTGCTGACACGTGTGTAACATCAATGGTATGAAGTGTCCATGTAATGCATGTACACTTAAAAGTAGCTTCCTATACCCAGAAACTTTTTGTCAGTTTTAAATTAGTATGTAAGAGTTAAACTTGCCTATTCTTTACTCTTTCAAAGTTATTAGATCTTTTGAATTGTCTCTGGTTTGCTATAACTCTGTATAAGAATAATATACAAATAGCCTTACTTTAACCCATTTGATGGACACTGAGACTTCAGTGTCCCAATTATGCTTTGTACAGCAGAAGGAAGTATGTGATAATAGGTCCTGACACTGCATTCTGTCAGCTATTTTCTTTTATTAATTAACATCCTTTGGAGTATGGTTTATAGATGGACTGTGAAAGAAGTAGAAAGGGTGAAAAATAATAAAATCATGTTAGGACACTAAACAAAGCTTTGTATTTGTGCAAAAGAATACTCAAGAGCTTTAAGGAATGAAAGAAAGAATGGTTTTAGTGATTAAGTAAATCATATTGAGCTTGGTTTTCAATTTTATCTTGGTTTCATATTTTATCCTGGAACATATGAGGAGCTTGGCATCCTGGGGAGCACAAACGGGGATTTGAGGTGACAGAGGGGACTTCTAGATTTGATACCTTAATACCTTGAGGTTCAGTGATAACGAGAGTTTAACCGAATGTATGTGATAGATTATCACAGTTTCTTCAATGGGTGCTGGGCCCAGCCCTAGGAGAATGATAGCAGAAGTGGGATGGAACATGGCACATGATTTACGACCCTAGCAGGAGTGAAGCTCTCTTTCAAAGGTATTCTGTCCTTCCTTTGAAGAGCTGATTAGAGTGAAAGATCTTTAGAATCTGGTGATGAAGTGGTCAGACAGGGTTGGTCAGAGCAAGCTTATCTGGAGGCTACAGACTCTCTAGCAATATTGATCACATACTTCTTTCAGCCTCTAAAATCTCAGGTTCTAGAAAGTTTTACTACACTAACCCTTTGCCTATAGTCTCTGATGCTATCTGGTTGACCTCTTGGACACCACTTTGAATCTTTGGCAGGGAGGAACCCAAGCTTTTAGGACTCTTTAGGAAAATAATATGCAATTGTAAATACAAGTTAGATATGAAAATATTAACTTAGAATGAGAAAGAAATCACAATAAATTATACATTTAAAAAAGCTATGAAATACCACAAACATCACAAATTTAGGGAAAAACAAAAAACAAAATGGAATAGCTTTTGACTCCATGCATTGAAAACCTTTTTCTTTTACCATCCACAAACTTATGCTGCTGGGCACTGTGGGACAGAGTGACCCTCTCAGGATCTGTTCATAGTGAGGCATCCAGTCCTTAGCATTACTGGAAATCTACCTCTGATGCTCAGCCTTAAAACTCTTATTCTGAAATGTGTTGACTGGCACAGACAGACTGATCACATTTTCCCTTGACCTTAGGTCTTATTCCTTTATGACCTGAATTGGCAACCTTAGAGCTGTGACTCCTTTAGCTATCCTGTCCCTGGTCAGTTGACTCAAATTCAACATACTTTTCTCTGTTGAAATGAGCATTTATGCCCTGTGTTTTGAAAAATGAAATGATGGTTTTGAAAGAACATGACCGATTGGCTGTAACATCATTTTCTTTCTTTCTGCCTCTTCTCCAATGGACATTAAACCATGAAAGGGGGTGAGGAACACTAATTTAGGGCTTGCTGGCTATTGTTTTACACCCAGGAAGATGACTTAATGGTACTTTATTCTCTGGAGACAGGATCGAAACAACTGACTTCTTTCCAATGTAGACAGAACTAAGTATGATTTGAAAGCGAAATCATTAGACCTTGGATAACCTTATGAATTTTCAAAAGCAGGCTCGATTCATCTCTGCCTCCTATCATAGTTTCTACCAAGTCCATGTGTATTGAGCATGCATCTTGTAATGTAATGGATATCCCAGTTTAGATTTTAGTTTAATCCATCAAACATGTCCATAAGCATAAGGAATTTGGTTTTGCACCCACTCTGGGGGAAATTGTGCAAGGATCAGCCAGTCATGACAGGACAAGTAGGGCTCTGGGTACTCTGGTTTCTCAGGCTGTCACATTCCTGTCTTGCTTTCCATTTTCCTAATTTCAACTAATTATCATCCTCACTAATCTAGCACATAGCACAGATTCCCCCAGATCTGCAGTTCAGATTTCCTTCTGGTTTTTTATTTCACCCCCCTCCTCCTTTCTTTTATTAATCAATTCCTAGGTGAACAAAAGTCTAATCTTTCTAGTTCAGTTCTGAATTTTCACTCTCTGTTGGCAGGATTTTCTTATCTATCCTGGTGGGAGGCTTGGGCAAAAGTCAAACCTCCTGCTGTATGGAACACCTGGCTGAACTTGGAAGGTAAGCTAGGTAACATGTGACCAATTTAACCAGTAGGCTGGGTGATGTTTTTGTTTTCCTTTCCTTTTCTTTCAAGCTCTCATGTGCTATATAACCCCAAATAAAATCATGCACAACTTATGTATATGTTTAATTCAAAAGCATTCTGTGTAAAGATAAAACTGAAATTTCATCTTAAATAGATCTATTCATTCAGTGCTTTGGAGGCCAGCCAGGAATGAACTCCAAATGTGAGACTCTGCAGTAGCAACTTGAAAGCACATGTTCCATGTGACTTAAACCTATATTTTCAAATAGCCAATAGAATAAGCTTCAAATGCTCTCAAGCTGCAATTAGGCTCATATGGAGAGATAAACAGAGGCTCCAAACTGTGCACTAAATCTATAAGTCATCAAAGTAATTTTAAAATCAATTCAACATTTGACAAGGAGCCAATACGATTCCCTTGTGATTAGAACGACATGCTCAGGCTACTACTATGGGTAAAATTCTGACAGCAGTGTTTTGTACATGCTGGAACCTATATGGGACACCCCTCCCCCCATTACCCCTCCAAAGAAAGCCGTTAATGAAGCATTACAATGGTGGATCTGTGAGATCACTAACACATGGGCACCATTTGACTGTGAGGGCATTGATGAAATTCTAGTGACTAGGCAAAAGTGCCAAAGACCCCATGTGTATGGTATGGCCCCAACCACAGTTATAACAAGCAAAAGGAACAATCATCTCTAATCTAGAGATAAATGAAAACAGTCTTCTTCTAAGGATGCGGAATTTTTTGTTTTGGGAGAGAGGATCAGAACGGAGGGAAAATGGCAGTGACTAAAACACCATTGCAGGTCCTCCTCATATTTTTTCATCTTTATAAGAGGAAATAAAACAGAACTTGCAACCAGAGAACCATTCACTGTTAATATTTTTTCTCTTTATGTGAGTTCCTGTTCTAAGTCTTTTTTTCTTATTCCAAAAATTCTTTTGGCACTTCAAGATATTGAGAAGACCTGGTATGAAAATGGGGTGGAGGAAGATGGGGGTCTCATTCTATCTAGCTTCTTTTCATAGTTTAACGTCTTTCTTTAGTTACTTTATTTTTTCTCATTGGAACTTCAGAAATAATTACCTCTGTTTCTTCTTGGGGAAACCAGAAGAGACAAGTGTCCCACAACTATGATTTTGATGCTGAACAACTACCATTTCATAAGAGGCTCAAAGCCATATTTCCTCCTCGGCCTTCACTCCCCCTTTCTTTCAACCTCAGACTCATCCTTACAGCTATTGCTTTTGGGCTCTGGCCATCATCTGACCACCATCGCCAGTGTGCCAGCCTCCTTCTCTTCCCTTGCGTTTCCGTACAGTGCTTCAGTCACAACAGACCTCGTTGGCTCTGTCCCGGTCCACCCCCATGTCCCTCATCCTCATGCTCCAAGTAGAGACAGGTAACAGAAGTAAAGGCTGTATACACAGTGGACACATAACAGACTTTGTTTCTTTTAGCCCACTCCCCTCCCTTTCAATTGGATCAAATGCCGTGTACATTCCTGTACCTGAATAAATAATACATAATATTGCTAAAGGTGCT
>NW_011888820.1:1580742-1590160 GCF_000151845.1 Pteropus vampyrus
AATCCATCAAACATGTCCATAAGCATAAGGAATTTTGTTTTGCACCCACTCTGGGGGAAATTGTGCAAGGATCAGCCAGTCATGACAGGACAAGTAGGGCTGTGGGTACTCTGGTTTCTCAGGCTGTCACATTCCTGTCTTGCTTTCCATTTTCCTAATTTCAACTAATTATCATCCTCACTAATCTAGCACATAGCACAGATTCCCCCAGATCTGCAGTTCAGATTTCCTTCTGGTTTTTTATTTCACCCCCCTCCTCCTTTCTTTTATTAATCAATTCCTAGGTGAACAAAAGTCTAATCTTTCTAGTTCAGTTCTGAATTTTCACTCTCTGTTGGCAGGATTTTCTTATCTATCCTGGTGGGAGGCTTGGGCAAAAGTCAAACCTCCTGCTGTATGGAACACCTGGCTGAACTTGGAAGGTAAGCTAGGTAACATGTGACCAATTTAACCAGTAGGCTGGGTGATGTTTTTGTTTTCCTTTCCTTTTCTTTCAAGCTCTCATGTGCTATATAACCCCAAATAAAATCATGCACAACTTATGTATATGTTTAATTCAAAAGCATTCTGTGTAAAGATAAAACTGAAATTTCATCTTAAATAGATCTATTCATTCAGTGCTTTGGAGGCCAGCCAGGAATGAACTCCAAATGTGAGACTCTGCAGTAGCAACTTGAAAGCACATGTTCCATGTGACTTAAACCTATATTTTCAAATAGCCAATAGAATAAGCTTCAAATGCTCTCAAGCTGCAATTAGGCTCATATGGAGAGATAAACAGAGGCTCCAAACTGTGCACTAAATCTATAAGTCATCAAAGTAATTTTAAAATCAATTCAACATTTGACAAGGAGCCAATACGATTCCCTTGTGATTAGAACGACATGCTCAGGCTACTACTATGGGTAAAATTCTGACAGCAGTGTTTTGTACATGCTGGAACCTATATGGGACACCCCTCCCCCCATTACCCCTCCAAAGAAAGCCGTTAATGAAGCATTACAATGGTGGATCTGTGAGATCACTAACACATGGGCACCATTTGACTGTGAGGGCATTGATGAAATTCTAGTGACTAGGCAAAAGTGCCAAAGACCCCATGTGTATGGTATGGCCCCAACCACAGTTATAACAAGCAAAAGGAACAATCATCTCTAATCTAGAGATAAATGAAAACAGTCTTCTTCTAAGGATGCGGAATTTTTTGTTTTGGGAGAGAGGATCAGAACGGAGGGAAAATGGCAGTGACTAAAACACCATTGCAGGTCCTCCTCATATTTTTTCATCTTTATAAGAGGAAATAAAACAGAACTTGCAACCAGAGAACCATTCACTGTTAATATTTTTTCTCTTTATGTGAGTTCCTGTTCTAAGTCTTTTTTTCTTATTCCAAAAATTCTTTTGGCACTTCAAGATATTGAGAAGACCTGGTATGAAAATGGGGTGGAGGAAGATGGGGGTCTCATTCTATCTAGCTTCTTTTCATAGTTTAACGTCTTTCTTTAGTTACTTTATTTTTTCTCATTGGAACTTCAGAAATAATTACCTCTGTTTCTTCTTGGGGAAACCAGAAGAGACAAGTGTCCCACAACTATGATTTTGATGCTGAACAACTACCATTTCATAAGAGGCTCAAAGCCATATTTCCTCCTCGGCCTTCACTCCCCCTTTCTTTCAACCTCAGACTCATCCTTACAGCTATTGCTTTTGGGCTCTGGCCATCATCTGACCACCATCGCCAGTGTGCCAGCCTCCTTCTCTTCCCTTGTGTTTCCGTACAGTGCTTCAGTCACAACAGACCTCGTTGGCTCTGTCCCGGTCCACCCCCATGTCCCTCATCCTCATGCTCCAAGTAGAGACAGGTAACAGAAGTAAAGGCTGTATACACAGTGGACACATAACAGACTTTGTTTCTTTTAGCCCACTCCCCTCCCTTTCAATTGGATCAAATGCCGTGTACATTCCTGTACCTGAATAAATAATACATAATATTGCTAAAGGTGCTGGAGCAAAGCCCAGATGAAATTTTTCTAAATGAAGGTCACAAGTATGATTTGCCTGGCTCCCTGTGGAACACTCTCAGGAAAGTCACAGTCATGAAAAAGTACTCTGCTTTTCTCCAAGGGTGTAAAGAACTGGCTTGTGACAACTTCTAAGGGGGAAAAAATATATCTTCATGGTCAGTTCATACCAATTTCCTTCTAACCATCTAAACTCTTTTACAGGACCTATGAGGCCCTACCTGAGCTTCCCACCTTTCTGAGCTCATCTCCAGGTGCTTCTTTTTTAAGTCCCAGACACACAAGCTATCTGCATTTTGCTCCTCCATTTGCCTAGGATACTCTTCACACGATCTTTGCTGCCTTCTTGTCATCCAGTTTGCAGTTTGGTAAATTGTTTTCACTTCTTACTTTACTTTTGCCTTCACAGTTATACCTATGTGAATTTGTATTTTAATTTAATTTAATAGTTTTACTTATTTTTGCCTTCCCCTGATAGAATAAGCTCTGTTAAGGCAGGAAGCTAATTGTCTTATTTACTGCTGTGTTACCAACACCTAAAACGATGCCTGGCATGTGAGAGACACTCAGTAAATAGTGGTGGAATGAAAAATGAATTGGTAAACATGGAATGACTCAACCCTAGGCCTTTTTCAGAGTGATCTTCCTACAGAAGTATTCCTTTGAAAAAATTGTGACCTTTGTCACAAAAATTTGACATCATAAATTGAACCTGCCTATCAAGAATTAGGTCTTGTGGCAAATTTGGCAAAAGCTTATTTGATCCTGCTTATGCAAGACACCATTGAAGGCAACACAGAGGATCTAGAGCTGATTGAGAGATTGTGCTCGTTATAAGGGACTTCAAGCTTTGCGAGGGTGGTGCTGCTTTGGGGGGCATTTTACATAAAACAAGACAAAATAAAATAAAAACTAAATAGAGACCCAGCATTTATACTTCTTTCTCTCTGTTCACATTCTAGATCACTGTTTGAAGTTCTTACGTCGTTAGTATTTTTTAAGTCTCTCCACCAATCTTAGGACCTAGTGCCTTATCTGTAGGTTTGCTCCAGCCCTGATAACAGGTCTCCCCGTCTCTACTCCAAACTGTCTCTCATCTATTCTCCACGCTGTTGCTCAAATGTTATTTCTAAGCTCACAATCTCACTCCCCTGTTTAAAACCTTCAGTAACTCCCCACACTCCAAAGCACAACCTTCAAGGTCCTGTCTGAACTGGCCTCAGCCAGTCTTTTAGCTTGGCCTCCACCACTCCCAATCCTCATGCTACAAAGCTGCCACAAAGTTACATTTTTATTTCTCTAAATGGCCCATGATCTCATTGTCATATGGCTTTTCCATAGATAACGCCCTCTGCCTGGAGCTCCCACTGATGTCAGCTCAAATTTTAATGTCCTGGTCTCCGTGAAATGTTCCCTGACCACAAAGTCTGTTTACACACTCGATCCCCCTTTAGAGCACTGATGATTCTGTTTGCTCTTTGCTTGACTATGTCTCTCATAAGATTGAAACCTCCTTGAGTATAGGGCAAGGACAGTGTCTTGTTGAAAAGGAAAAAAAAAAAAAAAGAAAGAAAAAATTATAAATGAATGATCCAATAAGGAAATACAGCTAATATGCTATAAGATTTCCAAGGTGAAGATCATTGAAGGCATCATGAAAAAAATACATTTACTCTGGGCTTTTTGGATGATCAAAAAGCTGGTTCTACAACCAGGGAGGAAGTGTGAAATATTTGAGGCTGAGGGGAATAACACAGAATCTGGCATGGCTGGAAGGGTGTAGAAAACAATGAGGCCAAGAAAGTACCTTAAAGCAGGATCACTGAGAGCTTTGTTTGAATGCTATACCATGGAGTTAAAAGCTATTCTGAAGACCATAGAGAGTTGTGATTGTTTCTGTATAAGGGTGTGATATCAACTGATTTATAGATCAGAATCTTCTGGCAACAAGGTGAAAGATGGATTGCAGAGGTGAGAAGCTGGAGGTAGATAAGCCATTGGAGACCATTTCAATAATCCACGTGAGGGATGATGAGGCCTTGGGCTGAGGCAGTGGTGGGCTGTGGGCGGGTGAGGCGGAGAGAAGATTTGGGAAACACTGGAAGGAAAACAGACAGTGTTTACTGTGAGAGAAGAAAAGGGAGGGTTGATCAGCTGAGAGGATGGTAAGGCAGACGTGCCGTGGAGCTGCCGAGCTGTGTCTCCCAAACAATAGTCTACTGTACTGGACACTCCTCAGTGCATGTTAGGAGGAGGGTGTTTCATGCTGTGCATTGCAGTTTTAAAGAACATTCAAAATGTAGCAGATTCCATCCAGGGCAAGGAAGGGGCCTGGAAACCTTGACTAATGAGAGTAGACTGGAGAAACCAGTTATCTGTTTGGCGTGTGTGTATGTGCGCACGTGCGTGCGCACATACACACACACACACACACACACACACACACACACACACAAGCAAGAGGAGATGTGAGGGCTGCCTTCGTGCATTTGAAGACTGGCCCGTGGAAGAGAGATTATTCAAGTCCAGAGGACAAAACTTAGGCCAAGAGTGAGCTGGAACTTAAAGTGAAAGCACATCTGGCTCCACACAGGAGGGATCTTTCTCACATGTAGAGCTGTAAGCTACCTTGTCATCTAAAGAGCTTACTTGGACACATGGCCAAGCAGAGAGTAAAACAGCCTGTGGAGACATATAAGAGTTGGGTTTTGGGGGGTTAGATAGGAGATTAGACTGAGGTCCTGCAACCTCAGAGACTTTGTGTTTCCCTCCATTGATGTCCTGATTTATACTATCTTTTTATCACATAGTTTGAGAACAGATACTGTGACTAGGAAATTCTGATGGGGAAAAGGAAGATGTAGTATGAGGACCACTCCGCTTTCCTAGGCAGGAGGAGCTTGGGTTATTCTTGCAGACCTCTGCTCTTTTGCTCGCTTCCTTCCTTCTCCATAACCTATGGAATTGTACTCTGAACTAATGTGCCCAGAAGGGGCTCTGGTCAGTCTGGTCCCTGCATACCAGCCATATGGCAGTCAGGAAGTGTCCGCACTTATTTAACCCTGAATTCATCCATTTTGTAATGTCTTCAGACATAGAATAGGATAGATCCAGTGTCTGGGTCTCTGTCTACAGAGAATGCCTGTTCCCCTATGCTGGCTTCATTTTTTCCATTTCCACTTTATCTTTCCCCACTCAATTAACTAACTAACTAACTAAGTAGTTAACTTTCTCTCTCTCTCTTTCTGTCTCATCATAGGGCTTTGTCAGCCACTGATAAATTAGAAATCTTTCTTTTCAGGGATCTGGAGATGAGAGACCATGACAAATTCTTAATAAAAATATCAATGATAATAAATATCTCACAATTTATGTAATTATAGCTAATATTACTCTATGCTTATGAGGGCCAAGCCTCAAAACAACCCCATGACATCAAGAAACTAGAACTTGTCCAAAGTGACACCACCAGTAAGAGGTAGAGTTGAGGTTCTAGGTCTGACTTTAGAGCCTCGACCTCTGATCACTAAAGCAGACAACCTTTTTTTTTTTTTTCTGGATAAGCCTTCGGATGACGCTAACTCACAGGCAGATGGTCTTCAGACTGCCACTGTCTCTTCAGACTGAAAACTCCCTGAGAATAAGGACTCATCTCTCCATGAGGCTAAGAGCTTCAATAACCGCATTGTCCAATACATAGTAAGAACAAAATTAATAAATTTTAATATTATTTATATGTTGAAATGATGCTGTTTTGGATACATTGGGTTAAAAGATATTAAATTTTACCTAATTATTTTTACTGTTTAAAAGTGGCTATTGGAAAATTTAAAATTACATTATGTGGCTCTTATAGTTTCTGTGGGACAGCACTGCTTTAGCTAATGGAGCCCATGACTTTTCTGTGAGACCAACTCAAGTGTTCTGTGAAGGAAGGAGCTTACAAAGGGAGGAAAGCAGAGAGAAAACTGGAAACTAAATCGCTGTAAATCATGTGAATGGTATTCCATATGAATGATGCTGGCACTTCACCATGACTTCACGTTCTTGATGTCTTTGTCCCTAGACCCTTAAAGTTTTTGTTTGGATTCGTTTGAGAAAATGGCCCCATGCTGACAGGACAGGTCCCTCTGGCCTTCCTTACCACAAAGCCTGCCCTGAAGTTGAGGACACAGTTTCCCTTCCACCCCCTGCTTCTTCTTTCCACCTGGTTCCCATTTTGCACTACCCAGGGCTGCAGAGCTGTCTGGGGGCACTGTTATATAAAAGGCACAAAAGCATCCCTGGAAATGTAATGAGATGGGGAAATTTGTATTGACCAGAATTCCCTTCTGGGTGAGAATTATTTTGGTTGAATTGTTGAAATAATTTGGTATAGTGCTCCCAGTGGAGGAGGGACATAAGGAACCTAAGGGCCTTAAGTTTCTAAACTGCCTTCTAAAGAGTGTAGATTTGGTTAATTGCAGAGCTTTTGTTCTACTGAGGTAGGTGTGCAAGTTTGAGGCAAGAGGGGAAGTGCTGGGGCAGCAGAGAGGTGTAAAGCTGCCACAGTGATCCCCCCCCACCCCCGCTTAATTCATCCCACAGGTGTTCTTTTGTCAAGATTTTAATGAATATCTATTGGCTGAGGCAGTAAATTATTAGTCTCTGGAGTACCCACATGTCTTAGTCTGGCCCTGGCATACTCTGATGACAAGCATTTTCTTTAGAGATGTTTTTACAGTCTCACCTGGTTTAGTTAGGATTTTGCCTTTCTGCTGATGGTCAAAGAAATGACGGAGCTATGTGTGTGTGCACGATGCGTCCCCATGCTTTCAGAGACCATCTCCAGGAAAGCAAGGCAGGGGCCACGTCTTCAAACTAGACTATTGATTTCTAGGATTTAGTAAATAGACCCGTTGCATTAATGTGACATGCAAACGAATGCATCCTTAAATGAGACTGTGAGCCACAATATCAATGCAAGAGGGAGGGGGAAAGCCAAGGAAATATTTGCTCAAACTATAATCCATCCGGTCAATATGAAAAGAAGGGGGGAAACTTTTTATCTGTTTGCTTCCTCTGTTTCCACCCCAAGAGCCATAAGCAGATCCTATTCTTTTCTACAACCCAAGAGCCGCACCATCTTTAACTCCTTTCTAATAGTCCCGCCCTATCTGCCCCAAACACTTAAGCTGACATTCTGCATCCAGTGGATACTGGCTAGATAAAGATAAGGGACTGAAAAGAGACTTCTTGGCAGGGCCTTGGCAGTGAGAGTGTCTTCAAAATTAATTCTAGTCAGCCTGGAATTAATTAGTTAGCTAAAGCAGAACTGATTAAGGGGTACTCTCTATCCAGAAGCTGAGTATTACTTGAACAGGCCTATGGCCATTTGCCATTTGCAGAGCCTAAAGCTGCAGTACCTGATCCTGCACATGATCCAGACAGCAGCAGGCTGGCCGAGCAGTGGGGCCTGGCTCTTTGGGTTGTACCTGGAGAGTGTGTGAGACACAGCAGCTCTGTGCTTATGGGCCACTTGATTCTCAAAGCAGATGTGGGCTGATGAGTTTGCCGAGCTGCAGGGAGTTGTTCTGGACTTTCTTAAGAGATCTGAAAGACAGTCACACTTCTCCTGAGGGCACCTGGGCACCAGCCCACTAGTCTGACAGTGACTTGTCATCTCCACACCCTTTGTGTAGTCTGCTCTGCAGAGTTGCCATTCTTATAATCTCCCTGTGGAAAGTGAGAAAAGTGCCAAGAGGGACTATCGACCTGTTGCAGTGCAAACAAATGCATCCTCAAATGTGACATGCAAACAAATGCATCCTCAAATGAGGCTGCAAAGCTCTCCTTCCAAAAATAGAATCACAGATTAGTCTATTCTTCTGAGCATGGTAGCAGCAATTGCTAATAATATTAGCAGATACTCACGTGTGCCAAGTACCGTTCTAGGTTGTATAAGTTATTTAATCTTCATAACAATTCTCAGAATTTCGTACTATTATCGTCCCCATTTTATAGATGTGGAAACCAAGATACAGAGAGTTTAAGTTATTTGGCAAAGATTATACATTTGATAAATAGAAGAATCCGAATTCAACCAGAGTCTGGGCTTTTAATCACTATACTAGATTGTCTTTCACTATGTATTTACTTACTGATACATTTTTGTTTGCTCATATTACAGTCGGGGAAAATATTCAGCAGTCATAAGCAAATTTATTTTGGAGACCAAAGAAAGGTTCAGCCCAAGGCACAAGCATCTATATCTCTGCACAGAACTTACTAATGCTCCACAGACATTTTTTCTGAAAGGTTGACTGATGTGACGTGTCTATGGCTGTCTTGGTGGCATGCACATGGTGGTAAATTGAGCGGACCACATTTTTATAGTCTGGTCTATTTGGCCCTGGGTGTGTACTTGTGGCCTCTGACACAGGGTCTGTGTAACTTCATCTAAATGCAAATTTCAAAGTTTGAATTTTGAGAAAAGAAAGGAACCTTAAAACATACTGAACTCAAAATCCCATGAGAGTCCTGTGCAGACTGTGAGACTCAACAAGGCTGGCCTGACAAAGCCAGTGGAGGGAGAGAAAGAAAGAGGCAAAGAAGTGGACAGAAGTAACACAGGGTTACCAAACCAGGAAGCAGCAGTTTCTTATCAGGTAATCTAAATATCCTTTCTAAAAGAGAGAAAAAATAAATTCAGGGAACTACTTTTTGGTGGAAAGATTGCTGGGAAAGTTTGCCTATTCTAAGCATGTCATGGAAATAATGTGGTTTACCATTTGTGAGAGTGAGCAGTCACACCTAATACTTTATTTAGATATAGCATTAAATATGGAGAGTGTGTGTGTGTGTGTGTGTGTGTGCATGTGTGCGTGTGTGTAACTTAAAAAATGTTAGTAAGGTTGGAGATTAGGCCAAAGGGGCTGATTAAGCAAATTCACATTCTTTCCCTCCTACCGCTTTTTATCCCCTCAAGTCCTTAGAATGAACAGAAAAGAATTTTAAATATATGTAAAGAAAAGAGATAGCATCAGTGGGTCAAAATTTATGAGGAATCTTTGAAAATTTGAGTTTAGATGAGATTAGATTGAAGGAGGAATCCACAGCCCAAAATAGGTACAGGATGGGGTGATGAGGAGGGGAAGCTGGCCCCAGGGGAGCACTGGACTGGGAGGCAGTGGGTAGGGACAGGAGGGGCCTGGTCCAGAGTTGCTGTGAAAGCATCCTGGAGATGAGCAGCTTCCTCCTCCCTCCAGATAATAGCTGCAAATGTGAGAGGCAGGGCAAAATCTCAGGTGGTGAGTGAAGCCTACAAGGAGTGAGGAGCCCCTGTGCCCAGGACTCCAGTTTAGTCATTGGAGTCAAGCTATGGTCACAGACAGGCTGAAAAGAAAGGGCTAATAAAT